>NW_017728994.1:1027214-1038482 GCF_001723915.1 Gavialis gangeticus | reverse complement strand
CAAGATGCTGTGGGAGAAACAGGCAGAGCTGAGCATCCCACAGCACAGAATCATACAGGGTGTGGAGACTCGGTGGAACTCCATATACCTGATGTTCAAAAGGTTGGTGGAGCAACAGAAGGCCATCCATGAGATGGCCTTGCTTGGGAAGATTGGGATCAGTGGCTCCCTGAACAGAGTTGAGTGGGGTACCATCTCCCAGGTCTTGCTGGTCCTCAAGCCCTTCCTCAAGGCCACTGAGATCCTTAGCGCTGGTGATGCCCTCCTCAGCCAGGTGATCCCCCTAGTGAGGGAACTGGAGAACCAAATGGAGAAGTTCCATGGGATCAATGATCCTGGCTGGGGCAGGCCACTGTCACCAGACATGCAGGCACTGGTCAGGCGGCTGAAGGAGGGCATCACAAGAAAGCTGGATCCTTTGCAGTCCAGTATGGTCCACATGATGGTAGGCATGTGCAACCCAAAAGTGAAGGGTAGCATGTCCACTGGCAGCCCCAAAACCCTTGATCACGGGACACAGATGCTGGTGAACAAAGTCAGGGAGGCTGAAGTGCAGAGGCGAGGGGATGTGGAAGAGGGTGATCCACTGTCCCATGCCAAGACTCCCAGCGCTGGCACCAGCACTGGCATGGGCACCGGCACCAGCACCAGCCAGTCTCCTCCATGCCAGCCACTGCCAGTGTTGACAATGGGCATGGCTTCAATGCTGGGGTCCAAAATCACGGGCCTTTCCCATTCCTCCCAGATGATTTGCAACAGCCCTCTGGGACTGTGACTGTAAACTAGCTAGAATGGTGAGAACTGCATTGACTCTTGGGGCATGTCTCACAGGGCAAACAATAGCAGGGTCAATATGGAGTCCCATCTACAGGGATCCTCCTGGGTGCACCGCCTGAGCATTCTTTTAATGGTTCCATTCAGCCTTTCAACTAAGCCATTGGTCTGATGGTGGTAAACTTACATTTTCAGGTGGGTAGTTCTGAGGGTTCTACAGAGAGCCTTCATTATGCCCTACATAAAATTTGTCCCCTGGTCTGTGAGTATTTCTTGCGGGATTCCTACCTGGGAAGATCCATTTTAGAAGCTCTTCTGCTACATGAGTAACCGTAATCGACCTGATTACCACATCCAGTGGTACCACATCCAGGAACCATGGGGCGTAAGCCACAAGGACCAACACATATTGGTATCCTCTGTGGGATTATGGGAGGGGACCCACAATGTCAGGAACTACACGTGAGAACAGCATTTCAATTATGGGCATGGGTTGCAGCAGTGCCTGCTAAGGCCTCCATTCCTGGGCTCTCTGGCACTCTGAGCAGGCTGCACCCCATCTCTCTACATCTTTGTGTAGACGAGGCCAAAACAAGTCCTGGACTAATCTCGCTTAGGTCTTGGTGCGCCCTAAATGACCACCTAGTGGGGAGTTGTGGGCCAATTTCCAAATTGGTTGGCAAAGTGAGGAGGGAACCACCAGCTGCCACCTTTCTGCCATCCCCTCTTGACACCTCTGACCCGATATAGTAGCCCCCCATTACATCAAAATTAGGGTGGCTTCTGGACGTACCCTCTCCTGGGTCTTCTGTTCCTAGCCATTGTAGCTCTGAGTCTTCCCATTGGGCCTGCCTGAACTGTGCAGCGCTGGTTACCTGCTTCATGTCAATGCTGTCTTAGACAACTTCATTCTGTAGGGAGGCAGCCTCTCCGGCCCAGCCTTCCCCTCTTCTTAATCTCTTTCTTTCTTCCTCGCTTGCTCACACATGCTCAAGTACCATGTAAAATGGCCCCCATTCTCAGCCCAAGATCATCTCACAGGCCAATGCTGGGGCCAAGCTGACCTGCAGCTCCCCTTGGAACTCCATCACCTTCAAGGTGAGGTAAGAGCTCTGAAAGTGCATCTCACTTCCCAAGATGCAGGTCATTACCAATGCCCCAGCTTCCTGTATTCCTGTTCTAGGGGCCAGGTCCATGCAGAAGGACTGGAAGCATTCCATGTCCAGGGTTGCTCACATCGCTCAATCCCCGATCCAGGCCATCATGACTGGGTGGTCCCATCCTCCCTCGTGTGGTAGAACCAAAACTGCAGTCCATAGGCTCACCTTGATCAGCCTCCTTCCCCCTTTCTCAGGGCGGGGTGGGTGTTGCCAGGCCGCAGTCTAGTTCGCTAAAGTCCAATCCACATTCCCTCAAAATATGACTGGCTCAACCGCAGTGGTAGCAGACTACACCACTCGACATCCCCTTCTGTGGCCCTGTTCACCTCTCTTCTTCTTGAGCTATGCTCCCTATCAGGGAATGGAGACCTCGACCCTGACTGCGCTCATTCTCTGAGCTAGCAAAAGCCTCTGCGAGGAAAAGGGCTTCTTCACTAGTGCAGGGCTGGTGCCTTCTCACTCACACCTGGGTGTCCTCCTCCAGGTCCCAGAGAAATTGTTCCAACAGGACCTGGTCAATGACACCAGCCTGGTCAAACCAACCTGTGGGAAGCCATTTATTGAATGCACCTTGCAGGTGCTGGAGCAGACTGTGAGGCGTCCTGACTTCTTTGGGTTTTCAGGCTTGGCATGCCCGTCTATGGCTCTCTGGGGAGATCTCGAGCCAGTACAAGATTGCAGCTTTCCTGGTATCAAGGCTTTGAGTGTCCTCCCTCAACAGAGCCTGGTAGGCTGCTTGGGCTGGGTCTATCATTAGGGCCCCCAACTGGTAAGCCCACTGAATGCAATCTAACCCCGTCTGAAGGGCAGTTCTCTCAATTGCCTCTATGTAGGCTTCAGGATCATCATTCCTCATCATCCCGCATCATCCGTGGCATCTTAAACAAGGCGGCATTACGTTGCATCCACTCCTGCTGGTGGGCCCCCTGCAGTTACTGTATCTCAAGCACTTGCCCCATGACTTAGATGGATTGCATCAGCAGCTCCACATGAGCCACCAACAGTGCCTACATGTCTGTTGCAACCCAGGTCGGGATCACTGTTCCACTCACAGAAAAAATTCCTTCCCGGCCAATGCACCACTGTAGCATATCTAGCGGGCGTGATGAATACCGCACCATTCCCCTTTACCAGAGCACCCCTCAACTTGTCTGCCACAACTTGATGTTAATGGGAAAAAGGAGGGGTTCAATGAAGTTCCTCTGCTTGGGTGTCCCGGTGATGGGGGTACTCACGTTTGTGTCGCAATGTTCCTTGGGGCTTCGCCTCCCCTACACCCCATCCACTCAAACGCTCAGATGTTGGTTTTTCATTGTTCTGCTGTTCCATGTAAGCCCTTTTTCCAAGGGGTCAGGCATCACCTTCAGTACCAGTTGTTTGCCTGGATGTTAAGGCAGCTGCAGCCCCAGTCCCTGGTGCCAAGGGGTGGGCTCCCATTGACTGGCATCCTTCTCTCTTCAAGTGAGAGAGATGCCCCTCTAATCTTTTGATTCCAAGCAGCTGGGGACTGATCTTCCCCAGCCCAGTGCAGGACGCTGGTCCCCCTTGCTCTGGGCATGGGTGCAGCACCAGCTACAATGTTTCAGCCAGCCTCTGAAATCACCGCCTGCCTGGCAGACACCCTGCTGGCTTGCTCCGTCTCCTCCTCTCCCCCCTGCTGGCTTCTGGTGAGGTTTTTGAATCTCCCATGGCTGCGTCCGCAGCTGCTGCAATTAGCTCGCTGCTCCCCTGCCATGAGAGCAGCTGTTTAAAGAGCTGGTGTAATGCCAGCTCGCGCAGCCACAGCTCCAGCTCTGGCCGCACTCCTGGATGTAAGTTCTCTGGGGTTCAGGGGGCCTGTTTGTTCCCTGTGGGGGTTCTCAGGGTTCCCCCTGCCCCCCTTAGAGCTTGTGGGGGCTTCTGGCTGCCACAACAGCAGAAAACCAAAATTATGTGCAGTCTCTTCCAAAGGTGGAGTACTACAGCATTGAAAATATGATGTCTGGTGAGAGAGAACAGATTTTACAATGGTATCAGAATAACCACGATAAGACCTTTGACATGCAAAAGGAGCTGGCCTATTATTGTCAGCAGGACATAAACATTTTGAAAGAGGCCTGCTGCCTCTACAGGGATAAAATTATGAAAATGACACGGCTGGTAAATGAAAGTAGATGGTGAACTCCAAACTGTAGTACTCTGCTTAGATCCTTTCCAATACATCACGCTGGCATCCGTCTGCATGGCCATGTACAGGTTTATGTTTTTGGAAATGCAGACCATAGCGCTTCTCCCCCTGGAGAACTATCACAGACAGAAAAAGAGGTTTTCAACCCCATCTATTCAGTGGCTAATGTACATTTTGGAGAAAGAAAATATTCAAATTCAACATGCTTTACAGGGTGGGGAATTTCAGGTAGGCCCCTATTTTTTAGACGGCTATGCCAACATTGATGGGAAACCTACAGCGTTTGAATTTAATGGACGCTTTTTCCATGGTTGTGTCACTTGCTACAATGAGAAAGACCAGAACCCGTTGACGGGTACCACCTTCGGGTTTCTGAATTATCAGGCATTGCACAAACTGATTATCTCAAGAGAGAGGGGTTTACCATTAGAACCTTTTGGGAGCACAAGTGAAGGACTCTGTTAGAAATGGAAAGGAAGCTCACAGATTTTTTAAGCAGAACCCCGCTGCCTTCTCCACTGGTGCCTAGGGATGCCCTTTTGGGGGGAAGAACTAATGCCATCCATCTTTATTATCGAACTAAACCCGGCAAACAAGTACACGATTACGATTTTACCAGTCTTTATCCCTTCATAAACAAAATGAAGGAATACCCAATCAGACACCCTGAAATCATTTATATTTCCAACACCTGTCAAGCTATTTTGGAATAGCCAGGATGAAACTGTACCCACTGTGAAACCCATTTTTCCCTGTGCTACCCAACAGAGTGAACAGGAAAATTATGTTCATGCTGTGCTGCCTCTGTACGGAAACAAGACAGCAAAAGTGCAACCACACTGATGAAGAGAGGGCCCTCCTGGGCATGTGGTGCATGCCAAAATTGAATAAAGCTATCGCCAAGGGGTACAGAGTAGCTCATATCTATGAAGTCTGGCATTTTTCCGAGAAGTCTAGCACCCTTGTTTCGCAGTACATAAAAATGCACCTCCGACAGATGCAGGAATCCTCTGGCTACCCTGCCTGGTGTACTGACCAAGAAAAGCAAGAGAAATACATGGCCAATTTCTTTAAAAAAGAAGGTACGACCTTATGCTCAGGGCATATCAAACCGAACCCCACAAAGTGCCAAATAGCAAAATTGTTTCTAAATTCTTTCTGGGGTATATTCCGTTAGAGAACCAACTTGCCAAACACCAGCATTGTGAGAGACCCCAAAGAACTCTTTGGCTACCTCTTTTCTCCCACTTATGAAATTTTATCTTGTGACTTTATTGATGATGAAACAGCCTGCATGTCTTGGAAGCACACCAAAGAGCATTACACACTCTCGGGTAACACAAACATCTTTATAGCTTGTTTTACCACCACTTATGCATGCCTAGAGTTTTACGAGCTGTTAGTTTGCAAGACCGTTGTCTGTACCATGACACAGTTTCCATGATATTTGTGAGACGCGAGGGAGATTGGAACCCCTTGCTAGGCGATTATGTAGGTGAGCTCATCAGCGAAATCCCACCATATGAACACATTACGGAGTTTGTGTCAGCCAGTTTGAAAACCTATGGGTACAAGTTGTCTGGGGGAAAGGTTTGCTTTAAGGTCAAAGGGATTACCCTGACTGTGGCCAACTGTAAAAAAGTCAACTTTGAAACCTTGAGAGATCTTGTTTTAGGTTATGAGGAAAACCCCAATGGGGACACCACTAAAATAATCCTTATACAACAGCACTCTATCATCAGGAACAAAAGCATGTGGATGATAGAAACCAAAGCCTTGAAAAAACACAGAATGTTGTTTATGACAAAAGGGTCCTCACAGAAAACTTTAACAGTCTTCCCTGTGGTTTTTGAACATGGATATGCACTGGAAGCACCCCTTTCCTGTGATTTTGGCAGGCCCTAGCAACTGTGGTAAAAGTTACTTTATAAAAAACCTTCTGGATCACGCTGATAGAATGCTGACTGTTATGCCTGCGAATATAATGAGGTGCTATAGCTGTTGGCAGCCTTTGTATAAAGAACTTTTATCAAGTTTGTGGAGGGTCTACTGGACAGTCTCAATGATGACTGTTTGTTTCCTCCTAATAAAATAAATATGGTTGTGGTAGATGATTTGCTGGACTCTGCTTATGACAGCAGGGAAATCAAGAAAGCCTTTACCAAGTACGTGCATCATCAGAATCTTAGCATTATGTATATAGTTCAAAATGTTTTCTGTCAAGGGAAAAGGAGCTGCACCATTACCCTTAACACAAAATATATGGTTTTGTTTAAAACCCCCCAGGGATAAGCTACAGATAGTGTCCCTGGTGTGGCAGATGTACCCAGGTAAGGCCCAGTTCTTTCAAGAAGCTTTTGAGGATGCCACTAAAACACCTTACAAGTATCTGGTGGTTGATTTAAATGCTTCTACTCTGGATGCTTTTAGATTAAGAACCGGGCTTTTTCCTCCCAACCAACCTGCTGCTTACACTTTAAAAAAAACAATGGGTAGGAATAAAAAGAGATGATGTAGCAGTGACCTCTTCTTAACTTTCGAGATGGTGGAAGGGAAACATGTCTAACCACATAAATTCAAAGGCCAGTAATATTAATGTGCATCTTTAATGTGATTTAATCTCTGAGAATCCATAAACAATCAATTATATCCTTTTTTTTATATGTGAAAGCTCTCTGAGCTGCTGACTTGGCTGTCTTTAACACCATGACTCTCAATAATACAGTTTCTTATTTAGTTTCTGTGATTTATGTAAGAGAATAAATGGCACAGCTGTTAAAAAATGAATGACTTACCAAATGCACAGCTTTGTGTTGCCTACTACTTAACCATACACATTAAACTTCTACACTGTGGCATGAGAAAGGGCAGTTTTTTTACTAACCTTGTTAATATCCTGAACAAACAATAAAGTTAATCACTTAACTGAGAACACCATTTGCAGTTTAACAAACATGCATCTGCTCCAAGAGCCATGAAGCCATCCAGGATATTATTGTTTGAATATTAAAGGGATACTTACTGCATTTTCAAACAATTGCCTGGAATTATAGCCTCACAGCTCTTATTGATTTTTAAAGGGAACCACCTAGCTCAAAACTGGGTAGTACTTTGAAAACATAGCAGTGAAAGGAATCTAGTTGATTTACACAGCTTAGTTTCCTGAACATTCAAAGAGGTAAGGAACACTCCTTATCCTGAATAAGGTAAGGAACATGCTGGAAAGTATTGTTCATTCCTGCTTTTAAAAAATATCAAGGATCAAAAGAATCAAATAAAAAATCCTGCTTTAAAACAATAAGAATTGTCTTAAGAAAATAAGAATTATCAATAGCCATTAGTTTACATGATATTGTACAGTATTAAGGAAAAGTCTGAATGTGACAAATCTAAAACAAAGCATTTCAAAAGCATATATACCATTCTGGAAATAGTCAGTTGAGAAAGCCAAGTTAAGTGGGATCTTCATTGTCTTTTCAATACACAGTACAATATCCCAATTATATAATATCTATGCCACCTAACATCAAACTTTATCCACCAATTCAAGGCCTTCATTATACAAACATAAACATGAGGATTCCCACTGAAGCCAATGGGATAGCTGATATGATTAAAGTGAAGCAATGTTTTCAAGGCTAGGGCTTAATGACATAAAAATAATTATTAAACAGAAGCGCTGTCAAGTTTTTACATTTACTGCTCTTTATTATTCCCTTACCTCTCATCCATCCATGCTGCTTTGCTTAAGCAGCTAGTGCAAGTTGCATAACTAGGCTAGGTACAGACAGTTAAAAAGCCCAAGGCTGAATTGATTCAGTCTTTGCAGGTTAGTCTAAGCTGCACAGGTTAATTTGAAACAGAAGCAAACAGTCATTTCCCTTTGATTCATGAAATGCAGCCACATGCCTGCAGTGGCTCAAGCCAGAAGCCAGGGCTCCAGAGCACGGCTCTCTAGCTGTGTGTTCACTTCCTCTTTCTGCTGCCCCCCAAGGTCTCTGGGATTTGCAGTGCATAATTACAGCAGCAAGACTCTGCAGGGTTGTTCATCACTTCCCCTTCCTGCTTCCAGGTTCCTCTGGGATTTGTAGTCCACAGTTGAGCCAGCAGTAAGTTTGAGTAATTTACCCCCCTACACACCCCGGCCCCAGACGGGGTTTGTCTGGAAGGGGAAGTCCCTGCCCCCCCCCCGAAGACTAGGTTGCATCCCCAGCTGGGATTGCCCCCCACACCCATTATCAGCCAGTCCTCACTGCTTCAGCTAGGGAGCAGAGAGGTGGGGTCAGCCCTGCTCTCTGAAGCAGACAGCACAGCACAGCCCAGTCCAGGGCTGGAAAGCATGCTGGGATGCTGAGAGACTGTGATTTAACTTGAACCAGGAAGGGGTCTGGGACAGAAGTTCTATAAACCAGTTTGAGTCAAATCAGTTAAGACTAATTTCAACCAGGTTTACCTTAAACCAGTTTCAGACATTTTGAAACTCATTTATGTTCGCTGAGCTTCTGTTCTGTTAGAAGTTTAAACCTGTTTCTGATTACTTAAACCAGTTTGTGTGTAACTTCTGTGCCTAGCCCTACAGTCCTAACAGTCCTATGCCCCATTTGTAATCCCATTCAAGTTGATGAGAGGTGAAAAAATGTAAATAAAGGCATAATTGGGGACAAAGATTTTCGTAATATTACCCCATTCTGATTTAGAACAATTCCTATCATCAGCTTATAGTATAGGCATGTACATTACTATATTGTATTTATATATAATGAATTAATATTCCCTTAACTCAATTATTAATACTATATATCCAATATATACAATATTAATTACTAGATCTATATTTCATTATTTATGTTAAAATAGCACTTAGGACCATCAGTTAAGGACAGGTCCTTTTGTGCTAGTTACAATATAAGCATAGAACAGAAAAAAGGCCCCTTCACAAAAGTTTTTACAATCAAAGTACAAGACAAAAAGCAACAGATGGAAACAGACAGATGAACAACACAGGAAAATAATGATACAATATTGGTCACCACAAGGAAATGTCAGGGAGAGAGGCTGAGATTTTAGCTAGGACAGAAGACAACTGGTCTGGACTAAAAAACAACTCTGTGAGTTGTCTATGTAACCATCATAGTTCAGTTTGGGTTTGCAGATGAGATTGCCCAGGGATTAGTGGTGGAGATAAAGAGAAGGGGACCGGTGACAACTCTTTGGAACCTCTACAGTAGGGCTGTGTGAGTCTTTGGATCCCACTTCAGATCTGGAGCCACTTCAGATGCTTCGGTGTCCGAAGTGACACGTCTGGATCGAAGCAGGGTCCCATCGATGGTATCTGGAGCAGGTTGGGGGTATCTAAAGTGCTTCAGATCTGCTTCAGATGCTTTGGACCTGCTTTGGCCATTTTGAGGCACAATTAGAAGAGGGAAGGGGAGCAGGGGAGGGATGGAGAATGGGGTTTGGGAGGGAGCGGGATTGTAGGGGAAGACTGACATCTGTAGGTAGCCAGTGAGAAGGATTTCTCCTTGGCTACCCTTCCAATGGCAGCATCTGTGGGGTGGGAA
Source organism: Gavialis gangeticus (assembly GCF_001723915.1). Taxonomy (NCBI): domain Eukaryota; kingdom Metazoa; phylum Chordata; order Crocodylia; family Gavialidae; genus Gavialis; species Gavialis gangeticus. The sequence goes on along the minus strand of NW_017728994.1, from coordinate 1,028,820 downwards.
TAGAAACAACATAAAAGCCTGTTTCCAGCCCTTCCATGCCTTTTGGAGCTCATTCACTGTCAGCAACTGTGAGAGGAATGCTGAGACTGAGACTTGCCTGCTCCTTTTTCTTGTTATGGAGTGGTTAGGATTTAGCTTAGCTTAGCTCAGCTACTCTAGTCAATTATTATTAGTCTTACAATTCAATTTATTTCTTTGAATTTATATTTGTTCTTTTTTTTTTTTGGAAACTTTGCAAAAAGAAAGGTGTGTTTTCCCATCCAGTGTTATCTATCACTGTGCAGGGTGGCATAGATTGCTTGCACGCGTGCACACACACACACACACCCACAATATAGAAAAAAATCACAGCACAAGAAGACAGACAGATATTCACAGCAGAACAAGACACACAGATGATATATTGACAGCACAAGAAGACACAGATATTTACAGCAGAAGACACACAGATGATATATTGACAGCATAAGAAGACACACAGATAATATAGTCACAGCAGAATAAGACACAGATATTCACAGGAGAACAGGACAGACAGATATACAAAAGGATTCACACACACACACAGACCCTTTGCAGCACAGGAAAGCTCAATATGAAGTGTGCTGAAAAGGCAGGCGCCAGGTCTTCTGGCAGGGGATGGAGAGGGGGTATGGGGAGGGCTAGAGCTGCAAGCACCCCCGTCCCAAACACAGACACATTCTATTCCAAAGCAGCCATGACATCAGTGCTGCCAGTGGAAGCCAGGTGGTTTGCATCTGATGTCCCTGTACCTGCACCACCTCTGCTTAGTCCAGAAGTGGGCATTAGCAGTGCAATCACTGCCTCCTGCACCCCAATTTCAGCTCTCAGTGTGAGCCTCCCACTGCCAGAGGAGGAGCTGGAGCTGAAACCAGGGATACTGAGCGCATTGGCTCAAGCAATTCTGGGGACTGAGGGGGAATCAGAGTTTGTGATCCACACCCCTCATGTTTCCCCTAGACCCAGGTCTCATCCGGAAAGCAGCACCTTGGAAGAGGCTGAGGATGTGGAGGCAAGTGGCTCAGCTGAGGCGGCTCCCTCCAGCTGTTCAGCCTCACCCTGCTGATAAGGGGGAAAAGGCAGGATCCTTGCCCTCAAACCGGAAGCTGGGGAGTACTGTAGTATGGGATCATTTTGAGGTGGCAGCTGCTGCCAGGTTTGCCATCTGCCAGCACTGCCAAAGGCACATGACCCGTGACGAGGATGTGAGACACTTCTCCACCATAGCCATGCTGCTGCATCTGCAGAGGCACCACCCCCTTGCTCTTCTTCCTGCTGCTTAGCCTGGCACCAGTGAGAGCGTGCTGAAAGGGAAGTCCCCCACTCACTCCAAATCTCTATTCACAGAATCATACAGGATGTGGAGACTCGGTGGAACTCCAAATACCTGATGTTCAAAAGGTTGGTGGAGCAACAGAAGGCCATCCATGAGATGGCCTTGCTTGGAGAGGTTGGGATCAGCACCCCACTGAACAGAGATGAGTGGAGTACCATCTCCCAGATCTTGCTGGTCCTCAAGCCCTTCCTCAAGGCCACTGAGACCCTTAGTGCTTGTGATGCCCTCCTCAGCCAGGTGATCCCCCTA
>NW_017728994.1:1026847-1027111 GCF_001723915.1 Gavialis gangeticus | reverse complement strand
CTGCTGTCACCAGATGTGCAGGCACTGGTAAGGCAGCTGAAGGAGGGCATCAGGAGATGGCTGGATCTCTTGCAGTCCAGTACGGTCCACATGATTGTGGGCATGTGCAACCCGAAGGTGAAGGGTAGCATGTGCACTGGCAGCCCCAGAACCCTTGATCACTGGATGCAGGTGCTGGTGAACAGTCAGGGAGGCCAAAGTGCAGAGGCGAGGGGATGTGGAAGAGGGGGATCCACTTTCCTGTGCCAGCACTCCCAGCACCAG
>NW_017728994.1:1024569-1026726 GCF_001723915.1 Gavialis gangeticus | reverse complement strand
CTCCACCTGCAGATGTACTGAGTGCCACCCTCCTCACTCTGTCTGCATCAATTTCCTTTTTTGAGTTTTTGAAAGGCCAAGTAATGCTCCACTCTCAGCTGAAGGGGACACTAACTGCATCACCAGCCAGCTGGGGAAGAACATGTCCTTGCTGAGTTCATTCTCCTGCCAGCATGAACTTGGAGGTATGGGATTGGGGCTATGGGGAAGGAGGAGGGCCCAGGTCCTGGGTATGACCACTAAAACTGCACCCTGCCAGGGTAGGGAGGCCTGGTGGGACTGCTGGCAGTGTGGCAGCCCCATAAATGCCAGGACAAAAAATCCCCTGGTGAAAGGTAAGTAAGAGGCACCATAACCTCTAGCTAATGCATGCACGCACAAAGTCCTGGCTGGGGAATGCCCAGACCTGTCACTTCTTTGACAGGCCTGATGCTTGCTTGTTGCAATGCAGTTGTGAGGCTCCTGGTGAGCTCAGTTTAGCTGCTCAGGATGCCAGCTTCAGGGTTGAAAACCCCTGTGTTAGGCTGAGGAAGTACCTGCAGGTGGTCCTGGATAGAAGGAATAGTAAAGAAGCCAGAGGCTGGCCTGGCCCACAATGCAAGCAAGAAAGCCAGTCAGTGAAAATGGAAATAGAGGTGTCAGGGGGGAGGGATAGGCTAGGTGGGGAGTATGGGGGAAAGGAGGATATAGAAACACAGGTAAAAGTGCAGAGGTGCCTGGGGTGTCAGATGTCTGGCAGGTTGCAGTGTACCAGAACTCCACTGTCTTTATTGGGTTCATTAGTTTGTGAACCTACTACCTAAGAGGTTGATCATGAAGTGCAGTTCATAGGCCTAGGTCTGAAAAGTGGTTTGCATTGTAATTTGTTCCTTCTCAGGGTCAGGCCTGAGAGACTGGAGGCAGAGTGTTTTGTTGGGGAGGAATGTGCCCTGACAGATAGTTGGGTTTTGTTGTTTTTGATATATTTTGGTATGCAGTTTGTGGGGGTACTGGAGATAGTTGGCAGGTTTTGTGTTTTGAGCTGTAGGAAGTTGGCTTCAGTTCTGGTGATGAGGTTAGCTGCTTGTTTGAATGTACAAACCACTTTTCAGAGCTGGACCCATGACCAGCCTTCAGGTGCAGTTGCAGGAGAAGCAGGGAGTTGTGGCGGCTGTCACAGCTGGTTTAAGGAAGCCTTGTAACTGGGATGAAGAGAGTTGGTTGGATCCAGATTCCCCAGACCCAAATGGAGGTAGGGATCTACCTGAAGATGCAAAAGCTTTGAATCCTTATGTTCCTTTGTGGCAGAAGTTGCATGATATGAAGGAAAAGGTGGAATAGTATCCTATGGCTGTAGTAATAACACAGTATATTATAAAGATGGAACAAGCTCCAGCTGCAGATAGAGTAGGAGATGGTAATGTACCAGATCAGCAGCAGTGCAGGGTAGAACAGACTGTTACTGCTCCATTAGCACCAGAACAGGTGAGAGCAGCATCTATGAATATAGGTCCATTGAAAAAGGATACAGCTATTCAGTGTGTTGCAGTGTTTGGATCAAACAGGATGGACTGTTCCTCATTGTCAAGCTGTAGCTAGAACTAATTGTAATCACTGACCAGTCCTCTGAATTAAGGCAGCCTTGGATGATGGACAGCCAGTAGAAGATAACTTACATAGATGGACTAGAAGAATTCTGACTACAGTTTTAGGGCGCATCCAGATGAGCACGCATGTGACTCTTGCCCTTTCTCTAACCCCTTTGAGATGGGGCAAGAGGCATGTGCAGGAACAAAAAAAAAAAAAATGTTCCTCGTGCTGCCAACTTGCAGCATGTGGAGAAAATTAGACCCCTGAATATCTAGGGGTCTAAATAAAACAGTTTAAAAAAGCGGGGCAGGACACAGTTCCAGACCATGTCCCGAGGCAACTAGAGGCTGGGTCCTCCACAATGACACTCTGGCTGCTAGAGTGTCTCTGTGGTTGGCCCTCGTCTTGGTGCTGAAGCACACTGCCTGCCAGGCAGCATGCTGCAGCACTAGGGCTCCAGTGCCAGTAAGTAAGGGGTCAGGGTGGCTGAAGGAGGCAGGAGGGGACTATGGGGAGGACCCCTGCTGGCCCCATCCATTCTCCAAGCCCTGCCCAGCCCCATCCCCCAAGTCCCCTGATCCCTGCCCC
>NW_017728994.1:1017925-1024456 GCF_001723915.1 Gavialis gangeticus | reverse complement strand
AATCCCTGCCCTGCCCATCCCCAGCCCCACAAAGCCCCTGATCCCTGCCCCCCCACCCCAGGGGGGCATTTGTATCATCCAATTGTCATGGGTTCTAGGAGCTATTAGTTAGTCATGTGGGCCTGTGGCAGGGCAGGACCTAGTGGTGCCATGAACTCCCCTAGCGCCCCCTACCATGTCAAGTCGGTGTCAATGCCCCCTCACCAATCTCGCCCGCCACGTCTTTGATGTCTTAAATGTTTCAAGGAGGCTGCCTTTTCTATCTACTTTAACACGGTGCCCTGATGCATCTTGGCCAATGCTCTGCCTAGCTGCCCTAGTGCACTCCAGCCTCAGGGCTACACGTGTGCCCTACAGTCACCCAGGCCCTCCCAGGCTGTCTGCCTCATCTCCATTGCCCATGCCCTCACAGACGCTTCCTGGCCTGTCTCAACTGTCTGCCTGCGCCCTCACGGGCGCCCCCTAGCTTCCCTCCCATGCTCTCACCTGCACTGGGGCCTGGCCTCCACGATCCCCTGCCTGCACTGGGGCCTGGCCTCTACGATCCCCTCAATCAAGGCTCAGGTGGCCATAGCCATGCCTGGCCCCCAGACACCTTTCTTGGGTCTTATGCCCCACTGGGCTCCTCACAGTCGAGGCTCAGGTGGCCGTAGCCATGCCTGGCCTCCAGACCCCCTTTCCAGGTCTTGCACCCCACTGGGTCTTCTCACCTGCACCCACACTGGAGCTTTACCCTCCCAATACTGCCCACACTGGGGCCAGGGTCAATACACTCCAAAATACGGCACCCTCTCTGGCGCCAGGAACCCCCCCCCACTACTGGGGAGCTCCTATGAGGCCTCCTCCAACCCCTACAGCCTCACTTGGTCCTCCAGTCTTACACAACTACAAAACAGAAAACTCACACTCCTGTGTTATAACATAAATTCCAAGCCAACTGGCTAACCTTCATTCATATCCCTATTAAGGTTTCTTCCACCCAGTATCATCAAGCAGACCCTGCTCAGGCCATCGGGCTTCTCTGCTTTGCCTGCTACCAGAGAGGAACTGACTTCCAGCCTCAGCCTGGCTTGTTTATATAGGCCAGGCCCTGCCCCCTTCTGGTCAGCTGACCAGACTGGTTGTCTCGGCAACCCACACCTGTGTTGCCCTGGTGACTGGCAGCTGAGCCCATATTACTGTTTCTCAGTAGCAGGCACCTTAGTGCCCTGCTACAGGGCCTCAATGTATGGCGCTAATGGATGGATGACACAACAAAATACTTGGGACAACTAATGAAAAAACCAGGATAAGAGTGTCGTGTCGGTCAAAGGGTCAAAACATTAAAATAAGTGCATCTGAGGGGGACACCGAGCAGAGCCCCCCCAGGCTGCACCCACTGGTCCTCAAAGGCATCCAAGGAACTTGTGGAAGCCATCCACCACTGCTCCACCCAGAGACGTGCATGAAGAAGTGAGAGAAAAGCAGCCCTGCAGTCTCCAGTCATCTTCCTGGCCAGAGCCTCCTTCCTGGTCAAATAGAAGGGCCACTTGGCCAGGGCCAGGAGGAGGTTGACCCCCTGGGACTTGGTGGGGCCACAGATAGAGTGACCAAAAACAAAAAGGTGGGGGGGTGAAATTCAACCAGAACCTCAAGAAACTCTGGCATGACAGGGGGAGCTCCCCACTTTCCTCGGATTCGGCCCAGACGGTAGCAAGTTCTGGGCTGAGGGCATCCCAGAAAGCCTGGTAGAACTCTGAGGTCAACCCATTGATGCCCTTTGCTTTGTTACCAGGCATCAGACAGAGGGTGGTCAAAAGCTCAGCTAGAGTGAGAGGAGCTTCCAGCCAGTCCTGGTCTCCCACACTGACCTGCAGGTGTCCTTCCCACAAGGTCTGATAGGCCACAGCATCAGTCAGATCCAGGGAGAAGAGCTCTTCATAGAAGGCCTGCACATGCTGGTGCATGTAGCCTGGATCCCTGACAGGGATTCTGTCACCTCACCAGAAGGCAGGTGATGTACTTCTTGGCCCCCCACTTCCTCTTTAGGAGATAGAAGAAGCAGGAGCTGTGATCCATCTTCCAAAGGAGCTGGACGTGTGAGCAGACAAATGCACCACTGGTGCAGTGGTCGTCCAGGGCACAAAGCACTTCCCACCTCTCCCAGCACTCTCAGCAGAGGGACGGGTTAGCTGGCTCGATGGCCAGGTGCCTCACCAGCTCTAGCACTTCCTGCTCAAGGTGCTCCCAGACTGCCTCTTTCTGCCAGGTGTGCCCCTGAGTGTAGCCATGGCAAAAAAGCTGGATGCACACCTTCCCCACATCCCAGCAACTCTGAGCCAAGAGGAAAGCTGCCCATTGCTCCTGCCAGGCTAGCCAGAACTCCCAGAAAGCCTCCCTGAAGCCCACATCCTCCAGAAGGCTGGTATTGATGTGCCAGTAGACTGACGCCAGATGCCCAGTCCACAGCATGGCCTGGGCCCAGACAAGGTGGTGATCACTGAAATGGGTCAGCCAGATGCCAGAGGAGTGGGCTGGGGCAGAGTGAAGCAAGGAGATATAAATCTGGTCTAACCAGGAGTGGCATGCCTGCTCCTCCCCTCATGTGAGTGAAGGCAGGGGGTTCAGTGGGGTCACAGGCATGCCAGATGTTATATTAGGGAGTAGTCCATCAGGATCTCCCCAAGGACGCCCACAGTGACCTGGTTCTGCTCCTTGCCTGACCAGTCTCACACATCTAGGGTGATGTTAAAGTCCCCTCCAAGGACCAGGCATTTGCGAGGGTTGAGGGTGCCGATGTATGTGGCCACCTGGTGGAATAAATCTGCCAACTCCAGGTCCTTTGCAGTGGTGTAAACATTCAGATGGTTCAGGACCAGCCCCTGCACCTGGACCCAGAGGTGCAGCAGGCAGCCCTGCACCACTTCAATGTCCTGGAGAACCTCCAGCTGTAGGTCTGGGGAGAACAGGGTGGCCACCGCAGATGAGGTGGCTGAGAGGTGACTAAAAAAAGGCCCTGCCTTCTCACTCCAGCTGCCATTTTGGTTTGTCAGCTGGAGTCATCAGGGTCTCCTGCAAGAATACCATGGGGTAACCCTGCCTCCTGAAGGAAGGAGAGCTTTGTTGAGAGCTGAGGGAGCAGGAGGAGGCTGGCCAGGTACACATGGGGCTTTCACCACACATGTGCCCCTTTCAACTTCAGGTTACCGGCGGAGGAGGCTGAGGACCAGCGGGGGGGGCAGCAACAGCTTATCCCCTTAAGGTAAGTGGGGTAAGAGCCTGCACAGCTGCAGAGGACCCAGGGGGGAAGCCTCCCAGAGCCCTCTTTGCTGAGCCAGGCAGGGAGATGCACTCTTGAGCCATGCACATGAACAGAGAGTGCAAACAGACATGCTGTGTAAGGGCACACTGGTGTTTGCACTGGTGGAAGCAGGCAGAGCTGAGAGCTAGTCTTCCTTGGAAGTGAGGAGGCTCCACCAAGAAGGAAAGATGTAAGCACTACCTACAAACTATAGTGAGGACCTGCAGCACTACCAGGTGCTCTGACCTGGTGGTGCCACCCCCCCGGGGCTCCTCCGAGGCTACCACCCAGATGGAGCCCGTGAGGGACCTGGTGTCCACTTGCCCCCCGTTCTGTGGGAGCAGCTGGTTGAGAACCCCAGTGGTAGGGATGAGGTCTGGTGACTCCCCTGCCTGCCCCTCCTGTGACTGTCTTCAGGTTCTGGAGGGACAGGTGGCAGAGCTCCAGGCTGAGGTGAGCAGACTGCAGGGGATTCGGGTGGCAGAGGATGAAATTGATATATTTCCATTCTCTGCAGGGCCAGGAATCCACAGGAGAGACCCCCCACGCAAAATGCCCAACTAAATGATGGCAGCAGGTTCCTGTCAAGCCCGGAGCCAAGGTGGCTCATACTATTGCTATGCCTGCTCAGATCCCCCTTGTGAATGGGTATGCAGCCCTGGCCACCCAGGAGGAGAGGGTAGAAGAACATATCCCCAGAGCCATTGAGGCTGCTCCACCTACATCATAGGTGGTGAAGAAGCAGCCCCCGAGGAAGAAGAGACGCAGAGTTCTGGTCATCAGGAACTCCATCCTTAGGGGGACTGATGGCCCAATCTGTTGCTCTGACCCCTGGTTGCGGGGGGTCTGTTGCATGCCCAGCACAAGGATTCGGGACGTCACAGAGACCATCCCAAAGATCATTAAGCCCTCAGACTATTACCCTGTAGTTGTGGTCCATGTGGGGCTAATGATGCATCTAAGGGTAAGAATGACTCCATCATGGAAGACTACAAGGCCATGGGTCATCTACTCAAGGAGATGGGAACCCAGGTGGTATTTTCCTTCATTGTCCTGTTAAGTGGATGGAGTACATACCAAGAGGCCTGTATAGGTGTAGTTAATCTGTATCGGCCTGTATCTTCAGAGCTGGTGCTACAAGGCAGGCTTCAGATTTCTGGACAATGACCTGTATTTCTGGGCTGAGGGCATGCTGGGGTGGGATGGGCTACCTCTCTCACCCAAGGGTAAATGCATTTTTTCCTCTAGGTAGACTGATCTCATTTGCCGGGATTTAAACTAGCTTCATTGGGGGAAGGGGCCACCCGAGGAGAAAGGGATGTTTTGCCAACTAGCAAGGCAACAAGAGAAACAGTAACCCAGGGAAGCAACAATAGGCACAGCAGTCCTGGGAGCAGGGGGGAGATACATGCACTCTCAGGCGGCCTCATGTCTGTACACTAATGCATGTAGTATGGGGGGCAAGCAGGAGGAACTTTGCCTTCTGATAGCAGGGAAGAATCCAGACTTAGTGGGGCTCATAGAAACCTGGTGGGATCCTACCCATGACTGGGTGGTGGGCATTCAGGGATACACACTATATAGAAGGGACAGGGCTGGGAGAAAAGGTCGGGGGGTTGCCCTCTATGTCAAAGAGCAACTCACATCATCAAGAATTAGCCTTGGGGCAGAGGAAGGTCAGGCAGAGGCACTATGGGTCAAACTTCAAGGGGGTCAAGGCGAAAGGGATCTTATGGTGGGTGTCTACTATAGACCTTCCTACCAAGGGTTTGAGTTGGACCAGGATTTCTCAGTACAGCTTATGGAGGCAGTTGGGTCTAGGGATGTCATTGTCATGGGGGACCTAAACTACCCAGATATCTGCTGGGAGGAGTGGTCAGCCAGGTCTGACCATTCACGTAGGTTCCTAGCTGAAATACAGGACCTCCACCTCATCCAGGAGGTGCACAGTCTCACTAGGGGAGATACTTTGCTGGACCTGGTCTTGGCCACTGGGGATGACCTAGTGAAGGGACTGCAGGTCCTTGACCACCTGGGTGACAGTGATCATCGCCTGCTGGAATTCACCATCCAGTGCAGGGTCTTGAGGGCTTATACCAAGACTAAAGCCCTGATTTCAGAAGGGCCAACTTCAACAAACTTAGGAGATTAGTGGGGGAGGCACTGAGGGCCTAAAAGGCAGAGGATATAGGAATCGATGAGGGATGGTCGTACCTTAAGGGGACTCCAGGCTCAGAGTGTGACAGTCCCCAAGAGAAAGAAGGGGGGTAAGAGTGCTCTGAAACCCCCATGGCTCAAAAGCATTCGAGAATGCCCGAGGGCCAAAAGGGAGGTGTACACCTGGTGGAAGAGAGGGGCATCACCAAGGAGGAATACTCATCCTTGGCCCATGAGTGTAGGAGGGCCAAGGCAGGGGTGTAGCTCAGGCTAGTGACCAGGATTAAGGACAACGAAAAGTCCTTCTTCAAATACATTGGGAGTAAGAAGAGGGCACCGGGTAATGTAGGGCACCTGTTAGACTCAAATGGTAATCTTGTGGCTACGCCAGATGAGAAAGCTGAAATTTTTTTAACAAGTTTTTTGCCTCTGTTTTCTTGGACAGGGACCAGGACAGCTCTTCCACCACAGGTAGGGGCAAACTTGGGGATAGCACTGCCAGGCCTCAGGTTTGCGCAGAAATAGTTAGGGATCTTTTGGAAGGGCTGGATGTTTTTAAATCTGTGGGCCCTGATGCCCTCCACCCACAGGTGTTGAGGGAGCTGGTGGGGGTCATTCCTGTGCCCTTGGGCTGTATGAGCGATTGTGGTCCACAGGCCAGGTGCCCAGAGATTGGAAACTAGCTAATGTGGTCCCCATTTATAAGAAAGGGAGAAAGGAGGACCCAGGAAACTATAGGCCCATAAGCCTCACATTGGTCTTGGGGGAAATCCTTGAAAAAATTATCAAAGATCACACCTGTGAGGGGCCAGCAGGAGAGATCATGTCCAGGGGAAATCAACATGGGTTCATCAAAGGCAGCTCCTACCAGACCAACCTGATGGCCTTCTATGACTGGGTAACCAAATCCCTGGATGATGGTGTCGCCGTGGATGTAGTCTTTCTGGACTTTAAAAAGGCCTTTGACACTGTCTCTCACCCCATTCTCATTAATAAATTGAGCGACTGTGGCATTGGTACCTACACAGTTGGATGGGTCAAAAATTGGCTGATGGGGCACACCCAGAGAGTGGTGGTGGACGGGCTGTACTCGA
>NW_017728994.1:1014618-1017631 GCF_001723915.1 Gavialis gangeticus | reverse complement strand
CTACAAACTCGTTATGGGAGATCAGCAGCAAATAGGAAGGGTCCCAGCAGCACCTGGGGTGACAAGGAACAATGGCCACAAGCTGCTGGAGAATAGGTTCAGGTTAGACATTAGGAGGCATTATTTCACTGTTAGGGTAGCTAGGGTCTGGAACCAACTTCCTAGGGAAGTGGTCCTCACTCCTACCTTGGGTAAATTTAAAAATAGTTTGGATGAACACCTGTCTGGGGTCGTGTGATCCCAGCATGTGCTCCAGACACTGGCGGGGGGGTTAGACTAGCTGATCTATTCAGGTCCCTTCTGACCCCTAGCTACTTTGAAACTATGAGCACCCGGCACCACGAAGACCTTTCCTGTAGCTGTAGGTGTTGAGGGTCACAATCTTAAATGACCTCATGACTGGGGCCGTGGAGTAGATGGTTCAGCAGGGGCCTTACACATCTGAACACCCAGTGTGGGGCCTGCCGGTTTGTGTGGTGCCCTCCCATATGCATAGAGGGCATCTATGAAAGTACAGGCCCACCTATAGATCTGGGCTTTGCAGCTTTTGGGCCCCTTGCCTTCCCCCACCAGTGCCCTAGCAGTGGCAAGGATGCTGTCAAAATCTTCCCAGTGGTCCATGGGTAGCAGCAGGTGTAGTCACGGTCAAGAAATGCAAGTAGCTCATCCCTGGGGACCGCTGGGACTGAGAGGTCTGCAGACTCCATGGAGCCTGCTGGTTCTCTGGCATCCTCCTTCTGGTCCTGGAGGTCAGACTGCTCTTCCAGCACCATCTGAAAGCCCTGGTCCATTAAGACCCCAGACTCTGGTTGGGATTCGGAGAGCTCTGCAACCCCCTAGGACAGGGGTGGTGGTAAGGGTTGGGATAGGAATCCTTCACAAAATGATGGGGTACAGCTGGAGCCCTGGGGGATCTGTGCAGGGTCCCCAATGAGGTCATCCCACTGATTAGGGGACCCTACCATGATCCCCTCTTGTGTGGGACTATGGGGCAGGCTTCAGGTGAGGTTTTCCTGGGAGTAGAAAGGAAGAGACCCACCAGGCACTGGGGTGACTATGGCGTCTGTCTTGGGGTCCTGGGAAAGGGGACCTCTTCCCTCAAGACTCACTGGGGTGAGCCCCAAGGCCTCTGTATCCCCTATAGCAGAGAGAGGAGGCTCTGCTGCCAGGCCTTCCTTTGGGCAGGCCCCAGCTTCAGCACCCGTGATTTCAGGGGGTAGGCCTTGGTCAGCAGAATGAAGGGCTTCCCCCATGGGCTCCTGTTCAGGACTATCTAGGAGCCCTGAAACCTCCTCTGTGGGGATCACCCATTTGATTTCTCCCAGGAGTGGGGTTTCAGGCACAGCTGGGGAGGCCCCTGGAGGCTGGGCCACTCCTTACCCCCATGTGGTGGTCGTGGGAGGGGAAGAGGAGTCATAGTTAGTAGGGTCAGAAGGGACCTGAGCAGATCATCAAGTCTAACTCCCTGTGTAACAGGTCACCCTCCCCAGCACAGTCTTTTGGCATTATCCGTGACCTATGTGGGGTGCTCTTGAAGTCCCCTTACCTGCTTTCTACTCATCTGCCATGTCTTGATGGAACTATTAAACCAATGTTCTTGTAAGTGGGAGACTGCCTGTTGTATTTTTGTATGTTGGGGTTCTCTGCCACCACAGGCCTTGACCCCTGTCTTTCTCCCTGCTAGGCCTCCCTGTCTAAACACACCAGATAGGGTTGGACTCCAAGGCTCTAGCTCCATGGTCTTGGGGCTCATGGCCTTCCTTTCTGCCCTAATCTGGAGCCTAGCCTCCCTTGCCTAGAGGCCCATCCACCGGCCCCACAGTTCGGGGGGCCACAGGTTTAAAGCCGGACAGCGGCCTCAAACCTCCATTATCCCAGTCTCAAATACCAGGCCACCTTGGCCTTTTATGACTACACCCTCTGGCACCAGGGCCTGTGCACCCCAAATACTGTGCCCTTTCTGGTGCTCGGACACCCACGCTGAAGTGGGCCCCCAATGAGGCCGCCTCCTTCCCCAATAGCCTCTCCTAAAACCACCGGTTATTAATCAATCAAAACTTATACACTGTCTGTACATGGACTATAACCGCCACCAAAATAGACTTAAAGAAGGCAGCATGCCAGCTTACAGTTTCTCAGGGGTCCGTGCTTCTGCTCCCCACCATCTGCTACAGTCCTTCTTCTGGGGTTGCTGCCACTTCTCCGGGAGTCCTCAGCTGTTCCCCTCCTGCAGCCACCGGACTGCTCTCCAAGCCTCTCCATAGAGCTCTGGGATGCACTCCTTCCCCTTTGGCTGCTGGTTCCTACTGCTGCCCAGCCCAGGGTTTTTATAGTCCTGGCCTGCCCCCTTCTGATTACCTGATTATCTGGCCAGGATCAGCTTTTAACCCCCATGTTACCAGCACGCTGTGCCCAGAAAGTTCTAGTCTTAAAGGGGCTGACCTGTCTTCTGGTAACTGGGCTAGGGTTCCCTGTTACACCCTGCCATGGGCAGGAAATAATGCTGGGGTCAAATGACCCCAGCTAGGTAATTATCTAGCCTCCTTTTGAAGACCCCCAGGGTAGGAGTGAGCATCACTTCCTTTGGAAGTTGGTTCCAGATCCTAGCCACCCTGACTGTGAAGTAGTGCCTCCTGATATTTAGCCTGAATCTACTCTCAGTCAACTTATGGCCGATATTGCTCATTACTCCTGGTAGTGCTCGGGGGAACAGGGATTCTCCCATAGCCTGATGGTCCCCCTTGGCCAATATTGTAGATGGCCACCAGATCCCCTCTCAGCCTTCTCTTTTAGAGGCTGAACAGGTTCAGGTCCCTTAGCCTCCACTCGTAGGGCCTGCCTTGCTGCCCCCTGATCATGTGAGTGGCCCTCCTCTGGACACTCTCGAAGCTGTCCACATCCCTTCTGAAGTGTGGAGCCCATAACTGGACACAGTACTCCAACTGCAGCCTGATCAGTGTCGCATAAAGGGAGGATCACCTCCTTGGACCTACTTGTGATGCATCTGTGGATG
>NW_017728994.1:1009033-1009618 GCF_001723915.1 Gavialis gangeticus | reverse complement strand
CCCACTATGTATTAGAAAAGGACTTCTTGTTATCCTTGATCCGGGTTGCCAGTCCCAGTTCCATCTCCACCTTAGCCTTCCTAACGGCCCTCTACAGTCTTGAGCAATCAAGGTATAATCCCCTTTGGTGATGACACCTCCCTTCCACTGGGTGTATGACACCTTTTTAGCTTTGAGAAATTCCTGGATGCTTTTGGTGAACTATGGGGGCTTTTCAGCACTCTTGCCCACTTTGATCCATGTTGGGATTGTCACCCTCTGGACTTGGAGGATCGTGTCCTTAAGGAACGACCACTCTTTCTGGACTCCCAACTCCACTCTTATCCAGAACCTCAGTGCCTCCCTGACTAGACTCCTTACCTCATTGAAATCTGCCCTCCTGAAGTCCAGGGCTGTTGCCTTGGTGCAGGCCTTTGACACCCTGCACTGGATGTTGAATTCCTGTAGGCGATGATCGCTATTGCCCAGGTCATCAAGAATCCGCAGTCCATTCACCAGGTCATCACCCATGGCCAGGACTAGGTCTAACAAGGCATCTCCCTTGGTGGGACTGTGCACCTCCTGGGTTAGGTGGAGGTCCTGTAA
>NW_017728994.1:996755-998848 GCF_001723915.1 Gavialis gangeticus | reverse complement strand
AGGTTGGGTGGCCTGAAGTAAACCCCCACTGTTAAGTCCCTTTCCCCTCCGACTCCCTTGTATTGAGACCCAGAGCACTTCAGTCTGCCCCTCCTCTGACCCAGTGCTGTTTGTTGAGGATGCGTATTGCTCTTTGTCTTACAGTGGCACACCCCCAAATTTCCTCCCTGTTCTACCCCTCCTGTACAGCCCATAGCCCTTGATGTTTACTGCCCTGTCATGTGTTGGATCCTACCAACTTTCAGTGATCGCCACTATGTCTGGGCTTGTGTTAGCTAGCAGGAGGGCAAGTTCTTCCTACTTGTTCCCCATACTATGAGCATTAGTGTAGAGGCATTTAAGGCCTTCTAGAGGTGTATGCACCACCCCCCTAATCCCAGGACTATCTGGGCCCCTGTCTCTTCCCTGGGTATTCCTTGTGCTCATTGCCCATCTTGGCTGGGCTGTTCTTGTGGGTGGCTCTTGGTTTGGTGTTCCATGGCTCCCTCCATCCTCATCTTCCCCTTCCCTCAATAAGCCTAGTTTCAAGTCCACTGGAGGAGATCGGCCAACCTGAAAGAGAACACATGCTTACCTTTGGGGGAGAAGTGAAGCACATTCCATCCGAGCATGTCTCTTATCCTGAAGTATGGAACATGGTCCAAAAAGCCGAAGTCCATCTCAAGACACCATTTCCAAAGCCACAAGTTGACCTCCATGATGCAGGTCTCATGGCATCATCCATGTCCACTCACTGGAAGGATAGGTGAGAAGACCACCTGTGTCCCTGTCTCCTTCAGCTTTCTCCCCAGAGTTTGGTAGTCCTTCATGAGATGATCAGGGCTGCTCCTGGCTGCATCATTAGTGGCCACATGGATTAGGACCACGGTGTAGTAATAAGTGGGCCAGATAATGGCCAGAATCATCTGCATCCTTGCTCTGGGCAGACAGTAGACCTCACGTGACATGGGATCCTGGCAACAGGTGGAACCCCCTTTACCCCTCATTATGGAGTCACCTATGATGAGCACCCAGCGTCTCTTCTTCTGGGTCAACTTGCTTCCTTCAGCCTGTTCTGTGTGTGGACTGGCCTCCTCTCCTTCCTCTTCCTCCAATGTCCTATGTCCTATACTGGTCCTATACAGTCCTACACTGGAGGTCCTATACTGGAGAGTTAGAGGACTCACCAGTAACCCAACCTATTGTAACTCAACTAGGAGAGTGGAAGTTTCAGGAAAAATATGGAATACAGAAGGATAAGCCAGGAAGAGACAGTGTGAATGGAGTTTTAGGAATGACTGCTTTGCAGCAGGGAGGAATACTGCTGGATTTAGCTAACGGGTGTCCATGGAAACAGCCAGTAGAGGAAAAGAGAGTGTTAATTTCTGCAGCGCATTTGTGTGTAGCTATTAAGGCTCCTGCTGTAACTGATTAAGTTAATCAGGATGAGTGGATACAAGCATTTTCCAAGGCTTGGGCAAAGGATAAGTTAGAATGTGTCAAGATATAAGATTGTGTCTTGATTAAGCGACCATACCCTCCACCACAGAGGCAATATAACTATCCATCAGAGGCTGAAGTGGGATTACAATGCACAATAAATAGTTTCTTCATAGAATCATAGTAGCTAGTGTTGGAAGGGACCTAAACAGATCATCAAGTCTGATCCCCTGCCTTGGGCAGGAATGGATTCTGGGGTCATATGACCCCAATCAGTTGTCTATCCAGCCTCCTCTTAAAGACCCCCAAGGTAGGAGTGAGCACCATAGTTTCATAGTTTCTAGGGTCGGAAGGGACCTGAGAAGATCATCTAGTCCAACCACCTGCCATGGCAGGAAAGAGTACTGGGGTCAAACGACCCCAGCAAGGTGTTCATCTAACCTCTTCTTAAAAACCCCCAGGGTAGGAGCCTACACTACCTCCCTTGAAAGTTGGTTCCAGACCCTAGCCGCTCTGACTGTGAAATAGCGCCTTCTGATGTCTAACCTAAACCTACCCTCTGCTAGCTTGTGACCGTTGTTCCTGGTCACTCCTGGCTGTGCTTGGGGGAACAGTGACTCCCCCAGTACCTTCTGATCCCCCCTGACCAGTTTGTAACAGGCCACAAGATCCCC
>NW_017728994.1:992235-996437 GCF_001723915.1 Gavialis gangeticus | reverse complement strand
AAGATGTTGAACAGTGCTGGCCCAAGGACCGAGCCCTGCAGAACCCCACTGCCCACGTCCTTCCAAGTTGAGAAGGACCCATCCACTACCACCCTCTGGGTGTGGCCCTCCAGCCAGTTGGTGACCCATTTGACTGTGTGGGTGTCTACACCACAGCCTCCCATTTTCTTAATGAGAACGGGGTGAGAGACAGTGTCAAAAGCCTTCCGGAAGTCTAGGAAGACTATGTCCACTGCTACCCCTGCATCTAATGATCTGGTGATCTGATCATAAAAAGCCACCAGGTTGGTCTGACAGGACCTGCCACTGATGAACCCGTGCTGATTGTCCCTAAGCATGCAGTCCCCTGCTGGCCCCTCCTGGATGTGTGCCAGAATAATTTTCTTGAACAGCTTGCCTAGGATCGAGGTAAGACTAACTGGCCTATAGTTTCCCAGGTCCTCCTTCCTCCCTTTTTTGAAGATTGGAACCACATTGGCCCTCTTCCAGTCCTCCGGAACCTCTCCAGTGCACCACAAGTGCTCGTAAAGCTGTGCCAGGGGACCTGCAATAATCTTGGAAGTTGGTTCCAGGTCCTAGCCACCCTAACCATAAAGTAATGCGTCCTGATGTCTAGCCTGAACCTGCTCTCTATCAACTTATGGCCATTATTCCTACTTACCCCAGGGGATTTTTAGCACTCTTACCCCACTTCGTATGCATTGGGACTGACTCCCTTTGGGCTTGGATGATTGTCTCTTGAGGAACAACCACCAGTCTTGGACTCCCATCTCCCCAAAACTTTAGTATCCCCTCTCATACTAGTCTTCTTAACTCATTGAAGTTGGCCTTCCTGAAGTCAAGGACTTCCACCTTATTGCCCTTGACACCCTGCACTGGATAGTGAATTCTAGCAGGTGATGATCTCTATCGCCCAGGTGGCCGAGAATCTGCTATTCCCTCAGCAGGTCATCACCTGTAGCAAGGACTAGGTGCAGCAGGACATTTCCCCTGGTGGGACTGTGCAGCTCCTGAGTTAGGTGGAGGTCCTGTATCTCAGCTAGGAATCTACCTAGCTGACTGCTCTTCCCAGAAGATGCCTGGGTAGTTCAGGTCACCCATAACTCCATCTCTTGACTTAACATCCTCCATGAGCTGTCCTAAAAATTCCTAGTCCAGCTCCTCCCCATGGTTGGGTGGTCTGTAACAGATACCCACTGTTAAGTCCATCTCCCTATGACCCCCGTGTATTCTTACCCATAGTACCTCAGTCAGCCCCTCTTCTGACCCCACCTTGCTCATCGAGGATGTGTATTGCTCCTTGACATAGAGCGCTACACCCCCTCCTTTTCTCCCTGATCCATCAGAGGCTGAAGTGGGATTACAATCCAAAATAAATAATTTTTTGAGTCAGGAAGTAATAGTACAGATGCCTACTGTTTGTAATTTCCTGATCTGGCCTGTTCTGAAAGCAGATGGAAAAACCTGGAGACTAACAATAGACTTCAGAGCATTGAATGCAGTTACTCCTGTTACAGCTCCTGTTGTGGTGAAATACCCTGAAATTCTAGCAGCCATACCAGGAGGGTTTAAATGGTTTTCAGTACTGGACTTGGCTAATGCATTTTTTGCCATTGCCTTGGCACAGGAATGCTGGTACAAATTTGGATTCACATTCAGGGGGCAACAGTATTGTGTTACTCAAGTACCCCAAGGATTTCACAATGCCCCAGTGATATGCCATGCACATGTGGGACAAGCTTTCTCCAGATAGTCAAAGTTGTGTGTTGTCATATGTAGATGGCATACTGATACATGGAGGCAATAAAGAGCAAGTAGCAAAAGTGACAAGGGAAGTGTTGGAGCTGATTGAGGAAACAGGATTCAAGGTTAATAGAGCTAAGGCACAGTTGGTAGTCAAGGAGGTGAAGTACCTAGGAGTTATGTTGGGACAAATTTAGAGAACTCCAGATAGGCAGCGAGTAGAGCTGATAGGCAAATTGCCAGCTTCAACAGACTTACCATCCCTGGAGGCATTGTTGGGAACATTACATTTCTCACGGAACTTTATTCCCATGTTCACTGAGAAAACAAGCAGCTTAAATTCAATTAAAAAGGGATCTGGTACAAGTTCCTGCATTGGCTTACCCAGATGAGACAAAACCCTTTGTCTTGCAGCTGGCAACTACCGAGAGAGCTATTGGTGCTACCCTACTGCAGTGGAAAAGAACAAAGACCAGTGGCTTATGCCTCAAGAACCCTTGTAGGACCTGAACAAAACTTTAATCCATGTGAAAAGGAGTGTTTAGCATTAATTTGGGCGTTGAGAAAGTGGGAATACGCTGTAGGAGGGTAAGAGTAATAGTCCAAACATCCCATTTTCCTTTAAAGTATATTATATCTGGAAAAATTAAAGAAGGACATGTTTCAAGTCCCAGATTGGCTCAGTGGACTCTAGCTTTTATAAATCATGATGTTGATTTTGAACAGCAGCAGACAATACCAAATGTATCATATGAGTTAGTGGTACAAAGGAAATAGTATGAATACCCTTTACCAGAGTATCAAAGGCTGGAATGGTCAGGCTTAACTTTAGAAAAGGCAGAATCAGAGAACTGTAGCATATGGTTTGTGGATGGATTAAGTTACTACATAGAAGGAAAACCATAAACTAGGTGTGCAGGAATTAGGGTGCAAGATGAAGAAGTGTTTCAGCAACAAGTGACTCCTCATTCTGTGCAAGCAGCAGAGGTGCAGGCTGTTAAGGCAGTGCTTGAGGTTGAGCCATTAGGAAAAAAATGTAGCTATTTTTACAGATTCAGATTGGACTTGTAGGGCACTGACTACATGGTTGCCCATCTGTACATGGGAGAAGGAAAATTAGTGGCTCATTCACCTTTATAGGAACAGGTGTATCATCTTATTGTTAATAGATCGGGAAAGACTGCAGTTCATGTCAGAGGCCATCAGAAGACAAAGAGTAAAGAAGGATTCTGGAATAATTGAGCAGATGCACTGGCAAAATAAACAGCTAGAAAGGGAAAGAAATGCCAGCAGGTTGCCATGCTTACTTGGCAAGCTCAAAGAAAATCAGATGGGGTGAGCCTAGGTGATTTAAAACAATTGCAGGAAAATGACAAAGACTTGAAAAGCCTTCTAGGCAGAGATGAAGTAATATACCTGGATGGTGTGATCTGGAGGATTGACCCACCTACTCAGGCTAGACAATGGGTAGTTCCACAAGAAGTCAGAAATGAGTTAATACAGTTCGTACATGAGAGAGGACACCTAGGGTGGAAAAAGACCATGGAAATAGTCTTTCAAACAGGATGGTGGCCCTCTCTAAAGCAAGATGTCAAGCAAGGGGTAAAAAATTGTTTGCCTTTTGCTATGGTCAATGCTGATTCTAGTACAAGAAAAATACAGCTAAGGCATCAGAGAATTAATTCTTGGTCAAGAATACAGGTGGATTACATTGGACCTCTGCCTACTACTAAGAATGGAAACAGGTATTGCTTAGTAGTAATTGATCCTTTTTCAAAATAGATTGAAGCCATTCCAATGAGATGTAACACTGCTAACATAACTGTAAAGCAATTGTTTAACATTGTGTTTTCACAGTGGGAAGTACCTAAAGGAATAGATTCAGAGCATGGACCTCAATTTGTTGCAGAAGTTATAAAGGAACCTTGTTCCACACTAGGAATTAAATAGAGGTTTCATATTTCTGGGCACCCTTAGAACTCAGGTCAAGTAGAAAGAACCAGCAGAACATTAAATGAGTTGTAGGCTAACATGGTAAATTGTGATGGAAAGTATTGGGATGAAAAGCTACCAGTAATTTTGATGGCACTTCAAGCAGCTCCAGCAGGTCATGGGTTTGCACCCTTTTCTGTCATGACAGGCAGACAAATGCAACTGCCACAGTAGTGGTGGACCAATACAGACTTATCCGCTGACCTAGTCACTTGAGTTGTAACAGATCAATGGGTACGGGCTTTAGTACAACCCATCAATGGTATACATGTCAGGGTGGCCCAAGAATTAGGCCTAAATGTCAAAAGAATGGACAAGAGATTCGGACCTGACAGAACGGAACATAGGTGAAGAGGTAATGTACAAAAATTGGGAAGATAAAGAGCATGGACTGGATGTTAAATGGAAGGGACCTGCATATGTAGCAGACAAGGCAAGTCCAACTGTTTACCTAGTTGAGTTACCAG
>NW_017728994.1:990034-992113 GCF_001723915.1 Gavialis gangeticus | reverse complement strand
CTTCCGACCCTAGAAACTATGAAACTATGAAACTATATCACAGTTAAAACCTTGGAAAGGAAAATGTGGCCATCGGGCTTCAAATATCTGTTCTCGTGCAACCTTCGTCCTGGTGCTAAACGTAAGGTGTCCTATGGGTTTGTGCCATTGACCAAGCAGTTGTCTCCTCCTCGAGTCGCCTCCCCCTTTCACTCCTGCCATGACTTGTTGTTCTTCAGTAGATGGGATTGGTCGTTGAGTTTGCTCAGCGGCCCGTGGTTCACCCGGTGGTCATTGATGGGCCTCCACCACCCCTACACCCTGGCCTCATGCCCCCTTGTGTGAGTCGTCCCTCCTTTGGCCTCCTCCCCTCTTGTGGACGACATCTTGTGCGGGCTTGACATCTGGTGTGGGCTTGACATCTGTGTGCTTGTCGCCTGTGGTCAGGTTCGCCTGTGCGGGCCTGTCCCCTCTGCCTTCCCTGCCTCCATCCGTTCTTTGGGGAAACCTAAAAAAACTTCTGAGGCTTTCCCTCGGCCCTGTTCCTCAGGGATTCTCCCAGTACCTTCTACTCTCCCCCTTCACACAGGGCAACCAAACAGAAACGCTAAAACACTAAAGTGATGAGCCACCTCCTGGCATGGCTACGCCCTGTCCCCTTACTATCCTTCCCCTTGCTTTAGCTTGGGGATGCTCTTCTTACAGCCCATCACCTCTGGGATTCACTCCCGTTCTCCCGTTGACCTGACTGGGACTGGCGGCAATACCTGCCCTGATTGTAACCCCCTCAGGGCTCTCCCTGGGGTCTTTTCCCTCTGGCGTGGCTCCCTTCTCACCCTGGTTGTCCCAATACTCCCACCTGTGGTCCGTTCAAGTGTTGGCTGCGGCTCTGACTCCATCACCGAGTCTGGAGTGCCTGCCTCTCACATGCCTTTCCATCCATGCTCCTGACGGGGCACTCTGCCCCACACTATTTGTGACTGCCCCCAGCTCGTCAGGCTCTGCAGGTCCCATGGGGAAGATCCACTTCCCTCCCAGAGGCAGCTGCAGCTCCCTCTTCTCGCTGCTCTCTCCTCCTCCTCCTCTCTCCTCCGCGGGCATCAGCCGCCATTTTTACCGGCCGGCGTTTGGGGCTGACGTCACCAGCCAGCCTTAATTGGATAAAGAGGCAGCTGACAAGCCATGCGGGCTCTTCTTTCCACCCCTGCTGTGCTGCGTCTCCTGTTGCCAGTGAGTACTCCTTGTTACTTCTTCCCTCTCTTTCCCCGGGACAGAAAGTAAGATATTTTTGCAGTAATATGCAAAACAGCATAGAAAACTTACAAAAGACATACCGCCAAAATTGTAGTGCTGTGCATATTGCCACCATTCATGTCAGCACTGTAAATATAAATAATATCTTACTGTGAGGAATTTCCCTCAACAAGTTTATTTATTTTCTTTTGCAGAAACCAGTGTGAAAATTTAATCCAGTGGTGAATGTGGTAAATGGACCCAGAGGCCCAGTTGTTTTCAGCGGGGTCACCAGTGATTTCTCTGTCTCAACCATGGCTCAGGTGCTACAATGAGTGTTTGGTCTGTTCCATTTTGTTTGTCTTATTGTTTGTTTTAGTTTGGCTGTGCAGACTTTAGATATGTGACGGGGCACCAAGTTTGCCCCATCACAGAACTTTGGGGGAGTGAAGGAAAGCAAAAAACTTACCTTAACAACCAGTCCCAGGAGAAAAGGGGCAGGGCTACCCAGATGGGGGAGAGAGAGACGCAGATGAAAACATAAACAAAGAGAGCAGCAGTGTAAGTGAGAGGGGAGAGAGTGCTGGCTGTGAGAGAGACAGCAGATGGCTGGAAGGATTTAAAGGGGAAGTAACCCAGATTTAGCTGGAAAAAGAGAAGACAGCAACCCAGAAGAAACAGGGAGAAACTACAAGAAAGAGAAAAGGGAATGTCAGAAGGGTCCTGGAGAGAAACTTACCTTGGAAGATGAAGTGAGTTAACAAAGGAGGACTTTGAGTCAGTGAGTCTGATACCTGAAGACATCGAGTAACATCCCAGAGACTTAAAATTAAGAGAAAGGAATGAGAGTGGATGAAAACTAACAAA
>NW_017728994.1:982192-985034 GCF_001723915.1 Gavialis gangeticus | reverse complement strand
AGAAGACAGCAACCCAGAAGAAACAGGGAGAAACTACAAGAAAGAGAAAAGGGAATGTCAGAAGGGTCCTGGAGAGAAACTTACCTTGGAAGATGAAGTGAGTTAACAAAGGAGGACTTTGAGTCAGTGAGTCTGATACCTGAAGACATCGAGTAACATCCCAGAGACTTAAAATTAAGAGAAAGGAATGAGAGTGGATGAAAACTAACAAAAAGAAGAGAACCCCACAATTTTGACATCAGTAGTAAATACAAGGTGACCTAGGATTGCTATTTGCTTGGGACCCATGTGGAGGAGAACAGGGCAAGCAACAAAGAAATTGAGAGTTCTCAAAGAGAGAGGGAACTAAATATGTATAAGATGTAATGTATCTAAGAGAAACATAATAGTTGTGCAGACGAGTTATTTTTGTTGAACTGCAGACACGCTATCTTCCTCATCTCTCAGGACTGTGTTTATTTCTGTATCTTATTCCATCAAAGTCGTGGCGGGTGAGAAATAAAAGAAATTAACCAGTTCATATTAAAACAAGAGATGGTGATTTATTTTGCGGGTGTAGCTTAAGTCTCACAAGATACCAATATTAATGTTATTAAAGTTATTAATGATGCATCTCCTGAAAACAGAACTTGTCAATGGATCCTCGACCAGAACATTGACACTTCCATCCCATTTGGATCAAAAAAAATGTTCCAAACCATGGAATAAGGGAAATTCAGGATAAAAATACTGGCAACATGGTATTTACAGAATGGTGTTGTGCACACCATTTACAAATCCAATGCATTTTTTTTACCCTGGTGGGAAAAACATTGCCGGTATTTAAAGACTATGTATCATGTTGACATCTCAAGATGTGTTTGGGAAACATCTCTAGCTAGTTGCACTAATCCTAAGACTGCCTCAGACATTATATCATGGGTCGACTTTAATCCTGTCCTAGATGAAAAAATCCAAAGGATACATGTACTAATAAATAACAGTTCGACTGGTGTGAAGGGTATACAACCAAATGAATAGTGAAAACAGAAGAAATATGGTACCAGGCTAAAATAGGTAAACACTTCTGTGCAGTACAGGTGGGAGGAAGAAATAATGTTACAGGAATTAGTGAAGAGAAGTATAATGAAATTACAATGAACATATGGGTCTCCTCAACCCATGTAGAAGCTTGGCAGTGGGATACAGGAGTATATAATTCCACCCATTCAGAATGTGGCTTCCAGGTACAATGGGTAAACAAGATTATATTTGAATGCTATGGGAACAGTGCACTTTTATCTGAATTACCAGCAATAAGCATTAATGAGGATTATGATGACCAGAACTTAGAAATCATTCCTCCATGTGGTGTTATGATGGTAGGAGGGTTTTCATGGTCATTGCATAACCCTGTTGAGGTCATAGTTGGGAAAAATGTTTTCAGGTGCTAGCAGAGTGATCTGGTTAAAAACACAAAGAAGACATAGTCTTACATACACCAGGAAAATGGAAAGCTTTTTCATTATCCAAAATACATTGTTCACAAGGAAGCTGGAAGCTATTACGTGATGAGTTCCATATGGCAGGGCCACCCCAGTGGAACATGTTAGTTAGAAACCATGAATGTCCTCGTAATTCTTCAAAGCTCAGTTTTAATTTTTTTGTTGGGAAATATTTCAACATGTTCCACTTATGGAAGGGGGTTATACAGTCATTTAATCATGGAACTCTATTAACTCTATTAATATTCCATTGTTGGTAAATATGACAAAAATACCTTAAAGTGGTTAAACATACAGAATGACATATAATTGGACCCCATATCATCAAACTAAACCATAATGAACAAGTTCTTTTGGGCCCTCAGCAATCCATCAAAGAAATTCAAATAGACTTAAGGGGTTTGAACTTATCTGCTGGTGTTCCAAAGTGTGCTCCTTTTATACTGTCAAGCCATCAGGGTTGGAGGCTTTGGCTGGATTTATGGTATATTAAAACTACACAGGTGTTTACCTACAGGCAAAGAAGAGATATTATGACAAGTGGCCTGAGTGGAGCTGCATTAGAAGCAGTGGTTTTGAACAGTGTTAACATTGAAGTTTTAGCTAATAAACTAGGCTATGCTACAGCTGAATTGCAAAGAATTGGGAAACCCTTAATGAATTCACATCTTGGAATTGGGGCACAGCTAGTGGGAGACATCCTGCTTATACTCCAAGAAATGGAAGAAGAAGACCATCAAATTATAGTTGCAGCAATTGATAAATTAATTTGGTACAATGTTTCTCTAGTCTTGGCCTGTACAGAGGCTCAAGCTTTAAGCCAAACAGAGTCACTCAAATCATCTGCTCTGGCCTTCAGGGCCATTTGCCAATAGAGCTTAAAAATTTGTTTGGAACAATGCCACTCAAGGAGAAAAAGATGTTTCCAGGTGGTGGAAGTTAGTATCTTTTATCTATAGTAAATCAAACCAACAAATTTGGCTCATGTGGTTACTATTAGTGCCACTTAGTTTCATAGTTTCATAGATTAAGGGTCGGAAGGGACCTAGTAGATCATCTATCCCGACCCCCCGCCAGGGTGGGAGAACAACAAAAACCCCAAAACAAGAAACGGGACTCAAATGAATCCAGCCAGGTAGGCATTCAGTCTCTTCTTAAAGACCCCCAGGGTAGGGGCCAGCACCACTTCCCTTGGAAGTTGGTTCCAGCTCCTAGCCGCCCTAACTGTGAAGTAGTTTTTGCGGATGTCCAATCTATACCTCCTCTCCATCAACTTGTGCCCATTACTCCTTGTTATGCCAGCGGGCGCTAGGGGAAACAGCGTCTCCCCCAAACCCTTCTGGTCCCCCCTAGTGAGT
>NW_017728994.1:976174-981284 GCF_001723915.1 Gavialis gangeticus | reverse complement strand
TCTCCTCATCTCAATGAAGTTGGCCCTCCTGAAGTCTAGGGCTACCGCCTTGCTGCGGGCCCTTGACACCCTACGCTGGATGGCGAATTCCAGCAAGCGATGATCACTATTGCCCAGGTGGTCAAGAACCTGGAGGCCCCTTACCAGGACTTCTCATGTCACCATATATCCACTGGTATCTGTGGGTCTTGGAGTATGTAAAGGTGTTGTGATGTACCCTCTTGACCACCATCAGTGGGCATTTAAGTAGCAAAGAAAATGGAGGATCATTAATATCAAGGGATGTCTAATTCATGAAAATTTGGGTATGTGTGTGAAGACGAGAATCTTGAGGCATGAGATAAGTGCCTGTATGAACAACACAAAGTCCAGCACTGCACCTTTGATTTAGTTAGTGAAAACCACTCTGATGTAGCTGGAAAGGGATGTGTTTGTGTAGGTACTCATTGTCCATATGTTTTGATTAACTGAGAAATGTTGTATTTGATGATGTTTTCTGTCAATCCATGTTTTTGTAATGTTTCATCAGTTAGTGGTTATGATTTTACATATTTTGTGCCCTAGTGGACTGTTCAAGTCTATTCAAGCTAAACCTTGGCTATATCAGAATATAACCCCAGCAGATGGGACTGCAGCAAGTTTTCTCTTCCTCTGATCTACACACTGTACTCCAATCTACAGTAAAAGCTCTGTTATCTGGCATCCCCTGGGAATGGGGGATGCTGGATAACAAAATATGCCGGTTAATTGAGCGGCCCCGGCTGCCACTTCTCCCGCCGTATCTGGGGCATCCCTCTGCCCCTCCTGTAGCATCACCACCCCTCCCGCCGTATTGCCGCCCTTCCCTCAGGCCCTGTGGGCCCTGCAGGACAGGGAAGTGGGCCCCACACAGGCCCATGCAGCCACAGTGGGCACTTCCGGTTTCACTTTTCCTTACAAGCCAGCATGCCAGTTAACAGAGTGTGCCAGCTTGTAAGGTGCCGGTTACCAGAGAGTTTACTGCATTAAGAAATACAATCAAGAAACTGTGGTTCAAATCACACATAACAAAAAAGAAGTACAGACAGTACTAGAAAAGGTCCAGAATGCTGGACAGCATTCTTGGTGGGAAACTTTAATTGGATGAAGTCCAACTGATTTGGATTTTTAAACGTTATTTTGCTTTTTGTGCAAATGATATTGCTTCTGTTCATGATTTTATTGTGTTGGAAAATAAAACAGCTATATTTTAGACTAGAACACTATCAAGCTCAACGGCTGCAAAAAGTATATTATGACAAGCTCCTTCAACAAGCAGGATGTCAGGCAAGCCTGGGGTGAAATGATCACTCGCTGCATAAATAGCTCAGCTGATGGCTGCAACCCATACAGGACTTGAGCAGCAGGGGCAGAGTTTCATTACTAGACTGACTTCCATGCAGTGATGGCATAGGTGAACCTAGCCGTTAAGGAGGGGACTGTTAGGGTAGCTTGTCATATTTTATGCTTAAAGTTGCCTCTGTTTATAAAGTGGTGAATTATAGCATTGTTTAAAGTTTTCTTTACATTCAGCCTAAAGGTCTGTATAGTCTCTGTGGTGGTTGGGCTTAGGATGCCTCCTTTTACCCCTCTATAGTCACCCAACGAACCATCGATACCCCGACTTTCCCGCCTGCCACATCTTGGATGTTATTCTATATTGATTTTTTTTTATGTCACTAGTCGGGAGGTTTGTTCTGTTAAAAAATTTTTTTTCCGTTCATTCTTATTAGGTCTCTATTAGAGTAGGCAGTATGGGTAAGTTATCTTGGTCGCTTCTCCATATGTTCGCACGTACTCAATGGTATAGATAATTGTAGTCTGATTCAGATCAAAACTTATCTTTATTTTTAACTTGTATCACTCTATACAACCTTCCTTTACTTTTAGGCAGAAGCTGTCTCTCTCTTTTTTTTTCTTTTTATAATATCAACTTGGTAATTCTACTTATCTAATACTCTTATGCTATAGCTATTAACTTGACTGAATGGAACTTAGTACTAATAAACAAACTCCCTTTCTTTCTTGTCCATCTGTGTTTCCATTCCTGTTGCAGGCTTTTGTCTTTGAACCCCACTATATACATTCTCTTTACCTTGTTGGCATATGAGTCTATCCCTTATCCTGCGTGTGACTGATGCCTCGAATCCTCTTGAGGGACAATCAGACACCATCTCTGAGTCCGTGATAATACTGTGCCATATTCACTCACTTCTTTTCTTTGTTTTCTTTCCAGGTCGGCCATGTAACATGTGTCCCATGGAGTTTGTTTCTTCAGCGATCTGCCCCTCGCTCTTAGAGCTTCCTTCTTCCTCCAACACTGCAAGAAGTCCTTAGGTAAGTTTCTGATTTCCCTGGAGATCCTTTTTCTTCCTGTTTTTCTCTTCTTTCCTCTGCTTTTTCCCCCACTGGAGCTCCCATCTTGCTTCCTCACTCCGATCTCAGAGCTTCTATCCTATTATGGTAGTGGCTCCGGAAACGGCATTCCCGAGGTCTTTTGGCCTTGGCTGCACTCGCTGTGCCCATACTTGCTCCTTCACAGTCTCATTGTTATCTGAACTTTTCATTTTCCTTCTGTTTGCAATATCAGCTGACCTTGTTTCTTGCAAGAAGCTTATGGCCTTGAGTTTGCTCGCATGATGTTTCTTTCCTTTTTCTGTCACTGTGAGAAGTTTTTCTAATGCAACATAGTAATAGTTTTGTTACTACCTCAAATTAACTGAACTTGACACTCACCAGCTGAATCAGAGGGATGAAATGATTGGATATGTTAATTAAGGTGATAAAGGAGACCAATGGACAATGCTTAAAGTAAGACACCAGAAAAGGTTCAGATTAAGAGGTGTGCTTGTAATGGGGCTGTTGAACAAAGGAATATGCAGACCAGATAAAATATGAACAATATGCTGACTACAGAGAGACCAATCAAAAAGCAAGGAGGCATCAAAGAAGTCAATTAAAGAAAAGCATAACAGGGTGAAGCAGGAAAGTTAAGCGTGTCATTGTTGTCATTATCATCATCATTTACATCATGAATCCAGCTTTCAACACAGCCAACAATGCACCCTTTGCTTCAGGAACTGAGTGGCCATCATTTCTGTAAGGCAAAGTAACATCTGGGATTGGGTGACATCATTGTACTAAGTGTTTTTTCTCTCTCTGAATATAGAAACTGCTGAGATAATACTTGCTGTATTTATAAAGTTAGACTTTGATTTTAGTACACTGAGTTGTCTGTGTTCATATTTCACATTCCATTTAAGGATTAATTGTGCTTTAATGACCCCTAAGCACTATCTAAACACTATCTGCTGATCAGTGGTATGAACAGGCCCTTAGGAAGTTTGATTCTGAAAAGCAATAAAAAATGTAAGAACAGTAATGATCTAAGAAAGGCAAGATATGCCACTAACCAAACCAAACAGCTTGTTTGAAAAAGGAAGGGGAACATGTGGTCTGGCTCCTTTCAACATGGTTATTAGATGACATCTTCCCATAAAAGGAGATTATAATGAATGTGGTACAAGAGGAAGAAACATACCAAAGGGATGTCTGAACCACGAGGATAAAAATGGTGGGAGAAGAGTAAGTATTAATCTCAGTGGATAAACATTTTAAATAAGTCTTTCAAGAAGTATCTGTACTAACTGTACACATTCATTCTTTAAAATTGATTCAATTATTGTGTATTATGCAATTGCTTTATGAATATTTTCTGTTTTAATTTCTGCTAAAAGCCATATTTTAAAGATTATCATCATGTGTTCATTTCTAGAAACAATACAAAGAATTTCTCAAGGACCTGATGTATTGCATATCTTGTTTGACTAACTCTTCATTGAATAAAAATTCATTCATTTACATGATTAAATAAATGATTAAATAAGCAGTTTTAATTCCATCAGCTGTTTTAATCATAAGACACAATGCACATTTGCATAAGAAGGCAAATCAAAGTCATCACCATTTCTAATAATTCTTTTTCTCTTGTGCATCTCTTGGTTATCAAAAATGTAGCTTTTTACCTTAAGCATTTTGTTAAATCTGATAAATAACAGGAATAAGGTTGTGGGGGGAGGGAAGAGAGAGAGAGAGAGAGAGAGAGAGAGAGAGAGAGAGCGATTTTTAAATGTTAATCTTTCATTTAGTACCCTCTGCTGGCCAAAATAAACATAGCAGCTGAAGCCAAAAATTGACATGTAAGAACAAGTGCATTGTTATGGATGTGCTGAAACAGTCAGTGACTAAAGGTAGAGATAATATACTCTGAAATAGAAAAAGTGAACAAGAAAACTTGATAATAAGTTGAAAATAAATATGGAAAAATGTATATTCCCAAATCTAAGCTAGCCTTTAATCATACAAGAAAAAATGCAGGATCCTAGAGTTGTATCCGTGGCACATATTTATTTTTATTTTTAGCATCCCTTATCATGAAAGAACAAAAAAGATATCTATTCAGATAATATAGGAAAGGATGGGAAAAACTTCCGGGGTATGTCTTGTTTTTGTTGTGGTACCTGTTTAGCTTATTTTGTACACAGGTATACATTGGATGATTTTGTCCCTCTCTTTTCTCCCATCCTTCCTTCGTAAGTGGGTGGAAAAAAATAATTTTCTTTGTAAGATTGGACACCTGTGTATTACAGTAATTATGTACGAACAATTTTGCCAGGGATCATGCTCTCAGCAGGCTTAAAAACAGTTTAGTAACTAAACAAACAGAAGCAAGTACCTTTGAAGTCTCCTGTGACTCTCCACAGAAGTTATGAAGCAGTACCATCTTATTGACTTTGTGACTTCCAGAGCTACACTTAGACCAGTGTCTTGTTTTGGGAGGTCAATAGCTTATTGCTGTGATAAATCTAAAGCAGCAACTTCCTATGACCCCTGCCACCCCCAGTGCTCCTTCCTGCCCATGGCAGGGGGTTGGACTAGATGATCTGTCTAGGTCCCTTCCGACTCATTGATTCTATGATTCTATGATCCTGCTGTGACTGGTTGAAAATAGTTTCACTGGAGAAATGCTCTTTTATTACTTACAACATTTCCAACTATGGACTAAGACTTAGCTGTACTAAAATTCTAGATG
>NW_017728994.1:970004-971174 GCF_001723915.1 Gavialis gangeticus | reverse complement strand
TGCTGTGACTGGTTGAAAATAGTTTCACTGGAGAAATGCTCTTTTATTACTTACAACATTTCCAACTATGGACTAAGACTTAGCTGTACTAAAATTCTAGATGCACTCAAGAAAAGCAGTTGTGGTGGGATCTTATTAACTGGCTAACTCTGTTGTAGCGTTTGGCTACCAAATGCACTGTTACACATATGACTAATAAGCAGATCCAGTAAATTCTCTCTTTCTCTCCAAGCCAGAAATGTTTAAATGTGTTTCAGGAAGGTAATTTGTTCGGTCTGTAAAGGGATTCAAGAACAGTTCATTTGTCGATTCCTGATAAACTCAGTCCTTGTAACTCTGTTGACTGGCTCTGGCAGGTAACATTACACACTCTTCCTTATTCTTGAAAATTAATGTTACAGTCACGTATTGCTAAAGGTAAAGGCACACTGCTGAACTAAGCCTGAAAGCCATTCTCTTGCATTGTCTTTCCCATGCCAGAGAAGAGGAGCTCTACAAATTCATGGAATGAAGGAAACCTATTGGAACCTGTTATCAAGCAGCAGAAAGAAATGGAGTAGAAGTCCCAAAATATATGTTTTCACAGACCTGCTCAAGGATGGGACCAGCCAGGAAATCTAATATTTGGCTTAAAAGCCTCTTTTAGTGTCAGCGAATTAGACTTTATTCTTTGGTGGTAACATGATACTGAGGGTAGGGAATTATCCATTCAATGATGCACTACTACACAATTTATTTTGATGTGTCCTTAGTAAAGGGTAATCCAAAATGCTTTAAAGGGAGAGATAACCATGAGCTAAAGAGAAATGGAAGGTTTTTAAAGCAGATCTAAGCTAGACAAGTTAGCATGGCCTTGTTAACATTGTAACTATAAGCAAGTCAAAGAACCATGTAACAGCACAACTGTCCCTTGGTACAGTTAGAGTGTGGTTGAAATCTGCTGGACATATGGGATTAAATCATGTGCCCTAAAGTGGGTTAAAACCCCAGAGACATGGGTTCACATCCATCTATGCTATGGTTTTGTGAAAACATCACCTACTTAAATGACTGTTGTAGTATAGATGGAGTCATTGATTCAGTAGGAGTCGGATTAATAGAGAAGTAAAAGAGAAAGAGTAATATTTCTTTCCTCCACTGACTTCATAGATTTCATAGACATTAGAGCTA
>NW_017728994.1:945329-969993 GCF_001723915.1 Gavialis gangeticus | reverse complement strand
CATGGATAAGGAGCATAGGGTAGTGGTCAGTGGCCTGGAGGAGTTTATGGATCTTATCCACAATGTCTCAGATATGGCCTCCTGGGAAGCAGGTCTGAGGGGTCGGAGTAGCAGATTGCCCCCTCCATCCCCCTCAGGATGGAGTCTCCTACAACAAACACTTTGTGTTTTGTCTTGGGGAGAGCTGTGGCAGTAGGTACAGTTGAGCCTGTGTCGTCTGCGGAAACTGGCAACTTAGCAGGCTCTGCTGGGGCTGCAAGAGATTCATACCTGTTGCAAAGCTCCAGCAGGGCAGGGGCCTTGTTGCAGTGGGCCTTGGGGCCCTTGACCACCTTGGTCCTTCCCCATGGCTGGACAGAACGGGAGGTCCCCAAGTCTTCCTTTGTCCTGGAGGGAGACCATGGTCTACCCTCCACCCTTGGGGGAGAAGGGCCTGGCAATAGGAGTCAATCTCCTGCTCACAGTCCCTGATGGCAGTCAGTCTCTGGACTGCGGCCTGGAGCTCCTCCAGCTGGCGTGCCAGAGACTCCAAAAGAGAGCAGACCTCACAAGGGAAGGTGGCCATGCTCCCAAGCCCCAGAGCCTGAAAAAGTGACAGGCAGCCCCTGCAGCTGAGAGCCAGGGGCTCAGTCTGCGTGGAGCCCAGAACCAGGGGCTCCATCTGGGTGGAGGTCTCTGAGGTGCCGGGGGTGGGGCGCAGACCCTGAGGGGAACCAAGGGGTGCAGTGCATGCCCATCCATGTCATGCCACTGGTGGCCTGGCTACGGTTGGGAATACCTACCCAAGGGGGCTCACAGGCAGGGCCTTGGGCCCTCCCACCTGCCTTCCTGTGCAAACTCCACACTAACTCACATGCTGGGCAGACAAGCACGCCTGTTTGCACAGTCTGTTCACGTAGCTCCCTGGGGAGCTGGGTGAAGTAGGGGCCTGGGCGGAGTGAGACCCTCCCCGGTTCCTACTTTGCTGCCTCCCACAGATGAGCAGGGCTAGTCCCCTCTCCCACAGGCCCCGTTTACCTCTGGCAGCTGCTGGGGTTTGGTGGGGGGGCTCTGTGGCAGTTTGGGGGGTTGGGGGTCACTGGGAGGCTTCAGGGTACAGGGGCACAACGTGCTTCCACCCGTGTGTCTCATGCCACTCCCTAAGCCTCTCTGGGGCTTTTTTTTTTTTTTGGCGGGCCCTTTTAAACTACACACATGTGCAGTGGGGCCACCTCTGGCACCAAGCTACTCCTGGGCAAGGGGGGATCCTGCCCAGGATTTAGGGGACCCTGCCTGCCTGGATGAAAATAATTGGGTTAGATGAGCTCCAAAAAACTGTATTTTTGTCATCAGCACATGAACTAGCCCTCAGTGCCATCTAACATGGTATTTCAGTCCATGCATATTGGAAACTTATACTTTTCAGGGCTTCAGCAGTCTGCTTTCCCAACTGGACAGCAAAAATAAAAATAAGCTAAAATGTTAGCAAGATGGAATCATCCTGGGGAATTTTCATAAGGTTTTAAAAAGAAAAAAAGTGCTGTTAGAGAGAAGTTTGCAACTAGTCTTCAGTGTCCATTGTTCAGATTGTCAGCCTGATATCATTATATCTAAAATGTAATCTCTTTTTTGTTTCCCAGTCACCAGTTATCTCTGTGGAAAACACAGTCCTGAAAACAACTTCTTCAGAAGAGGGCCTAAGCCAGTTTCCCTCTTGCCTTCTCAGCTGGTTTCTATGCCTCAGGGAGATAACCATGAATGGCACCTAGAAGCTGAATCCTACAACCTCAACTTGTGTCAAAAGGAGAGTGGGCAATTAGAAAGAGTGATTTCCCTTTGACCACTTTATGCTTTCTCCTTACTAGACGCTGTCTCTTCTCACAATTCTTCTAGAACATTTAAAGAACTTTAGTAGATTAGAGAGGCATGACTTTCCATTGCTAAAGTGCTTATTTTTGCCTATAATGTCAAGTTTATATAGAAGGTTGGGAACTCTGTTTTAACTATTGTTTCAATTTATTGTATCTGCATTGATATGAGACTCACTAGACCTTTGAATCATACCTGTATTCTTTTTAAAGAGCAGCAAAATGTATGGCATCCTCTGGGATAGCAGGTGATTTCAATGAAAGATTGCATAATTTTGATATTAAGTAACTCACTTCATTCTTCCAAATCCTGGGCTGTTAAATGGAGATTATAACTTTTGGGCTATAAGAAAAATAGTAAACTAGGACAGTAAGAAATGTAAAGGTTTCATCATTGGCATCTGCCCCTGCATCACTGCACTCAAACATACTTCCAATAAGTCATAAAATGAAAATCCCCTCCAGCTAAGTAATAAGAACATAACATTCCTGAGAAAGATTTCTGCTTTCTTTTCCAGATGTTCCTCTTTTTCCTCACACCTCTGTAAATGTTAATGCAGCTTATTTCCACACACATTTCCCAATGCCAGAATTATAATAGTGTATTATAATACTTGGAGGGAGATTGCCC
Organism: Gavialis gangeticus; assembly: GCF_001723915.1. Lineage (NCBI taxonomy): Eukaryota > Metazoa > Chordata > Crocodylia > Gavialidae > Gavialis > Gavialis gangeticus. The sequence continues at coordinate 967,515 of NW_017728994.1, read as the reverse complement.
TCAAAAGATTAAATCTTTGAAGAACTAGCCCTTCCTTCTCTGCAGTCAGTCAAATGCACAGTCAGCAGTTGCCCATCTCACAATCTCAGGTTAAACTTAAGTGTTGTTGGAAACCCTCCATCTACCCTCCCTTGAGGGGTTCCAGAAGATGTATCTGACACCACAGTCTTGATCTCCTCCACTCTGAAAGGAAAACATACACCATGGTTAGCAATGTCCTACGGCAAGTTACAGACTATGGGCAGAAGTCTTCTTGTTCTGCTGAGCTGATCTTTCATTTACAGTCATAGCTCTGTTGTCTTCAGTGAAATATATTCCTAATATACACAGAAGTAAAGGAAAAGAGAATTATGTGATACATTTATGGGGTCAACTGAGGATGTTTAGTAACCTCATCTGTAAGCTACCTACTGAGAAGTCTCCCCTCTGGTTGACAGTGATGTGGATGTACAAGATGAAGCAATAGACTGGAAAGGCTGAATGATGATTTGTGTAGACTGTGTTATTTACCGGTGTGTGCTATGCAGAAGGAACCTATTAAAATCCAACCTGCCAAGCGTTATTACAAGAATGAATATACCAGATCTCTAGAAGTTTGATACTATATCATTTATACATACATAATTCCTATCACTATTTCTTTATATGAATAACAAACACTCTTGTTTAGACAGGCTAACTGTAAAAACAATACACAAATTTGTAGCTGTCAAAATAGCAATTAAGTTTTGAAATTACAATTACAATATTCCTAATTACAATTTGAAAAACTAAGTCTGTCTATATAGATCAGGGGTCAGCAACCCACAACCTGTTGGCTGAATCCAGCCTGTGAAGAGAGGTCTGATCTGGCCCATGGAGGTCTGATCTGGCATGGAATCAGCATAAAGGAACTGTGGTGTGCTGTCCATCCTCTCCACAGTGTTCCCTTCCACTGCAGAACCTGCTGCTGTGCTGTGTCTTAGTTTATCTTTGCTACAGGGGAGTTGGATATCTGGCAGCTGGACACTTAGAGGAGAGAAGGGGCAGAAATGTGTGGCACTCAGTGGCAGCCAGGTTCCAAGATCCAGCCTATGTTGGCTCTCTGACCCCTGATATGGACAGTTGTGTGAGATGGTATAAGGCTAGGCCTAACAATGACCAAACTCCCAGAATGCTTCAAGGAGGTTGAGGAGTCAGCAATTGACATTCTGGTATATCACTATCTAACCCTTGGATAATTGGTGCAAGCAGTGTGATAAAATTTGCAAAAGTAGCTTTGTATTGCATAAACAAGAAACAGCAGATATTCCGCAAGTAGAATACTCAGAAGCAAGCACGCTTTAAGAGGATATATGAAAACCACAAAATTGCAGCATGAACCCACACATATCCGCTTGGCAATATTATAATGACGGTATAAGTAGATTATAATGAAGTAGAATTTGCATTAAAAGCGAGAACTTATTTCAATAGGAAGCGTAAAAATTGCGAAATATTTAAAATAATGTAACTTGATTTGTAGACTAGAAAATGACTATGTATTAGTTAAGAGTATAGAAGATGTGTGATTTCAATGTAACTTTGCACTTGTGCCGGTTTGGTATCTTTGCCTCAAAAGATATGTGAGTGAGATTGACTGACTTTTGAGTAGCCGCACCTTGATGCCACTTGTTGGTATTAAGAAAGCAAGGGCTCTTAAGTTAGTTTTGCTTATCAATAAAATTGCGTTATATCCAGAATTGAGTTGAGGTCTGAATCTGTGCTTAATTGCCTAAGTGCTTGGTACGAACTCAGACAAATTGTTCATCACCATCTCTGTAGGTGAATGCCTCACAAACATCAGTTAATTTAGCCACTTTACATCCTATATGATATGTAGCCATTCCTATACCATAGATGAGGAAATGGAATTAATTTACTTCTCAAAAATCACTCAGGATGTCTGTGGAAGAGCAGTACATTAATACTCTGTAAGTCCTTGTCCAACCTTAACTTTAATTTTCAGTCAAGTCAAAACTATTGGGCCTTGGGTCAGAATTTAGGAAATGGAGTCAAATCAATAAATCAGGCATCGAGCATTGGCAGAGCATAGGCAGACACAGACTTCTTGATAGACACAGATTATGTAATGGACCCCATATAGTACAATCCAAAATCATGCAGACCAACTCCCCTCCTATTTGTGAGTATGTAACACCCCTGTGGCAACACGTAAAATTGCTCATCTGGGAAAGTAATGGCAGAAAAGCACTAAATGATCAGCTAGTGTTTTAATGCAATTTAGTAGTTGGAAATTTCCAATTGAACCATCATGATGAGATCAGCCAAAGCCCTGAAGACCACCTGCAACTAATTAACAGTGCACAGCTTAGAACCTTTAAAGTAGAACTGACCATCCTTCTCTTAATTCTATTCTATCTGCACATATTTTTGTATATTCAGTCTCAGGACCCTCAGTCTTGCACCTTTATCTAACATCACAATAACTATACATAAGGAATGGAAAAAGGGATTATTAGAATATAAAGGCAAGTGAGAAAAAAGAAACAGAAAAGGAAAATATGAATGAGCTACCAAGCAGGGTATCAGAATCTCTGCTTCTTTGCTGTTCCACTCTCCCTTACATTTCTCCTTCCTCCTACTTTAATTTCCTAACTTCCATTTATTTCTGTTTCTTTCTCAGGATGGCCAGTTCTGATCATTCACACATCCTGAGTCAGGCCTGCAAAACCATGAGAACAATTTAAATAGCATGACATTCTTAAAATTAAGCATTCAAGTTCTGTTTTGCTTTCTTGGTTTCAAGCCCCTAAGGTAACTTAGGTCATGTTTTCATTCTTTTCTCTAGTAGATTTTTAGGCACAAAGTTTGAAGTAAAATGCCAAATATTTGAGACTTTCAATAAAATTCCAAGAGCTGGCAATAATGCTGTCTTTTCTTTTAAAATCAGAGTTGCCTACTCTAAAATTTGGCCCATTGTGTATTACAAAATTTGTGGTGATTTCAGCTATTCAGAGATAATCATTCTTATTTTTTCAATCTACCTTCTGTTCCCTAGGTCCTGTGTCACAGATGGGAACACAGGATGAGCAAGTGGATCAGCTGTTTATTACTCAAAAACCTGGTATCAGGATTTTGCATATAAGTAGCAAATCTGTAAAACATTCTACAGATTAGTAGTGAGTGAAACAAACAATCTCCAGCTACTTCCAGATAAACACCAACAGGTTTTCTCTAGGTTCTTCCTGCACATACGGTGTTGTTTTATGTTACACATGTATTTATTTCGTAAGTTTACAACTAGGTTACCCTAAAACAACTGGTCCAGTACCCTTAAGTGAGTTAAAATTAAACCCATCTCAATGACTCTCAGAAACCAGACATGCTTAACAAATAAATAAGCAAAAACAAAAATATACAAAAAATGTACTTCTTGGTAGTAGTGAATCAAGAAAGACAGTAGCTTTTTTATATGAACAGTGAATTTAGAAAGACGCTTCACAGCAAATTTTATATGCTAAAATAAATGTGCCTTTTTCTGAAAAAAAAATAAAGACATCTTTTAATTTCCACTGCTTTGCATTTCCATCAGATTATCTTTTTTTTTTTAAATGCTTTAAAATACAGATGAACTCTTAGGCCTTGAGAGGTATTACATAATGCAGAACCATGCGAAGGGGCTTAACTGCTAATATCATCCAGCTTAACACAATGTGAGCTCATCTGGGTTTAACCTTTTGAATCTGTTACATTTTGTACAACCAAAACAAAAGTAATAAATCAACACTAAAGAGGGGTGATGTTCATTTTGTTAGGAGTCACAAGCATAAAGGGAGGCTGATAACTTTCATTGAATTTCTATTAGAGGAGCACATTTTTCCTGGTCAATGCATATTTATCCATTCACTGCTGCTGTGTTCCCATCAGAACTATGCAAATAATTCATAAGGGATAATTTGACAAAGGGTACCCCTTTCAGTTCACAAATCGTCCATGAACTGTCTGTAATTTTCTCCAACACATTTGTTGTTCAAAATTAGGAGCTAAGTGCTGGCTCATGCTCTTTGCAAGTAAATTGTGTATTGGCCCAAGGTAGCCTTGTGGAGGTGCTTTGAGGAGCACAGTCCTTCTGGTGATTCCTTGTTGAGCTCGGAAATCATTTGTGATATCTTTTATAAAGTACAGCATCTTTCCACTGCAGCACAGAGGATGGAATTATTACTTTGCCCCTTTTCCCACTCAGTTGCTCCCATCCATGTGTTGATAGAGTTTAGTCCTTACAGGAGGGGCAGGCCCAGTCTAACCCAATGGAATTTCTATGGACCATTCAATTGTAGCATGATTGCAGGAGTGACAGAAATTAGAGGGTGGGGTGGAATAATAAGTGTAACAAGAGTGAGTGGTGGTGAAGTGATTGGAAGATAGTGTGAGGTGTGGGATAACACAGAAGGTGGAATGGGGACATGAGAAAGAACATCAGACTGTGGGCCAGACCAGAGGTGTAGCAAGATATTTCAGTGCCTCGGATAGTTTTGGGAGGGCAGAAGGAGGCGGGAAATTATGCTGACCACTGGAGGGCAGGGAGAGCTGATTCTTAACTTCCTTTCTGCACTTGGGTGGCACCTGCTTCAGCTCAAGCTGGAGCAGCATGAGCTTAAGCTGTTGTGGCAGAGGGACAGACTCACTGCATGTTGTTGCAGCAACCTGGTGCCCCTGTTGTTCCCCCTCCCCTGATACACTTCTGAATACAGGGCTGCACCCTGGATGGCAATGCCTGCAGGGATGGGGCGGGGGGGGGGCACATTCTACTCACCTCACTCAGCCCCCTCCCCTATAGATATGCTACAAAACATGGGGCTGAGCCTCCCTGGCTCCCTATGGTTGGGCTTAACAGGGCTTCCCCTCCTGTAAAAAAAACTCCTGGGGGAAGAATTCAATACTGGCAACCCTCTAAGTTGGTGCTTGGGGCTAGTGCCCGCCCCCCCTTACACTAGTGGGCCAGGGCACCAATTTCTTCTGCAACTGGGAATTTAGATCCCAAGAGAACGAAAGAGGTCCAACTGCCTCCTCCTACTGACCCTTCCATAGCCACTTGCACTACTCCTGTCTTGTTTACCTGCTCAGCTGCCTGTTTTATTGCCCCTGCCATAGTTATCCCCTCACCTACTCACAGAACAGCTGATCTTCTCGAATATCTCAACTAATATCAAAAATAAGATGCAGGTGTGATGAAAGAAGCTCAGCAAGATAAGTTCTAGCCACAATTCTTGCTGGGATCACTTCTGTTTGGGAGCTCAGTGTGAACATATGTTACTGTGTAGGACATCTATATGCCCTTTCACCCCATGAGCAGATAGCAATGTAGGCCTGATAGCAGGACAGAGTCTGCTCCCTGATTTTTTTCCCCATGACTTAATATTTTATTGTATTGGGTGAGTGTTGTCCCCAGGTTAAGGTTATGGTTTTGTAACTGTCTTGTTGAAAGGGCAGCTAATTGGGCTTGGGGAGAATGGGTGAGAGCCTGGGAAAGCTGGCAGTAGAGAAGGTCCCAGGACAGACAGAAAGAGAAGGTCCCAGAGTAGACAGGGAGAAAAGGAATAGTTCCCAGGGAGGACACAGTAAACTCTGAGTGAAGACAGAGAGAACTGGAATGGCACAATCAATAAAGACCATTTTTTGGAGCAGTCTGTTGTGCTGTTGGAGACAACAGCACAATCCCTCCAACCAGCTGTGTTGTTAAACCAGTACAGCTCCCTTCCTGGGAGCTGACTACAAAGAAGGAGCTTTCAGAGTTGGAGGTGATACCAGTCACCAGGAAAGCCAGGGACTGAGATGAGCCAGGGTCTCAAAGTCAGACACTTGCCCATTGTGAAGCCATGCTATGGCTGGCTGAAGAAGATTCTCTCAGGAGAAGGAGTTGGAACAAAGTTGTTTCTTGGGAGATTCCTGAGAAAGAGCTTCCCCCTCCCCCTTAAAAAGGGTCAGTTTGATAATTTTTTGTGACAGCAGGTATACACTTTATTTTTTTTAATGTTATAATAAACAAATTCATAAAAATGAAACCTTAAAATCAGAGCTAGCAGGGCTCAGGTACTGAGAAGGACACTGAAGAGAAAGAGACTATGTTACCCATAACAAATTGGAATAGCAAATGCTGTTTGCAACTAGTTGTGGGCCTTGTGAATTCTGAGCATGGCTTTGTCTCCATTCTATCCATTATCTGTAGTATTTATGTCTGCAGTCTAGTATCACCATTGTCAACACAGGTTCAAGTGAGAAGACCACAGATGGCAAGACTCAAGAGCTGCCTACTTCTGCTCCAGGTAAAGGGATGAACAGACAGGATGAGAAAGTATGAGGTGCATTGGTGTCCCCCTACTGAAATCAATTATACTTGGGTCTGTCTTTATGCAAATTTGTTTTGTGCAAATTTACTTATATGTGACAGCCTTATTTATATCAGAGATTTGCTTTTATGCGAAGTTGGCCAGCACCAATGAGGTCCCTGCAGGCTGGCAGACTTCCATTGTGTGACTTCCTCCCTCATCCCTGGCCAAAAAAACCATTACTTCATCTTGGAGAGCAGCTTATCTCTCCCAAAATAGCCTCCCATGGGAGTGGTGTGTGCCAATCCCCACAACTGGCTATGGAAAGTATGGGGTACCATTAACTGGGCACTCCTCCATTCACCCCAGACTGGGCACCTCCTTACCCTGTATAATAAGCCATTATGTATCTCGAAATGAGGGTCACTTACGTCAAGCTCCAGTTGGGTTACTTCATCTTTGACATGAGCCACTTCCTCCTCCTGAATCCTCTGGGACTCCTCATCTTCTGCTTGTGCTGTCCAGAATTAGGGTCTCATGGTGCCGGTCCCGGGACTTTTCAAGTAGTCTTCTCCTGAGGAAGTTGCTTCTTCTTCGGCTACCCAACCCTCAGCTTGGGGCCAGCCTCTCCGACTCAATTCATCCCTCGGTACTTCCTCTAAAACTTCATACAGAGGAGGCCAATCTCTCCCTATCATCATTTGACCATCCAATTCAGGTGCGAATCCCACTCACATCTTACCCTTGCGGCTGGTGATCCTTACATCAACAAAGCCTCTTTCATACTGTTCAGCTTCTCCACGGATACAGCACATCCTCATGGGTCAGCATCAGTCGATGACATTTCTAGGTGTTAGCCCAGCCCTGACTAGTGTCTGGGAACAGCCTGTATCTAGGGTGGCCTGGATTGGTTTCCCTGCTACCCAGGTCATCACCATAGGTCTATCCCACACTGCTATTTCTTCACTACGTGCAAAGCTACAATCCATCTCTTCAATAGATTCTCTCACTTCAGGTTATTCTTTCAGCCCTGTGCTCTCTCCTGCCAACTTCCACTTCTCTTGTGGGCCTAGAGTGCATTCTCTGGAAACATGACCTGATTTCTCGCACCAGTAACGTATCACACCACATCTCAGATACTGGGGTGGCATCTGTCAGGGTTCCTCATCCCTCTTGGTGTTGCCTCCCATGCTCTTATAGCCCTTTTCTTTGAAATGCTCTACTTCAGATACTGAAAAGGCCTCGGTGACCCTTAACACTTCTTCAGCCATCCTGGGTAGCTGCCAGCATACCCACAATTGGGTTTCATCTTCCAAGTCCTTCACAAATTGTTCTAAAAAATTTGGTTGGCTAAACAGCCCAATCTACCTTCTATGGAGGTACCCACTTATTCATGAGGTCCTTTGAGAGTTGCATGAAATCCCTTGGTTTGCAGTCCTCCTTCCTTTCTGAGCTCAGAACATTCTGTGATAATGCTCAGATGTGAGCTCCAAGTGGTCCAATATTGCTGCCTTTACTTTTTCATAATCGTAGGCCTCCTCCCTCAGGAGAGCCCAGTATGCAGCTTGAACTTTGCCTATGACAAAGGACCCTAATTGGCTTGCCCACTACAGTTTGTCCAGCCCCATTTGTATGGCTGTTTGTTCGAATGATTCAATGTAGGCTTCAGGATCATCCCCATGAGTCATTCTATGCATTCAAAATGTGGTCCAATTCCTTTGCATCCATTCATGCTGTTGCAACACCTGCTGCTACTGAACTTCTAATACCTTGGTCACCGTGTGCAACATCTGGCCTAACAATTCTATTTGTGGTGTTAGATTTATTTCCATTTGTGTGTCAGCCTCCAGGGTCACCTTTTCTTCAGCCTTCCCAGCCAATGCACCGATGTGTAGGACTTTTTCTGGTTTTGACATTGCTTAAGGAAGAAACAGGCTTGTTACTGGGTTAGATCTTGGAAGGTTCCCCAGGGGATCTCGCCTGCCACAACTTGCTGGAATAAATTATTTTAATTGGGAGGAAGATGGTTTGTCCTGCTCTTCCTGGTACTTTCCTTCAGCCTTCCAGACTGTTCTTCCTACTTGGGGCTCTGCCTCCTCTACACCCCACCTAACGCCAACTAAAAATTTTGTTTCTGGATTGCCAGAGCTAGTACAGTATAAACTCCAGTGTTCCTGTCCTCTGAACATATGATGGTCGAATTGAGATGTTACCTTGTCTGAGTTTTCCCTGACTGCACTTGGTCCCACCAAAGCATCTTCCTGACCCCAGGTTACTTTGCTCCCTGGCACCTCTCTCTCTCTCTCTCTCTCTCTCTCTCTCTCTCAATTTCTCTTAGCATTATACTTGCTGTGGCTCAAACATCAATCTCTTCTTTTCCCTTCAGGTCCCATCTCAATCCAATCTGGGCTGGAGATGTTCGATGTCCTTGGTTCTTCCTCAGGTGAGTCACTGAGCCTTGTCTGACTCTGCTTATCTCGCAAAGCCCCTTCCTGGGGCAGCCAGCATGTCCCTTCATTAGGGCTCCATTCTGTTCTAGGCCACTCTGGGCCCATCAGGGAACTTACTTATAGTCCCCCGAGTTGCTCTTCCACCAGGCCTTTTATCCCAGTCTCAGGAAGCTGGCCAGCAAATTGGCCCCGGCACGTGGCCATAAAGCATGCCATGCTGACATGGGAACCATCCCTGGCCCCTCCCAGCTCTGCCATTCCTTTTCTTTTTTTTGTTTTAACGTGGTGTCTTTTCCTGCCATGGTTTCACTTTTGCCATGTTTTTGTTCCGGCGCGGCATCCTGCTGGCTCTACTCCTCACCCGGTTGAGGTAAGTCTTTCCTACCACAAGGCCCCTGTGGGGAGGGAACTGGGCAGGTCTGGGGCTGCTATCCAGCTGGGAGGAGGGTGCCTGGGGCCCAGGGCTGCAGTGTGAAGCTGCAGAGCCCCAGCGGGAAGCAGGATGGGGTCTCTGGTAGCTCATTCAGGGAGGGGGAGGGCCAGCTCCTTGCTGCTGCAAACACTTCCAAGGGGAAGGGGCAGACGCATGGGTGCAGTGGGCCCTGGCCCCAATTCTGGACCTCGCTTAGTTCCTCTCCCTGCCTGGTCCCAGCATCCTACACCTTGCTGCCCTGGTCATGTGCCTCCTGTGGTGTGAGGCTGTGCCCCTCAAACAGCAGCAGGCATAGTAGTCGTGTCTCCAGAACAGTGCAGGACAAGCAGCTGCCATTTCTTGCCATCCTGCTTCCCTGCCTCGGGTGCCTCTCCAGCCCAGCAGGCATGACCCGGGGCAGGTGGGAACAGCAGGACTGTGCGGAGAGTCTACTAGCTCCCTGCTGCACTGGATCATGCCTGCCAGGCTGTGGAGGCATGTGGGGCATGGAAGCAGGGAACAGCGGGGCCACGCAGAGAAGGTGCTCACCCCGCACTGCCTTGGTGACATGTCTGCTGCTGCTCTGTTGCAGTAGCAACAGAGCAAATGGAATACCCCCCTTGCTCTGCTCCCTGCAGTGGCAACAATGGAGTGGGGGGGGCAAGGCCAACACAGTTGTCCTCGAACCCTCCCTTGCTCCTTGGAGGTGACAGTAGTGGCAGCAGCGTGGTGGGGGAGTGGGGTCAGGACTCCATGGGGAGGGTGAGGCCACCGGTGCTAGCCTTGGCCAGCCCCTCACAACTTCTGTTGTTGCCACCTGCAGGGCTGATTCAGCAGTGGTGGGGAGAGGAGCAGATCCACCACAGTGGTGGCAGTGGCAGTGAGGGGAGGGGAGGGGAGGAGTGGGCCCAGCCCTGATGCAGTGGTGGGGAGCAAGCCTGAGTGGGGAAAGAAGCTGGCCCACTGCGGCATTGTGGAGAGAGCAGCGGGCCTGGCCTTATGTGGCAGAGGCTGGGGGAGGGGAGGAGCAGGTCTCCCCCCTCCTTGGGTCTGGGCCTACTTCTCTCCCACCACCTCTCCCCCGCCTCAGCCCTGAGACCGCTCCTCCCATACCCCCACCACTGCCAGGTCAACCTGTACCCACTGCTCCACCCCTGCTGTGGTAGCCCAGCTTCTCCCCACCCTCAGGCCCGGTCCTTCCCTGCATTGGGTCTGGGCCCAGTACTTCCCTCCCCCCACTCCTGCAGTGGGATGGGAGGAAGCGGGCCCAGACCGCAAGCAGCAAGAGGGAAGAGGGGAGTGGGCCTGGGAGGGCGGGATACAGGGCTCCATTCCTGCCCACTTCTCCCCCCACCCCATCATTCTTGATGGGCAGTTGGCTTGTAGATTTATAAAGAGGCAAAGATTTATAAAGCCACTGCCTGGTTTACAATTCCATTCTTTACAATTCCTAGCATTTTATCTGCCTTTTTGACTGCTGCTGAACACTGAGTTGCTGTTTTTGTGAACCATCCACAATGTCTCCAAGACCTTATCTCTGTACTAACAGTTAATATAGAGCTCATAATCATGTTTGCATAGTTTTGGCTTATTTTTCCCTATGTGCATCACTTTGAGCTTACCAGCACTGAATTTCATCTGCCATTTCATTGTCCATTTGTTCAATTTTGCAATGTCCTTCTTCACAGTTCACTTCAGTTTTTACCAGTCTATGGGCATGTGTACACATGCCAGTTTAAGGTGCATTAGCCATTTTTAAGGCACATTAAGGGCATGGGAATAGAATCTGTCCTGTGGAGTTTTTTTTAAGCTTTCTCTGTGTTATTATATTTACTCAAATACAAGATGAGATTTTTTTCTCAATCAGCATGAGGAAAAAAAAAAAAGACCTGTGTCTTATATTTGCATACAAAGACCAAATAAAATACAATGTCTATCAAACTGCCAAAAATAGCACATGCTTAGTAATGAAAACCAACTATGAAGCTGATTAAATGTAGCCAACACCAACCATTAAAAATTGAGCAAACTTTAAAAAAATTTAAAATATATATATATATCATCATCTAGCATAAAATTTTCCATCACACACCTTAGACCACATTAAGAAACCACACACCTGTTACAATAAATGCACCCACACCCCTGCACCCCTGCTCACCCATCCGCTGCCCTTTGCTAACCTAATTGCAGTCCCTTAGTCCAAGCCCAGATTTGGGGTTTACATTCTCAGTACATTTACTGTCCTTTTTGCTGTCGATGTCACTGTCACTTCTGCTGATGATGATCCTGTTGCTGTCTTCCTCACTGTGTCTGGGTCCAGTTGCATCATTGTCCTTTTTGTTCTTCCTGTACACTTCCCCTTCGAGGGGCCTTTGAACAGCTTATACCAAATGCCCCTTTTCTAGGTGGAGTTAGCTGAGTCTTCTCTGTCCTCTCCCACTGCTTTCTGGTAGTAGGACTGAAGTTCACTCAGAAACTTTTTAACACAGTCTGTTTCCTCAAGCTCTGTGCATCTGTACAATTGAGCAAACAAGGATAAGATAATGCAGCCCATTTGAATAAGATATATGGTAATGCCCAATGTACTCAGTTCCCCTCAGCACTGATTCTTTTTTCATATCATGGTGAGCAACTATACTGCATATACTTCAACTTCCTCTTCACTCCCACAGCTGAGCTATGCCATTTTTTCCAATTTCCCGTGATTCCTGTTTTTTTCACCAGACTAAAATATCTAGCAAACATTACTAAACAGGGCCCTAAACAGTTCACCTGAAATTTCTCTGTCACCTTCTCTCTCAGCCTGGCTCATATGATTAGTGTGGCCCTGCCTCCATGAGGTGGAGCCAGACCAGGTTGCCCTACAACTCATCTGCATATAAATTTTTGAAGCATCCCCAGACTTGTGAGAAGAACACTCAGTTCCAGTCCTTGAGAGGTGGGGGAGGGTAATTAGCACATAGATACTTTGCAGGAGGTATCTGGAGTACACACACATACTAAGCAGTGCTGATTTATGGGGTCACCATGGCTTGAAATGCTGTTAACTCTACAGATACTTTCCCACACAGACTCGATCAATTGATAGAATTTGGAACTGAGTTGGCTAATTTGGTTTGAGACAATAAATTTTAAAAAAATTGCTTGGAGGAAGCAAGACTAGCAGCAAGGAGCAACCATGCAGCTAGGAGCAAGCAGGACAACCATGTAGTTGAAGGTGGAGGCTTGTCAATTGCACTGTGGGCAGGCACCTATGAGAGTCTGTTATGGATCTTGGCTATACAATTCATGGGGATGGATATATGGGGATGGAGGATTTCTCTTGCCCAGGAACAAGCAAGACTAGGGGGCATCTGAAAACCAGGGCCTCCAGGCTTGGGGCTTGCATGTAGGATGCCTGCCATAGATTTGGGAATATCTGAAGCCATGAACAAAGCTAGCCAAATACAGGGCAGAGTGGAAGAGGCTTGTTACAGCATCTAAGGTGCCTCAATGGTCACAGCGACCTCAGGACTGACTTGACTTGACTTGAAGCCGCAGGCTAAAAAAGTCTGGAAGGTAGGATACTTGCCAGTGGTAGCGCGACCCAGGCTTGAACAACTGAGCTCTGCTCAGGTGATAGAATTTAAAACCAATTTGGGTAATTTGGCCTGAGACAGAAAATTATTAAACAAAAAAGGTGTAGTTTATACTATATATAAGTAGGTACAAAAACACTGCTTAAAAGTGTATTTATGGAGTACCTGTGCTAAAAGTTGCAGGAGATTCAAAAAACGAAATCACATAAATTCAGGATAAACTAAGTCAATGGGTACCTGTAGTAATTTGTCAGTGTTTTCAGTTTTACTCCTCACTTCCATGTGCTCAGGGAGATCAGGGTCTAACAATTAGGAGGGGGAAAGGGCCTGCAGGGGGAAGAAGTTGAGGGGGGCAGAGAGAAAGGGGCACCCATCTGACCCCCCAGATTTATTTTCTGTGCTGTAGCAGTGGGGGGAGGGACAAATTAACAGCAAACCTCCAATAATTAGATTCTATATCTGGTAAATTATAACAAATGTATACAATTTTCATATATAGAATCTAATTATTGGAGGGGTCATCCTATATTCAACTAAATATGGCAATTCCCCTTTATTTCTCTCTCCAAGGCCCTTTTACTTTTACATTAATAACCTGTGCAAACGGGAAGAGTTTGCAGTCACAAACAATAAAATCACAGCCTCTTTTTTCAAGTCCTTCTTTAAAATCAGCCTGCATGTCATGCTATTGAGTGTCTAGGAGTTTTGCACACAGCTAATGTATGCTGAAACATGTGATTATTTCTATTTTTCTAACCGTCTCTACCCACTTGTATATTTGGTTTTATTTTTCTTATTTATTCATAATGTCTTGCTTTTATAGACTATAATCTGTCTTGAAAAGACACTAATGTTCAGTATAGGTAGGTACAGCAACATGCTCAACCTGGCAAGGGTTTCTAGGTGCTGCCATTATGTAAATGGTAGATAATAATTCTCCATACTCAACAGTTTAGGACATTTGCATTAATATGTTCCAGTTACAAAAATTAGGGGGAAATTTAGACACACCTCATGCTATAGTAAATGAAATATAACCTTTTCATTTCAGGAAAAATTCCACTCACTAAAGCATCATTAAACATAGTTTAATGACAACATAGGTTAATGAGGCACAAACTCTGCTCTTCCTCAGGCATATTGTAGCGGGAAACAAAAGATAACAAATGTGCCACCTAGTGGGACACAAGTAGAAATTACTGAACAGTACTGAATCAGTAATGAACTACAAATTATCTGATCAATTTAGCCCATTTTTCTGCTTATAAAATACATACAACCAGATCAACCATTTTCTTGTTTCATAAAAAATATTCAGCATATAGTTTTAAAATGTTATGGATTGATCACAAATAATCAAATCAGTCATATGATGTTGTCCTTGTTCCCTTACTGGATTGTCATGCAAGAATTTTTGTCATTAATACTCACATATGGGAATTTGAAATTGAGTTTAGCAAATAACTCATATGTGTGGCCATGTGAATATTTCTCTGTTTTTCTTTCTTTCCTTTTTTGGGGAGGGGAGGGGAGCAGGGTAGACGTTTCTCTCAGCAAAACTGAATCACAAGTATGTCTGAGGAAGTCAGATACAGGAGTGTGAATAGGGCTAAATGCAGGGATTTAGCTGAAAACTCTAACCGATAGTCAGAGATGTTATTTTGTAGCGTTCTCCAGGCTCTTTAAAATTCTGCCAGCTTTACCGGGTGAATTCCACCAAATAATACTGAGCACCTGTAAAGCAGGCACTATTTTCCTGAAGGCAAAAAGGGATTTTAAAGGGCTATTCTTGTGAAAAAATTTCTCTCAACTGGCTATTAAACAGAAATCCTTATTATAAGGATAAGGATATTATAAGGATAAATAAGAAGCTTATTTATTATCAGCCAGCAGGAGTAAGAGTTGGGGTGAACAGAGAGAACCACTGCCAAAGCATCTGCAGTTATTTTGATCTTCAGTCCTCTCTCCCAGGGCAGGATCCCAGGGCAGACTTCAGCCTTAGCTTAGGAACTCCTTCATTCTAGTAACAAAGTGCACCACAAGAAATAACTATTATAACAGGAATCCTGGACATTTAAAATTTAAAAAATAAAACCAGAGTTCAAGAATTATTGACTGCCTTTATCTACTAGAGCTAACTTGAATTCATCTGTGAGTATCATTGTTTGCTGACTGAGTTAATGTATATTCATTGTAAACTGTCATTTTATTGCAGTAACTTAATATGTAATAAGTATTAGTATAATATTTAACTCCTCTAACTTCCCTCTGGCTGGGACTGTGCATCTCATATCAGGATCCCTTGCCTGCTAATGATGCATATACTAATGCCAATGGGAGAAGCATTAATTCATTTGAAAGTTTTCTTGGTTTTTTTCTTTTTTTGGCCTTAAGCCTGTTGGAAAATAGCATCTTGAGGTCACTGTAACAAACCATGTCTCTGCATTCAGTTATTTATTGTAATTGCTACTTTCTGAAAAGAGACATTAATCAACAAGAGCTATTAACCTTCCCCCACTTTACCTCTTAATGTAAGATTTGTCATGTGTGTGCACCCAGTAATAGATAACAGCAGCCAGCATGATCTCCTAGCTGGTGGCTTGGTCCACGGTATATTTCCTGCACATCGCTGAAGTGAAAGAATCATCCATGACTCCTATGATCTACAAGCATAAGCTATCAAGGATGATTCAAAATGCATCTTGTTGCCATCATCATAATGTTGTACCATGTTCATCTCAGGTAGATGCTGTCCTTGGCATATCTTAAAGTGAGAGCATCAAGGCCTACAGTTGTAAGGGTTAGGGCAGATTTAATTTTTCCCTTGGCTCGTGCAAAGGACCCATGCCCATAAAAAGTCCTCTGTCTCTACTCAGCTACCAAGGTGGGATCAAGCAAAGTCTGTCAGGAAGAGGGCAACCAGAGAGTGCATCTACATGTGCATTTGAAGTGGTATTCATTTCAGGCAAATGTCTACATGTGCAGGGAAGTGGGAGCAGATTTGCTGCTAATCTGCTCCTGATTCCCAGGGCCCTGCAATGGCCCCCTGAAACCACCAGGGGAAGCTCCAGGCTCTGGCTGCAGCTGCCAGCAGCCAGCAGCCCTCTTCAAAAGCCAGCCCAGCTTGCTGCTCTCTGGCTAGCCGCTCCCTGGCCAGGAGCAGCATACCCAGTACAGGAACAGTATGTGGCAGCATTCTCCTCCATGCCTGTGCCTCCCTGTGCTGTGGCTCCTCCAGCCCCTGCCCCTGACGGTGATGACCAGTGCCCCGCACTCCTGTTGGCTGCCTCACTGGCCCTGCTGGCCCGCTGTAACAACCACTACCTGGCCCACAGTGATCTCGCCCCTCCTGGTTTCCCCATTGCACAGTGACCACCTGCCATGTGCCATCCCAGGGCGACCACCGCACACCTGCCGCTTCCACCCCATCTGTTTGGCCAGTCCCCAGCAGAGACACTGATAATAGGCTCCAGGATGCCATCACCGAGTCTTTGCAGAACTCCACCCTGCTGGGCCTGGTGGATAGTGGGTGCTTCATGCTTGGGGTGCTGTACCTGCAGCTGGGTGCCGTGGTGGTCCCATCCCTCCTCATCAAGGACTCCTCATACCTGCTCCTGCCCTGGCTCATACAGCCCTATACCAGCCACCTGGACCCCGCCAGGCTCACTTCTACTGGTGCCTGGGCTAGACCCATCCCCTGGTGGAGTGTACCTTCAGCTGCATCAAGGGCCACTGGTGCACCCTTACTGACCACCTCAAGTTCACCAAGGACAACCTCTTCCATGTCATCATTGCAGTCTGTGCTGCATAACATCTGTGAGGGAGAGCTGTTCTGTGAAGCCTAGATGGAGGAGGCTCAGTGCATGGACACCAGGTAGCAGAAGCACCACCTATGGTGGCAGCAGTGCCCTACCCCCTCCCCCTGGCGAGGCCCCAGAGGTGGCCAGAGCACCAGTTACAGGAGGCATTAGCTGACCACCTCCTCGAGCACTCCCCACTCTAGCCTTCCTGCACTGCTGACTACAGACCCTGCATCCCCCCCACCCACCCCCAGAACCATGCTCACTGCAGGCACATCTCACAAGAACAAGTTTTTATTCCCCTCAAATCAACCAGAGCCCTCTTCCCAACAAACAGAGCCCCTCCACCACCTACCCCATGCACCAACAATAAAGTACCTTCTTCCCCATGAAAACTATGTACAAGATCCTTTGTGTGTCATCCCAGGTTGGGGGGCTGTGAGGGCTGTGGGGTGGGGGCAACTAAGGGACAGATCCTGGAGACAGGTGGCCAGTACCCCAGCCCCTGGCCACTCCCCCATGCATGCACATGCTATGGTGAGTGTGATGGATGGAGGGCTTATCCAGAGGCGATAGCAGCTGATGCTCCACCAGTTCAAGTGGCTCCCCCTCTGGCAGCCAGCATGCTGTCCTGGCCCTGCTACAGGAACTCTGGCTCCACACTCATGTGGAGGTGGGGTGAGTGGTGGGGCTGGGCTCAGGCTGGGCCCAGGGTGGGGGCTGAGCCAGGGGATCCTGCTGCTGGAGGCGGTGCAGGACCCCCTCCCAGGCCCAAGCAGGGGCCTGCTGCTGGGCAGTGTGTGGTTGCTACGATGAAGGTGAGGCTAGGGTCAGGAGTCATGCAGTGGGTGGCACAAAGGTGGTTGCCAGGGCCAGAATGGTGTCTCTCACCCAGCAGTCATCATCCATAGCCTGTACTGCCTGGGCCAGGGTGGAGTTCTATTCCCACAGGGCCTCCACCCACTTGCACTCCTGATTCGGGAACTGCACCCAGAACTCCCAGTCTGCCTCACACTGGTCCCGGGCCTCCTCATGCTGGTACCATGTCTCCTCATAAGCAACTACCTCCACCCACCATCTGTCCTGGTGGTCCACATCCTGGCAGGCCATGTCCTCCAGCCACCAGGCCCAAGCTTGCACCAGCTGGTCCTCCAACGCTGTGACCAAGCGGTCCAGGACAAGGGTCCTGTCCAGAGTCTTTCTCTGGTGGATCCTGTGCATCCACAGGGACACAGCTGACTGCCAAGCAGTGTCATAGTCAGCCACACCTCATAGCAGGGGCTGGGGCTGCAGAGCTGGTGCAGCAGGCACTGGCCTGGGCTTCCCAAACTGCTGATGGAGGGTGCAGCCAGGGAGCTTGGCAGGTTGGGCTACTGGACACCCAAAGCACCCTCCCCTGGTGGTGTGTTACCAGGGGTACCAGGCCAGGAAGGGAGATTGGGCAGGCTGCTTATACTCCTATAGACAGCACAGCTGCAACTTGGGTCCCAGGGCATGAGTATGTCTATCAGTTGCCACAAAAAGGGCAACCCACTGTGTCTGCAAGGCCTTGATCTTTATCTGGCACTGCCACCCTGACAAGTCATGCCTTTGCTCCTGCATCTGGGCTGACAGCTCCTCATAGATGTGGGCATTGGAGCACCCACCCCACTCAAATTGGTGCTGCACCTTCACCTCTCCCCACAACACCACAAAGTCACCAGTTGCCTCCATGGACTAGCTGGGTCTCTGGGTGGTAGTCACAGGTGTGGGTATGCCTACAAAGTAGGATGCCATCATGGGTCCTGTGCCAGCTCTCTGGGCCCCCATGTAGCTGCCCCTATGCTTCCAGGCCTCGACAGCTGCCTGCAGTGCCCAGAGCAAAGGACCAGCATGGGACTGACAGCCACACAACAGAGGCAATGCCCTGTAGCATCTGCCCACAGCCCTACTAGAGGTGGGCTGTGGGCAGATGGAGGTGGACCTGGCAGCCAGAAGCTGCCTGCAGCTGGGTCTTGGGCCTGGCAGACCTGGCTGGAGACTGCAGCAGCCTGGAGCAGCCTGCAGACCTGGATGTCATGGGCCTGGCAGCCACGAGGCCCTGCAGTTCCAGGCAGTGGTGCCAGGGTGCAGAAGGTTAGGGAAGCTGGCCTGCAGCCTGCCCAGGGGCCCACAAGGGTCTGAAGTGGCCTCAGGCTCCCTGCTGATGTGCCTTAGGGCTCTGAGTGCCTGCAGGCTTTTAAAGGCCCAAAGCAGAGGCTGTAGTAGAGCCAGCCCAGACCTGAAGTAGGAGAGGCTCCCAGACTGGAGCCCTGGGGCTAGCTTCAGACTGGCTCCCTAGTGGTAGGGCTGACCCAGGTGCAAACTTGCTTCCAGGTCATGTCTACATGTGCATAACTGCACAGTAACTAATAACAAGTAAATTTGCTACCTACATTTGCAGGTAGCAAATTTACTCACAATGAAGCATTTTTACTGCACAGTAAGCATGTTCACATGTAGATGTGCATGCTTACTGTTCAGTAAACTATGCTACTGTGCAGTTAAGCACCTTGTGTAGATGAGCCCACTGTCAACTTTACTTCTGCCATTCAAAAAAGTCACAGAGCCAAGTTTACACAGTTGCTGTTGGGACAGTAGCTCAACAGATCATATGTATGCTAAAATATCCTATAAATCATGGCCTCTTTGTCAAGTAATCAGAATTCATGAGTCCCACAGGTTATAAAGGGTGTTTACAGTACCCAGACCTTTAATTTCAGGATGATTCACAATGCAGAGGGCTATAGAATAGTATATCTGTTTCCATTACAAAATTTCCACTATATGAAACAGCTCTCCACCAGGGATGTTTACATACTCAACTGCAACAATTCAAATAATTGCTTAATACATGCATTAAACACTACAAACAAACAAACTGCTGCCAAACAAGACCCTTCCTTTGTACCATTGTGAGCATCCTTCAGTCGCATCTGGTAATTTACAGCAGAATGTTTCTGCACATGTGAGAATGGTTAGCTGTCCTTGCATAAAGGCAGTACAGTTGTTACTGTACATACTGTTTTTTCACATACAACACACCTTTTAGCAAAAATTAAGCTGCACTATATAGGCTCACCGCCCTTCAATACAAATGTGACAGATGGGCGGGACCAAAAGTCCTGCCCCTTAGCCCTGCCCCCTTTCCCCTTGTATGGTGTGTGACATCGCCAGCCCCACCCTCTGACCCCAGTCACGTGGTATGTGACATCATCAACTCCACCCCGTCAAGTGGTATGTGACATCAGCAACTCTGCCCCCACCCCAGTCACATGGTGTGTTACATCAGCAACCCCGCCCCCACACACAGTCACGTGGTGTGACATCAGTAACCCTGCCCCAACCCCCAGTCACGTGATGAGTGACATCAGCAACTCTGCCTCCACACCCAGTCACGTGGTGTGTGACACCAGCACCACCTAGTCCATGACATCAGAAGGACAGCCCATGCAGACTCCCAAAGCCCAACCCCTTAGGCTCCAAGAACTGCCTTAGATCACATGGTGTAGTTATGGCCTATCAGGTCCCAAACTGATCTAGCCCCCCGCCGGAGCACTGGCATACCCTATGGGGTGGCAGGGTGGTGGTGTGACCCTTCTAACAACTCAACCCACCACCCCCAACCAATTGGCAGAGGTTTCAGAGGCCTCTGACCTCCCAAGAATGATGCTGAACCAATTGGAATGAGTAGAGGGGGGGGGATGTGGGTGGCAACCCCACCGGGTCTATCTGCTTTCCCAAACGACCCCTCTGTTTATCTGAGACCATGCTAAGGCAAGCTGGGGCAGATATGGATTATTTCACAATGCCTGTAGGCCCACTCACTACAACCCCAAAATGGCCTTATAGAAAGCATTACTGTAGAAATAGTTTTGAGGAGGAGACATGGCCCCTTGCCCACTCTCTGAGATGCCTGACCCTGTTTGGGAAGATCCAATGAACAGTCAAATGGAGGAGGTCCAGACCCTTGAAGCAGATGTTGAGAATTTGGAAGAGGGTATCTTTGTGCAATGGTTTAAATTCATCCTCAAGCGTTTGAATGCACCACACGGGTGTTAGCATGGGGGTGGGTGTTGGGGGAAGCGGTTACCAGACATGTTTACACAGGAGGCTATGTTAAAGGAAGTTTATTACTCTCCTGGGGAAGCTGGCAGTTTTGGTGGGGTGAACACGGTTTTTGAAGCCACCAAAAGGCAGAATAAGGTTCTGAACAGAAGCGGGGTGGCTGCCTGACTTTCAGATCAGGATGCTTACACCCTACACAAACTGGCAAGAAGACATTTTAAAAGAAACAAGACTGTTTTTTCAGATATTGATGCTCAATGGCAGGCAGATTTGGTGGATATGCAGCAGTATTCCAAGCACAACAGTGGGGTTAAGTTAATCTTAACAGTGATAGACAAATTATCAAAGTATGCCTGGGCCGTGGGTCAAAAAGCAAGTCAGGTGGTGAAATAGCTCGGGCCTTTAAAACCATTTTTACAGAGGGTCATGTACCTCAAAAATTACACACTGATTGGGGAAAAGAATTTTTAAATAAGTCTTTAAGCAAGCTGTTAAAACAATATAATATTCACCATTTTGTGATGAACAGTGAAGTGAAAGCAGCAGTGGTAGAGAGGTTTAACAGAACATTAAAATCAAAGATGTGGAAGTATTTTACAGCCCGCAACACCTTTCGCTACACTGATGTGTTACCAGAGTTTATAAAGAGCTACAACCACAGTTTTCACAGAACTATCTGCACCAGGCCTGTTAACATGAACTTCTCAAACTCTCAAAGGGTGTGGAAAACCATGTATGGGGGCTATTTCAAAATAAAACCAGCAGCACCTGTGTTTAGAAAAGGAGATCACGTGAGACTGCCTAGGACCAAAGGGAGGTTTGAAAAATGTTATGAACAAATATTCACTGATGAGGTTTTCATAGTGGATGAAGTCCTTAGACACATGCAGATGCCTGTATACCACCAAAAAGATTACGAAGACAAACCTATCAAGGGTTCTTTCTACCCTGAAGAGCTACAAAAAGTGAACCCCAAAAAGGGCAGAGTTTACAGGGTTGAAAAAGTTCTAGCAATGAAAGGAAAGAGAAGAAAGAAGTGGTTGTTGGTGAAATGGTTGGGGTGGCCATCTAAATTTAACAGCTGGGTGGAAGACAACCCAGTTTGTAATATATAGGGGTTACCTCAGTCAGAAGGCCGAGATGTGTTATGGCGACTTTTACATTACTTTGCCCAGCAACGCATGAGCCAGCATTTTTCCACAGAACACCAGCTTGAGCTTCACCATACAACTGGTTAAACCTCTGGATCTGCTGGGGAACTGAGAGATAGGGTTAGCAGAAATACAATAACCGCACAGCTGGAACAACATCAACGAAGACACACCTTTCAAAATCATTACTGGGACTAAAAAATGGAGGTATAGACTGCCTCAGGGGAATTATACAACCATCACAGAATTACTGGATCTTATGAACAATACAATTACCACCAATCCTGCTCCGCCTGAACTAGTTATGTACTATGACTGAGAATTCGGGAAAGTGAGACTTAAATCCAAAGATAACTTTCATGGTTTTTATACGCATGGTGAGCTAGCCTATATTTTGG
>NW_017728994.1:942946-943207 GCF_001723915.1 Gavialis gangeticus | reverse complement strand
GGGCTTCCCCACCTGATAAGCTGTCTGTAATATAAATGAAATAATACAATAAGTAAGTCCTATTAATAGGACTTTTATTATTATATTTAATATTATTATCAATAATAATAAAGCTATTATTTAAAAAATTAAATAATAGATTAAGGAAAATAGTGCATTTATAAAGTAAA
The DNA here is from genome assembly GCF_001723915.1 of Gavialis gangeticus. NCBI lineage: Eukaryota > Metazoa > Chordata > Crocodylia > Gavialidae > Gavialis > Gavialis gangeticus. The sequence goes on along the minus strand of NW_017728994.1, from coordinate 943,037 downwards.
ATATAACTGTATTAAAATAGCCATCACTAAAAGCCAACTCCACTCCTTTAGTCTTAAAATATGTGGAGATCTGGACACACAGATCAGCTTT
>NW_017728994.1:935109-937946 GCF_001723915.1 Gavialis gangeticus | reverse complement strand
AGTCTTTATGTTCATGTGATGTAATAGCTTGTGTTGATTCAATGCCTAGATGTCTTCTGAACTCTTCAGGCTCATCTGGTCTTTGTTCTCTGCAAAAGCATACACCTCCTTCTTGTGTACTGGTGAGTAAGTTTTCTGGAGTCCTTAAAAAGGCTTCATCTAACTGCAAAGGCGTTCAAATAAAGGACTTGGTTAGTTAGCTGCTGTTTAATCAGTCCTTAGCTACTTCCAAATACACATGTGCCACGGAGTGAACCCACACTGAAAACCCAAGTGCCCCCACAAACATGCTCCAAGTCTCTTACCGGTCTCTCCTCTGCGATGACCTCTACTTTGCATGCAGGCTCTGGCACATCTTCCAAATTCACAACATCTGCTTCGAGGGTCTGGGCCTCCTCCATTTGACTGTTCATTGGATCTTCCCGAAAAGGGTCAGGCATCTCAAAAAGTCTTTTGGCAAGAAGCCGTGTCTCCTCCTCAAAAATATTTCTATGGTAATGCTTTCTATAAGGCCATCTTGAGGTTGTAGTGAGTGGGCCTACAGGCATTGTGAAAGAATCCATATCCTCCCCTGCTTGCCTTAGCACAGTCTCAGATAAACAGAGGGGTCGTTTGGGAAAGCAGATAGACCTGGTGGGGTTGCCACCCAAATCCCACCCCCTCCACTCATTCCAATTGGTTCAGAATTGTTCTTGGGAGGTCTGACGCCTCTGAAACCTCTGCCAATTAGTTGGAGTGGTGGGGCGAGTTGTTAGAGGGGTCACACCACCATTCTGCCACCTCATAAACCACACCTGTGCTCTGGCGGGGGGCTAGATCAGTCTGGGACCTGATAGGCCATAACTACACCACGTGATTTGGGTGGTTCTTGCAGCCTGAAGGGTTGGGCTTTGGGGGTCTGCATGGGCTGTCCTTCTGATGTCATGGACCATGTGGTGCTGATGTCATACACCACATTACTGGGGTGGGGGTGGGGTTGCTGATGTCACACACCACATGATTGGAGGTGGGGGCGGGGTTGCTGATGTCACATACCATGTGACGGGGGCCAGGGGTGGGGCTGATGATGTCACACACCATACAAGGGGAAAGGGGTGGGGCCAGAAGTCCTGCCCACCTGTCACATTTGCATTGAAGGGCGATGAGCCTATATACTACTATTGTCTATCCTATTACTAAAATGATACAGGCACCCCTGTCTCAGAACCAGAACCAGAAAACATAGCACCCTAACTTGTCACAGGTAAAGCAGGGGGGAAAATGGCTGCAAATATATAGTTGCTGCTGGCGTTGTTAAAATGCACTCAAGAGATCCAGGGAAGAGAGCCACAACCTCTCCTTCAAAAAGAAGGAAACCCCCCAACAATCCATACCAATCTGACCATGGGGAAAATTTCTTCCTGACCCCAAACATAGCAAACCATCTGACATGAGGAGAGAAGCAAGGCTCTCTAACCAGGGACCACCAGGTTTTAGTCCCAGCAGGATCTTCGGCACACACTAGTCAAAATACCCAGCCTCAGCTGCAACCAACACCAAATGTTTCTGAGGAAGGTGGAAACCCTCTCCCCCCCCCCCATATGTAGCAACAGGAAGCGGGGAATCATTCCTGGCCCTATGAGGCAAACACTGAAGTCCAGAAGCATGGGAAATACCCACAGGATTGTACAGACATAGCTACTCTTAGATCATCCCTGACCACTTTTTATCCAATCTTTTCTTAAACAAGTCCAAAGATGGAGGTTCCACAACATCCCTAGTCTGGGATATGTGAAACAGGCCATATTTGATTCGGATTTGGAATGGACCATGTGGTGCTGGTGTCACACACCAAGTGACTGAGGGTGGGGGCAGAGTTGCTGATGTCACGCACCACGTGACTGGGGATGGATTCAGCCTGAATCAGGGACAGTGATTCGATTCATTGATTCGGATTACAGTGCTGGATTCAATTTGGCTGAATCCAAATCTGAAGATTCTATGCTGATTCAGAGAATAGCAATTCAGCCATAGATACAGATTTAAATGTTTTTTCTACATACCTCAAGATACCAGGCATGGCTCATAAAGGCAGTGATGCTAGGCAGATGCAGCGTCCTACAGAAGTGCAGGGGGCCTTCCACATGCTTGGCAGCAAACCCAGGCAGCCCACTGGGGGTCCCTACCCTGCACCCCCTAGCTCAGCGATTGGCCATAGGGGGACCCCAGGTGCCCCCCCCCAGACCCAGGAGGCACCAGTCACCAAGCCAGAGGGATGGAGGGGAGGGCAGTGTGCTCTGTAGTGGACCCAGGAGTGGACTGGAAGTACTTATGGTCCACATCCAGGTCTGCTGCTCAACGTGGTGAGAATCCCACCGTGCTCCCGTGGGACATTCCATCCGACCCAGCATAGCAGCATTCACAAGTTGCCTGGTACTTCAAGGTATGTAGAAAGAACATTTAAAGCTGTGTCTATGTCCAAATCTTGCCAAATCTCTCCGAATCGATTCAGACGGTTCTGATTTGATTCAGAGAAATTAAAGGGTCTCCTGATTCAATTTGGATTCAGAGATTCAGCCACCAAATTGGGCCTAATCTCCACTGAATCATAGTTTCATAGTTGGTAGGGTCGGAAGGGACCTTTGCAGATCATCAAGTTCAACCCCCTGCCATGGCAGGAAAGATGTTCATTTAGCCTCCTCTTAAAGACATCCAGGGTAAGAGCCAGCACCACTTCTCTTGGTAGCTGGTTCCAGATCCTAGCCACCCTGACAGTGAAGTAGCACCTCCTGATATCTAGCCTGAATCTACCCTCTGCCAGCTTGTGACCATTATTTCTTGTCACTCCTAGGAGTGCT
>NW_017728994.1:934148-934637 GCF_001723915.1 Gavialis gangeticus | reverse complement strand
AGGTTGGTCTGACAGGACCTGCCTCTAATGAACCCGTGTTGGTTGCCCCTAAGCATAACCTCCCCTGCTGTCCCCTCGTGGACATGCACCAAGATAATTCTCTCAAAAAGCTTACCCAGGATCAAGGTAAGACTAACTGGCCTATAGTTTCCTGGGTCCTCCTTCCTCCCCTTTTTGAAAATGGGAACCACATTGGCCCTTTTCCAGTCCTCTGGCACCACACCAGAGCACCATGAGTGCTCGTAAAGCCTTGCCAGGGGTCCCTCAATGACCTCTGCTAATTCCCTCAGCACTCTGGGCTGGAGATCATCAGGACCAGCTGATTTAAATATGTCCAGTCCCTCCAGAAGTTCCCCAACTAGATCCTCACTGACCCTAGGCCTGGGTGCACATTCCCTGGGGCCTACAGGAGTCCCGGTGGAATGGGGTGACCCAGTCCCTGCTCAGGAAAATGGGGGCAAAGAAATTGTTAAATAGGTTAGCTTTGTC
>NW_017728994.1:913560-928262 GCF_001723915.1 Gavialis gangeticus | reverse complement strand
CCTGTATCTTGGCTAGGAACCTACATGAGTGGTCAGACCTGACTGACTGCTCTTCTCAGCAGATGTCTGGAAAGTTCAATTCACCCATGATGACCATGTCCTTTGATCTAACTACCTCCATGAGCTGACTTAAGAATTCCCAGTCTAGCTCTTCCCCTTGTTTGGGTGGTCTGTAGTAAACCCCCACCGTTAAGTTCCTTTCCCCTTAACTTCCTTGTATTCTAACCCAGAGCACTTCAGTGTGCCCCTCCTCTGACCTTGTGCTACTTGTTGAGGATGTGTATTCCTCCTTGACTTAGAGCACCAAACCCCCACCCTTCCTCCCTGTCCTATCCCTCCTGTACAGACTATAGCCCTTGATATTCACCGCCCAGTCGTGCATTGGGCCCCACCACATTTCTGTGAGCCCCACTATGTCTGGGCTGGTGTCAGCTAACAGGAGGGTAAGTTCCTCCTGCTTGTTCCCCATATTATGATCATTTGTGTAGAGGCATTTGAGGCCTCCTGAAGATGTGTGCACTGGCTCCCTAATTTCAGAACTGCCTGGGCCCCTGTTGCTTACCTGGGTATTTGTTCTGCTTGTCGTCGGTCTAGGCTGGGCTGTTCTTGTGGATGGCGCTTGGTTTAGTGGTCCAAGGCTTCCTCTGCCCTCATCTTCCCCTTCCCCTGATGAGCCTAGTTTAAAGCCTGCTGGAGGAGATCCACCAACCTAGAAGAGAACACATGGTTACCTTTGGGGGAAAGGAGAAGCCCATCCCACCAGAGCATGTCTCTCGTCCTGATGTGCAGGTCTAGGAAGACAAAGCCCACCTCGAGACACCATTCCCGAAGCCATCAGATCATCTCTCTGATCTCTCTGATGCAGGTCTCATGTCGTCTTCCACGTCCACTCACTGGCAGGGACCAAAGCCCAGCCCCACCCTTGATGCTGTCTGCAGAATGGGAGGGGAAAAGAAAGAGGAGGGAGTTCTGACTGGTGATTGGAACCCTTCCCCACCTCAGGGGGGATCCAATCCACCCTTCCCACCCACCAGCACAAACTGGGCAAACCCCAGACTGAGTTTCCTCCCATTCCTTCCCCACCTCCCATTCTGAAGACAGCACCAGAGCTGGGAAGGGGAAGGGCTGGGGATAGAGGAGAGTGCCTGCAGACATGCAGCCACTCCAAACTGGAGCTCAATCCTCCAACCCCCCAGACCCAGCAGTGAATGTCTGTTGGGTTGGGAGGAACACTGTAACTCACAGTGCTTCCTGCAAAGCCTCATGAATTACAGTGGGAAGCTGCACATCTATCAGCCCAAAACAGAAATCTCACCCTGATTTCTTGATTAAGGGTTACCAATAAACATCTAGGAAAGACTTTGAGACTTTGTCCAATGACTTTTTATGTCTTGGTATGACAAAAACTAGGGTTGCAAGGACTAATTATCAATGAAGTACCCAGGAACAATACTAATAAAAAGATCATGTTAAAATATACTGACCTAGCTTCCTGATTTCTCCTTATCTCCTAGTGTGAAGTAATTGTTCTCTGTGCTTTAAAAAATTAAGTAAAAATCAGTACTGATGAAAGCCATTGATGGGCAACTCTGACACCCTGTGTTTATCCACAGTACAGATAAAACAGACAAAAGCATGTCAAATACAGTGGTGACCAATACAGCAAGACAGTGATAAGCTTCCCTTCTCTTCCTCATCAATCTGCTTCAGTTCTGCCATCAAACCATCAACTATAGAACAGAATGAGCCATTCTCACTAGCCACTCAGTTCAGTTTTTATTCAATTAAACTGTAGTGGCACAAGAAGCGCTATATTTCATGCCAAAGAATAATAAGAAAGATCAATCTCTTCAGTATCTTCCAGAGATGTGTCACCCACACCTTCATTACATCATGGTGCTGCTCTCTTGTGTACATTTCTACCCAATGCCTGGCCCTGTTCTCCTGGTAGGCTACCACATAGCTCAATATTGTTTTTGCTTGGCCTCCCAGCAGGGTACTTTCCAGGCTGCTCCCTCCTAGCCAGAAATGAAGTTTTTGTGGCCTGGTATAGTAAAGGTTTGGTCCTTCTGCCCCACCAAACTATGGTTCCACCCTTTCCAGATATGGATATCCTCATAACTTTATGTGCAGTAAAATAGTGGCAATCACAACATCTTCCACCCTTCCTGGGCTCCTCTGTGTGCTCTTTTAGGACCTATTTAATCCCTTCTCACTGGTGTGGTTCATCACAGGTGTCATATCTTTCTCCTGGTAAAATAAAACCATATTACAAATGCTACATTAAGGATATGAAATTGTAACAACTTTCAGCCACCTTAATGGGATTCAAACAAGTGACCTAGAGTTCAAAGACCTAGATTGCATGATCAGTATTCATAGCCTGTCTTATGTCTAGAAAAGTGAGGTGTCCATAATTTAATCCCTCACAAAATACCTGTGCATTCTGCTATCTTTCAAGAATTACTGTATTTTTGCTAGCTGGGTACATAAGTTTGCTAGCGGGGTATTGAGCTAGACAATTTCCTATCAAGCCTTCTTAGACACTGTAATACATGCTATAGCAATATACTTTGGACAGAGTCATCCCTAGGAGTGTGTAGGGCCTGGGGCATATCAGCCCGTTTGGGGCTGGGGGGTGGCTAGCAGCCGGAGTGCAGACTGGGGGGAGGGTGGGGGGAGGGCATGGTGAGCTGCCAGAGTGCAGAGTTGGTGGCACATGGCAGCCATGGTGGGGCCTGTACAGCACTGTCCACAGGGCCCCACAAAGTGCAGGGCCCAGGGCAGTTGTCCTGATTTGCCCTCCCCCGACAAGCACAACTGTGACTTTGGATTTGCTTTGGATTTATGGACTTCCCTTCTCATAGGAAGATTATTTTATCAGAGCTCTTCACAGCTCTGTGAAATAATGTAATGGTGCTAAGAAATCCAGCAATTGTTGTCAGAAATTAGTAAAAAGGAAAAGCAGCAAGCCTAACCCAAATTTATTTCTGCACACAAAGCATTATTTTGCCTCTAAATAATCTTTTCACTTTTTCCCCAGTCAGACTCCAGCTTTTACTAAAAGCCACATCAGGATCTCTACTGATCACTCTACCTTTGCATAGCCATTTTTCTGTGGCCAGGGACTTGCTCCAGACTCAGAGAATAAAACTGGATATTCTAAGACATCATTGGCTTGAATTCAAAAGTGTCAGATCTAAAAAATTACATATGCATGCTTACAAGTAAAGTAGAAGGTTTACTGCTAGTCATTCTAGGTCAGGGCTCCTAGGGTTCAAACTTACATCTGCAGGTAGAAGCCCAGGACACAGCACCTCCAAGCTGCTGGCCAGGTGCCAGCCTTGGCTCAGTCTGGGTCCTCTCATGAGGTCTTCAGTGGGGCATGAAGTGAGCTGGGCATACCAATAAGAGCCACAAGCTCCTGACCCAAAGACTCCCACCTTCTGCCCTGCACCTAACCAGCTAATTTAGAACTTTTTGCATTGACTCTCACTGAGCTTGTTCCTGTCTTGGACCTCCTTGCCTTGATCAACTGCTTTGCTATGATCATGACTATTTTGATCCTTGGCTTGATATCCTGGAACTTTGACCTTGGCCACTTCCACTCGGGTAAACCTTTGACTCTGACCTTCAGAAATTCAGAACCTTTTTAGAATCAGAAGTGGAAGAATAGAATCTGCTTTTACAACAGTATCAGACTTCAAAATAGTAGCAGTTTTCTTTGACTATGACTCAGTCATGAGAATGAGTAATGCAAGAAGCAACCATGCCTGGTCACTATAAACTGAGAGGTAAGAGATCCCCATGCACAGTGACATAAAGTTGCTAGCCATGTCATTTCATAAGTCAGCTAGACAGGCACCATTTGACCAACTTGCTTATGACCTCCCTTCATTTTTAGCCAAATAAAGCAGCTCTGTTATAGTCTTTCTGGTCCTTTCAATAGTGTCCTCTGTCCATATTTTTCCTATATCAGCCTCCCTTTCATATTCCATCTACTCTTCCTTGAACTAGGATGCCTCATAAAGCAGCCAAACTACTTCAATTTAATTCAATCTTAATTTCTTAATTTCCAAAATTTCTTAATTTCAAAAAAATTTCAAAAATATTTTCCAATAGGAGTTTTAAACATGTCACCAATTGATTTGTCCTGAGCTACAAAAAGTATTGTTAAAAGGTGTCAGTATTACCTCATTCCAAATACTTGAATCCAAATTAAAGTCAATAGTTACAATTTTCATAATGAATACATGAAATGACCTGAAAAATGCCTTCCCATATCTGTCATCCCTCATTTACATTCCTTAAAGAGATGACCCTTTGAGTAGGTTACTTTACCTACTGTGTTATTCACCTGTTCTTGTTTCAAAATAAGAGAATCTCTTCCTTAACTAGGTGTCAGCCATCTTCCCTAGAAGAAGGCATGTTGAGTATTTTGGTAATAGATACATCGTGTTCTTTTTCAATGCTAAGGGGACTATAGAATCAAGAATGGGGACACATTCTCCAAATTTAGTTCAGTTATGTGTTACCACATTTCTCAGAAATAATTAAATAGGGTAAAAACAGTAAAAGCTTTGTTATCCAGCACCCATGAGGAATGTGGGTTGCCAGATAACAAAATATGATTGTTAATTGAGAGGTCCAAATAGGAGTCTTTGCCTGTTCGGGCCGCTGCTTCTCCTGCCGTGTCTGGGGCATCACCACCCCTCCTGCGGCATTGCTGCCTCTCCCATGGGTCCTGCAAGCCCTGAGGGACAGGGAGGCAGGCCCCACACAGCCTGCTATGCCCCGGGCTGTGGGGGCTCAGAGAAACCAAAAGTGCCCACTGTGGGCACTTTCGGTTTTACTTTACCTTACAAGCCGGCGTGCCAGTTAATAGAACATGCTGGCTTGTAAAGTGCTGGTTAATGGAGCTTTTACTGTATTATTTCATTTGTTTTAATTTGTGTTCAGATTGCCATCCTCACACCCTTTTGGTATTTTCTTTTCCTTTCTTTCCCTTTTTGAATTGCAACTTAATTTGTGTGACTCTTAGTGCACATGTGTGAGGTAAGCTTGTTTCGGATAAAGGGAATCCTCCTAAATGGAGTTTTCCCTTCCCTTAAAACCTGGAATGGAGAACCACAAAAGTTATCAGCCACATTGTCAGGTGTGCATTTTCACATGACTCTGAAGCCCTCAACTCTCATTTCAGCTGGTACCTCTGCAATGTTCCTATTTAGACCCTTTCTTTCTCTGTAACAGTGAACCGGGACTGCTAGTATACATGACCAGTGATTTTTTATTCTCTATTAGGTAGGAGTACAAAATTAGGGTGCAGTGAGCCTCTCAGACCTTTAACACACAGATAAAGCAGGTTAGAAAGAAATCTTTCCTGGCAGTCTTCTAGCAATCTTCATCAACTACCTATCTCTGGCTTATTGGAGGCCATTTGACATTTCTTCTGTGGTACAAAGTAACACTACTGAGAATCTACCCAGTGAATTCAATTCTTCCTTTGCTTGAACCTTGTTTGGTAATTTATATCTATGCAAGGACAGTACAATTTGAGTGCAAAATATTACAGTTCTGCTTTAGAGTGGAAATATGGAGTTAAATATATGTCATTTTTGTGTCTGGTCTTTAGCTTAGGCTGCACTTGCTTCTTTCCTGGACCTTAAAGGAGGGCATTTCTGCCTGAAACCTTACCTAACATCTCTCCCAAATATATGTTACCAGATTTCCCTTTTACTTTGTGGTGTGCTCATTTATTTGGGATATGTTTCTCGGGTCAGGTAATTCTATTAATGTGTTGCTTGTGTTACTTGTGTTTCTATACAGAGCTGTATCTCTCCCTTCCGCAAGTCCTCACCCCCAATGGAGGTATCTTGCAGGACTCAGTTTCAGTGGGGCTGGGTTCCTCCAGTCTCCAAATCAGTCATACACACAAACACACACAGATTAACGTGACACGCCTGACCTGGCCTGGTTGATCAGTATGGACAGGCTGACACCCTCATATGCCAAGAATCAGTTCATCAGAGCAACAATAACTACAGTCAGACACAAGCACACAGTTAAACAGAATACCTCTGAATCCAGCTGGGTGTTCAGATGACACCCTCATGGGCCAGCATTCAGTTCATTAGGGCACGTCTGAGCCAAACTGGGTCAATCAGCCTGTACAAGCTGATCCCCTTATGTGTTTCAAACTCAGTACATCCCAATCTTTTAGCCTCTTGATGAGCAGACCCCACAGTACTTTTGGGCTTCACAGGGATCTTTAGCTTAGGTAAAAGAAGCATTGCTGCAGAGCAAGTGGGGAAGTAGAAGTAGAGAAGGAAAAATATACCCAGTTACCACCAGTTTGACTATAAAAGTTATTTATTGCTAAGTATATGCAATATATAATGACACTAGCAGTAATAGACATGCAAAGGAAAAACAAACACAAACAATCACAGTATACCCTGGTTTCACTAAGTATTTGGGGAAACTTAGCTCAAGCTTAATTAATACAGTTTAGGTTCAGAAATTTTTGCTTAGAGAGAAAAGAGAAAAGAGAGAGAGCTGGGATCTCACCAGTCCGAGGCACTCGGGTTGCAAAGCTGACAGGTTAAAGTTCTCAGCACGATCCTTGAAGGGAGGTGATCTGCCTCCTTCAGCCTCTCAAAAAGAAAGTGGGTGGTGTCAGCACACACACTGCTGCTTTTTACAGATTTTTATACCCTCAGTTCAGCTTCTTTCAGTCATCCTCAATAGCGTAAATCAAATTGTCTTCTCTATTGACAAGGGGTTATCTGGTTGTTCAAATGTTACCCATACCCCCGACTCGGTGTATTGCCTCAGCATTCCCTAACCCGGCAACCGAGTTTTAGCCAATTAAGTTTAAATAGGCCTCCCATAGTGGGACCGGGGAATGTACGGCCCGAGATGCCTAGTAAATTTACTTCTGCTTAGAGGTGTGGGGCGGGTGGAAGGAAAAGTCCTTTGTAAATCCAGATTAGAACTGGTCTGATAAATGCTGAGCTGGGTGTGTGGGTTGATTAGCATTTGGAGCACAGATTCTCCATCATGCAGTGCTCCCCTGCTTCTCTGATCCCAGAATTCACTGCAGTCTCTGCTTCAGGCTTTCTGTTTGCTATCTCTCATGTAAATGAATGGTCATCTGGTTTCATCTTGGAAGCAAATGAGACCTAGAGCAGTTGTTTCACTTTTGTTACCCTTATCTGGAGGGTTTTAGGTGTGTCTCTCACTGCTTGTTAATCAATTTCTGTTTAGGTAAAGGAGGGGACTTGTGGGGGGGGGGATTCTTTGTGAGTCAGACAGTCTGCATCCTGTGTCAGGGGTCCCCAAGAACATGGAGCTGAGAGGTAACATATACCATTGGTTCAGTAAGAAATATCACCACAAAAACCTGCCTTCTCACATAAGCCAGTCATATCTCAAATGCAATTGCTTAAATTTAAATTATTTATATGAGTCAAAGGCTGATCCTCAGTTGTGGATTCTTATATATATGACTCAGATTAGTATGTTAGGTTGTGGAAATATATTCTATTTCCTTTAGCTCTTGTAAGCTAAAATATTATGGTGAGGGTGAGGTTATTCCTTTTAATTTTTTTTCCTGAAAATCTGCCATGTGTTTTCTGAAAAGCAATTTTGAGGGAAATCCTCTTTGACTCTCTTGGCATGTTTGTCTGAGCAATGACTTATTTATTACAGGAAGTGAAAAAAGCTGATCAACAAGTCAGATGCATACTGGTACAGCAAGAGCTTATTTTTAATCAATTATCTCCTGCTGATGGCAATGCAATCATTCAGCCAATGCAATCTAGATGATCAGCAGAGTTGATTATGAAGAGAATTCCTTTAAGGATTGATTGCTGCTTTTCTGATGCTATTGCTGGGAGCAGTTTTATTTGAAAAGGTATTCTCCCAGTTCATATATTTATCAACATTTGGTTTGCCAGCAGTCATTTATTCATCATTAAAATCTGTACTTCCCTGATTTCTTCCTATGTCCCTTGTATAAAGGCAAATTATTGAAATAATACAGAAGTATAGATTTAGGTTACTGCATGTTGGGTAATGTCATTTCCTGGTTCAGAAAAGGAAACATTTTCATTGTCTTGGCTTAAGTAGAACTAGATCATGAAACATAACTAATTGGGTAAGATATTAAAGCACGTTGTTCTGACCAAGGTAGTTAGATAAACACTATAAATATAAAAATAACTCTAGTGGGTTTAGAAGTACTAATCTGTGTGAATGTTAACCCTTTTTTCCCTGATTTATGGTTTCTTCCTACTGCTCTGTTGAAATAATTAAACCTCTCCCTAGAGGCTCACAATTCTGTTAATTTATGCTACCAGGAGTTCAACAGTCGTCCCCGGTTTAGTCTGTGCCCTCTCACCCTTTCAGCCAACACCCTTATCCAGATTTATGCTTGCATGTACAGTACAGCCCAAACTACTGATTTTGTGCCCCCCCTTTTTTTAAACAATACTATGTAAATACAAGTTATGGTCAATGTTTCCATAGCAAATTTTTCCATTAATAGATGTATTGTCTCCTGGAGAGGCAAAAAGACTTGTCTTACTTTGAATTTTACTCTTCAGGGTTGTTTGTTTAAAAAACACACACACACACACACACACACAAACCCAAAAGAAAACAAAACATCCCTTTCAGAGTAGCCAAACTGCTTTTTTCTTTGTTTTTTTTCCTGTGGGCAAATGTAATGCTAACATAAGGTGCTAACATCTTTAAAAGGTGGTGGTGGGGATCTTTTCAAACTAATCAGGGAGGCACTCAGAATTTGGAATGAGAATTTGGATTAATCATTGTTCACCTTGTTCAAACTCCTATCCAGGATATCAATTAGGGTTAATTGTGATGTTGACTCTTTAGATTGAGAGCAGCTGTCCCCTGTGACCTGGAATGAGGCCACAAAACACATTTAAAAAGGCCACTATTCAGCCATCAGTTGCTAGTTATTTTCAGTTGCTACTTAGCTTGGCTGGACACAAAAGGCAACCCTAGAGGTTAAAGATTCTATTTCTCCCTTTATATACAGCTAACCTACTGTCTTTTTAAGTTTCATTCAGAATGCCTAGCAAAGTCAACTCATAGCAACTTAAAAGGAAATTAACAAAATTCAAATACTAAAATATTCACAAAGCACATTAGAAATTAGACATGTACAAGTTCTGAATATTTTGAGGGTCACATTCTGACTCTGATTATTCAAAGAAAACTCTCAGTGAAGTTCATGGTTCTGCCTGAGTTAGAGTTTTAGTTAGCAATTGCTATTTTTAGTTTAGCTTTATTATTAGAATTATTATTTTTGTTGTAGATTGGTAATCATCTACACTTCATGGGATGGAGTTAGGGCAGGAAATAAAAATGACAAAAGGCATGCTACCCTGTTTCACATTCAGTTTTTGTTTTGTTTCTAAATTGTCTTTATAAACTTCTCCAACTTCATTAGTGCCTACTGTATCAATATCAATATGTATTTCACAGCTGACCTTTCCTTATGGCCTCACTGGCAGCACAACCTGCTGAATGGTTGGTGAACTTAAGCAAAGTGATCACTTATCAACTCTCACAGAAGATACAAAAAACCTTGAAATTCAGGTGTGATTCTCAGTTGCCAGCACATTGCCAGTGGATAACATCATAATGTTCAGCAACTTATTTTAATTATTATTCCTCATACTATATAAATAACCAGAAAAGCAATGCTTAGCAAAGCATACCCAAGCCAAAAATAAATGTGTGTTTAGAACTGTAGAAAAAATATCAAAGTAGAAATGGCAATCAACTGAGGCTCTCAGCCTGGAATTATTGTCCATCTCTTTTGTTTAACTATTTGCTCTTCTAAGGCGGAGACTGACTCCATAATTTCTTGGCATCATCAGAATCCCAGATACTCCTAAGACTACATAGGGTCTACATAGAGACAAAAGGCAACCCAGGCAGCATAAAACTCGTATAGCAACTCTCATAATGCCTCTCAAAACCCTCAGGTAAAGGGCATGGTATGGCCAATAGGAAGAGAACATACCATGTATTCACACTATCCTTGGCCACCAGAATGGCTGTTGGGACCACAAGCAGCTGAGTACGATTTATGTCAGCCATGACTTAAGCAAGTCTAAAGTGTTTCTTAACTCAGGTCCCTCCTGACTTGAGGTACAACTGGGTTAAGATTCACTTTGATGTTAAGCACCCAACCAAACTTCTGTATTGAGTAATGTGTGTAATAGTAAGTGGAATCAGGGGTAGTCTGCAGAGCTGTGATATCTGCTAATTTGGACTGCAGCTCCCAGAAACCCCCTGGGAGCTGAGGGGCAGGGGAAAAAGGTAGAGGAAGCATGAGGTTGGAGTAAGGAGAAGAAAGAACAGCTTGTATATGGAAACTGGTCAGCTCTACACAAGTGGAGTGCACAGTGGAGCTGGAGATCCCACTGGCTTGGTTAGCCAGGCCTGTGTGGACTGAAGGAGCTGGTCTCAGCCTTGGGGGAGCTATGGGCTGCTGTCTGAGCACTCTGGGACTAAAGACCTGTTTGGCAATACCTCTGGAGGTGTGTGGGGAGAAGGGTGGCATTAAATTACTGAGTACATGTTTCACAGTTGCTGACGTTCCTTTATCTTTTACTTGTTCCTTCCCTTTGGCCTATTAACCTATGCCTCTAAACTCTATAATTTCCTATATAAAAATTGGAATTCTGCCTCATTTCTTATACCAGTTTCAGGGGCTGCAGGGTTGGCACAACTCTTGACCTAAGTGCACTTTACCAATCTAGCATTTCAGTATGCAGCAAAGCACGCACTCAGTGGTACTGGCTGTCAAACTGTCACATAGTCATTGGCTTCTGAGATATTCCCAGGCTGCACCAGTCCTAGTCTCATTGGCCTCCACAGCAGTCCACTAGCATGCTGACAGGAGTGCCAACTGTGTTTAAATGTTCCACTTCATGGTAAAATCTGAGGACAAAACTTAGCATAAAGAGCTGCTGGCCAATCCGTAAAATATGTAAGCCTGTTGTGGAGAGTTAAACTCAGTAACTGAGACTAATCTAGCACATATGCAGCTGTGTCAGCAAGGAAAAAAAAACATATTAAACCAATATGCTTTTGCAGTTGTGCACATTTATATTCTATTCAATTAACTGTAAATTCAGTCACAGTGATCATGATTCTGGGGCAGGAATATCCCAGCATCTTGGGCTGGAAGGGGTGTTCACTGTCAGTACAGAAGTTACTATCACCCTATCCCATAGTTTATCTCTACCCTTTCTATGGTTTGTATGTGGAGAGTTTTGTGGGAATACAGAAGAGGCAGTGTGAAGGAAACATCACACCTCTTACAGAAACCATCAGTTGCTCCACTAGCATTAAGGCATGTTGGAGCAGCATTAATATTCCACAGTCCCTCTGGAAACCCTGTGGGATAACTTAACGCAACAGTGGTGAGAGCAAAGGGAAATGAACCACGCTGCCAGTGACCCAGAGATGAGGTCACCTGGCTCTGGGTCTGAGAAAGGATCACATGATTTCCACACACATGGCTCTATTACTCTGCAGGATACCCTGTGATCTGCAGAATTTGGGGGCCAAAATACTCCGTTTTGCCTTTGTTGGGGAGAAGAGTAATGTCCTTGCCTTGCCCTGCCCCCCACTTACAGCATAGACACCCTCTCCTCTACTATAGGTCCAAGAACTGAGCAATGCAGAGAGATCCTGTTGCTATAGACAGATTTGAAATATGAAGGGAAATGCTAAGCCAGCTACAAGATGGAAGCAGCTTGATTCATTCCAATTCATTTAAAAATGATTCTGATTTCCATAAAGAGTTTTCACATTCATAATTTTGTAAATTAAGTCTAAATAGCCTGTATTCTAAGCTCTACTCCAGCTACTCATTTATCCTTCCCCTGTGAAAAAATTAATAAGTCTACAAAATAGCCTGTAAATTTGGAGGAATCTTGTTTAAAAAATCAACAATGAAACTCTCATAGAGACCTCAAAGCATTAGCTAGCTCCAGGTGCTGTTGCTAATCATTAATTTTAAGTCTACAGTTAGACCATGGTGAAATGTTCTGAGTTCTGTTAGGGCTCCTTTTATAAACCAATGTCAAAAGAAAAAGTAGTAGCCCCTCCTGCTATAGCAATTCTTATTCTCCCTAGTTCTCCATATTGCTTAGTTCTGGGGGTTAACTTAGGAATACTTTATCCTAAGATGTCAATGGAGCCTGGTGAAGCTAAAGAACTAGTCACTGAGGCAGCATAAAAATACTTTTCTTCGTGAAGAAACTTCCTTGAGAAGATTTTTAACTCCAACATTTCTTGGCATCCTCAGAATCCCAACTAGACTCTTTACCCTTCTAGGGAGTAATATAAACTCTGGTACTGGGGCTCATGAGGTGTGGAAGGGGACAGAACTATCTAGATTAGCTCTGAGCTTACATAAAGGATATTTCCTAGGCACATTTTGCGTATTCTGCAATCTCTTTATTGCCACTTGGCAGGCATGTTTTTACCACCCAACAAGTTGGGTTAAGAGCAGAATATGCATTAATACAAAATGACTTGCCAGGTAAATGTTCCACTCTTCCAGGATCATGGACTTTGTCACAGAGCAGGCTCTGTTGTTTTAGTAGCTGCTGGGCTGAGCCTAAGACAAGGAGTGTGAACTAGGCCCAAATGTGGGAGGGCAGGTGCTCAGAAAGGATTTCAAGAGGACCACTCCAGGTAGAGGGGTAGAAGGACACTGGGTATATAGACCAGTCTTTTGTGGAACTAGAAAGAGATGATACAGATGGAAGCAGAAGGAAGGGCACATGGCAGTATGGCAGTTGGAAAGACATTGGTGGGATATGAAAAAAGAAATTGTAGAGTGTGAGGGTGGCTTAGACAGAATCAGAATTCAGAGGGCATGAGGAGGAGGAACATAGGAAGTGCAGAAGACTGAGTGGAGAGTGGTGGATCAATGAGGGGGACACAATATTTATTGTGGGGACATGGTATGGAGGAACCTAGGAAGGTACTGTGCACAGAGATGGCATTGTGGGAGCAGGAGACAGGAAGTACACCAGAGAATAGGGCATGACATAGAGAACATATGGACAGGAGAGAGAGACATGGGAGAGGTCAAAACAGACGTAAGGAGCATAGTAATTTCTTTGTTAACAGATAGCAAATCCCAGGAAAGTTTCCCTCTTTATCACTGCCTGGGCTTTGTTTTTGAGCAGGTTGCGAAACCACTTGTACATATGATTAAGGTTTTACACGAGGTAAAATATTTCTTTCTATTCCCCTCTTTATCTTTTCCTCATTCATGTGGACCAGGGATGCTGACCCAATTAAAGTCTTTCCAGCTTATTCAAAAGTTTGGAAAATTATTAAATGTGCATGACGGTGCTTGAAAAGAAACTGCCTTCAGCAGGAAATGGAATTCTAGTGACCATTTCTAGTGACCTGTTGTTTGTAATTTGCATATATTTTTTGGAAATGTGGACTACAAAGTTAAAGTTGACTGCCTGATGTAAGCCAAGTGAAGTGGCAGTAATGGAACTTGCTGGGATTTTTAACTGGCTGTTTTTGCTGCCTGTTAGAAAGTTTTAGTAATTGTAGATTCCTTGTTTAAAAAAAAAAAAGCATAATATTTTGGGAAGCTGCTGAATTCCCTTGAAGCTTTTATTATATTTCACCTCTTTCTAGCTGAACTTTTGTTCAGGAATAAACTAAACACTTTGATGATTTCTTATTTTGTGTATATGTTTGTGTGTTTTCCTGCCTTGCTTCCATGATGTTTAATCTCTATTAGCACAGTGTATAGTTTGCAAAGACAATTTATGAGAAAACTGTCAGGTTTTATTAGATGTAAGATTAATTTATTCATTACATTCCTCCAATCAAACATTAACATTTATACTATTCCTCTGGGGACAAAATGGAGAAGCAAAAGTAATAACCTAATCTCTGTTGCATATAAAATATTCATAATTGAGCAAAGGATATGAACCCTAATGCTTAAAAACACAGGACTGGGACAGCCAATGTGATTGGATTTCTTATAATCTAATAATTTTGCTCCAATCTGTCAGGATTGTTAAAATTCCTGAATATTGTGCTACCTTCCCTAGAGAATGCTGGGAAGAATTACGGACAGTGCCTGGAACAGATGGGATGCCAATGACTCAAAGCCAGAAAAGACTAAAAAAAAGAGGACGGTTGTTAATTCTTTCTCTGCTAGTCCCCATTGGAGGGATTAACACAGAAAAATTAATATGGAGATGTCACTTACTGAAAGTGTCAAACATGACTTAAATATTAAGACTCTTGAAGGGGTGTAGGTTGTAGCTGTGTTAGTCTAACGACATAGGCAGACAAGTTTCTTTGGGTGAATCTGATATCTTTTATTAGACCAACTTAAATAGTTGGAGAACAATTTTTAGCAAGCTTTAGGGTTCAAAAACCCTTCATCAGGCTAAGGAAGTTTCAGCAGTTAATGTGTGCTCTTCCTGGATGGAATGAAAAGTAAAAAAGCCAGAGGCTGGGCTGGTATGCATACAAGAAAACCACTCTCTCTCCAATCTCTCAGTCCTGATCCTCAAAGGAGACTTGCAAAACACTTCCCAGAGACAAGCTTATGAACCTCCTGGATACTAAAAATCATGAACTAAATATAGACATTGGATTTATGA
>NW_017728994.1:894666-908560 GCF_001723915.1 Gavialis gangeticus | reverse complement strand
CTCTTGAAGACACTCCTGTTGTCAGTGGAGAAAAAAGTAAAAGAAATGGATAGTGGTGCCCTGTAAGGTATTCATTCCACATTTTATATGGGAAGAACAGCTGCTTTCAAATCAACATCCCCAAGAAAGTAAGATATTCATTCATACCAAACCCCACCCTAAGGTAGCTATTTTACATCTGTTTTGGGGCACAACATGCACTGCAGTACTCTCTTATGCAGTTATTTTCAGTGTAGACATGCCCAGAAGGTGCTTTAAAAATGCGTTTGGTGGAATGCAAAACAAGGAAGTCTCTCTCCAGATGAACATGCACTCCGTGGAAGCACCAGCTTTGAAACCGAAAGTGCCGGTGGAAGTGCACTTCTTGTTTTCGCCAGTTTTGCTGCTGGCTCAGCAACTGGCTGCTGGGGGACCCCCCTTTCCCTCCCCAGTCACTGACTGGTGGCTGGAGGATCCCCCTTCCGCCTCCTAGTCAGTGATCAGCAGCTGGGGAACCCCCCACATTGGCAATCTGGTGTTCTCTACACTCAGGAGGCACCAGTCACCCATGCTGACATACTATTAAAGAGGTTAAAATCAACATTTGAGAACTTCTGCTGTAAAAATACTTGAATGTTCCTTTTTAGCTATGTTTTTTATGGTGGATTAGTTTTGTCTATATTACCATAATCCCTTGGTGTGTCTAATTGTAACACTGTAGTGAAAAACAAAAGATAGATTTATCCTATTAAAATGCCACACAAATTAGGGGCAATGCTATTTCTTTCTCTCCATGATCTTTTCAGATAAAGTTTCATGGAAATACTCATACACCCTCTTTTTCTTAAGCTTCAAACCCTATCGCTTTTCTGCACAAAATATTTATACACAAAATAAGGGTTCTGCTGCTTTTTATAGGTTTTGTGGATGTTTCTAAAGCACCAGTTAACAGCAATTAATCTCAGCTAGAAAGAGCCTGGGGGTATGGTGAGGAAAGAAGAGAAATGGAAAGACCATACCAAATCCTTTAATATTTTTCCTCTTCAATTCATGAAGAAGCTATTAATGCAATACTGAATCCTGGATGAGGCTTAGGGCTTTTTCTATCACTGAAGACACTTAATAGTATTAGACTACTGTGCAGTAAGCGTCACTAAAAACCCATGTGACAGTATTACTTTACAGTGGCACGAGTTACTGCGCATTGATTTAGTACTTGGTCAACCAAGTACTAAGCTTAACGAGCAGTAACTACAGTGTATTAATGAATGTGTAGATGCACCTGCTGAGAAGAAGAGTGTGGCATAAAAATAAGGAATTTTCCCACAACATCTGACACTGTGAATTTCCCCACTAAATCTGACTCATGTCTACACAAGATGCTTACTGCACAGTTGCTTGTTACTACTGAGCAGTAGCTAGTTACTACTGCACAATAGTGTAGCCAGGTATGTACCATGCCACGACACTACTGTGTAGTAGTAACAAGCTACTGCATAGTAAATGTAACTAGGGAACTGTGTATCAGGATGCTACTGTGCAGTAAGTCCGGTTACTACGTAGTCATTTAGTACTTCGTTATGCAAGAACTGAATGACTGTGCAGTAACAACTGCACAGTGGATGGCTCATGTGGACACATTGCCTAAGAAGTAAATTCACATTGCCTGCAAATCAGAGCCTTGTAAAGTAGACCTCTTGCTTTCTTGTCCTTCTAAACTGTTTGTTCCTCCAGCAGAAGTAGGGAAGATGCAAAGACTGTATGCATGATTATTTATATGGTTAACTACTGAAATATCTTTAAAGTTGCCTTTAGTTTTCTTACTTACTAGAGCAAACATGTTGAGAAAAAAAGAACTTTTTAAACTATAAATTTATAAAAATTATTTCTTCAGAAAGGACGTTGCTAAAAAGAAAAATATGCACCTGTATTTTTAGCATATATGTATGCAATGTAATATTGCAGGCAACTTGTCATACATCATAGAATTATATTGGAGTACACTTGAACTGGAGAATTCTGAAGTAATGCTGTAATCTGTGTCCCCCTTACAGTCCAGTTAAAATAATTACTATTATATTACAAATATCTGTAGCCATTTTCAACCAAGGATCTGAACACAGCTTATAAACATAAATGAATTAAGAAAATACTTGCTAGGTAGGTAGTCATGTAAACCACACATTTCAACTTATCCACATGTCCATGTACTATAAATTACTTTCACTGTACAATTCCAAATTTATTTTTCTCCCATACCTTATTCATGAAGCAACAGAATTTGTGCAATTCAAAAGGGGGACAATACTGAAGGATTTTTCCATGTTTGAGAAGTGACATAAGGTATTGAATTCTCCATTGAATTCAGCATCCCAGTTGTCATCACCGAGGTGGGCTCTAAGGAGGGCAGCCTTGTCTCCCCACCAATACATAGGGCCCAGTAATGAACAGAAGGTATTTTTCATTCTGCATGGAGGGTAGAATGACTCTGGGGAAGTCCTTCATCATTCCTCATGTGGGAAGTAATTCAGGAAAAAGGGAATGCTGCAGAAAGTGTCATGTGACCATTGTAAACAATCACAGAGAAGGTCACTTTCTTCCTAAACTAGTAAGAAGAACAAAGGGAATAAGATTATCCCTACAGCTACATTTGTAACTTTGTGTTCCCCTAGAGTTTCTGCCTAGAAGCTTTGCCATCTGGCTTCTTGCTCCTGTTTTAAAGAAACAGTGCACATGTCTTTCAGGGGTGTGTGAAACAGGCCCTATTTGATTCAGATTTGGATTCAGCCTGAATCAGGGACAGTGATTCAATTTGTTGATTCGGAACACTGTCCCTGATTCGATTTGGCTGAATCCAAATCTGAAGATTCGATGCTGATTCAGAGAATCAGAGATTCAAACATAGACACAGCTTTAAAAGTTTTTTCTACATACCTTGAGGTACCAGGGTGGCTCATGAACACTCCCATGCTGGGGCAGATGGAGCATCCCACAGAAGCATGGGGAGGCCCTCCACATGCTCAGCAGTGAACCCAGAAGTGGCCCAGAAGTACTTACAGTCCACTTCTGGGTCCACCGCATAGCATGCTGGGGGCTCCCCGGTGCCTCCTGGGCTTAGCAATCAGCCGCAGGGGCACCCCAGGTGCCCCTCCAGACCCAGGAGGCACCAATCACCAAGCCTGGGGGTGTGGGGGTGGGCCCCAGTGTGCTCCCCAGCAGACCCAGAAGTGGATTGGAAGTGCTTCTGTTCCACTTCCAGGTCTGCTGCCAAGCACACTGGGGAGCTCCCCATGCTTCCGTAAGACACTCCACTTGCCCCAGCATCTCAGCATTCATGAGCTGTGCTGGTACCTTGAGGTATGTAGAAAAAACATTTAAAGCTGTATCTATGTCTGAATTGCCAAATATTTCTGAACCTCTCTGAATCTATTCAGAGGGTTCTGATTCGATTTGGAGACATTAAAGGGTCCCCTGATTTGATTCGGATTCAGAGATTCAACCAGTGAATTGGGCCGAATCTCCGCCAAATTGAATCATGGACTGAAGCTTCGCATAGCCCCAATGTCTTCATATCTTCCCTGTTTTAATAGGTAAACAATCCTCAAACAGAATTATTAACAAAATGCAGATTGGAACAGTTCTTTGATTTTGGATCTGCCTTTGGCAAGGGTTGGGAAGGCAGACAGGAAATTTAAAAAGTACTAACTTCTCAAAGGCATTTTAAGCCATTCAGTCAGTACCATCAGGCTGGAATAGAACTTCTCAGAATCTATAACCCCAATCTTATCAGAATATTGTGATATAAATTAAACTCAGAGCCAAATTATAGGCCTAATTTATCCCTTTTGTAAGTTGGCTGAATTCAATCAAGTTACATGACCCATAAATTTCGCTTTTTATCTTCCCCAATAGGAAGCAATTACACTCCTTTCCTTACTGCTTCAGTGCACCTCTTTATATATACATAGACACATCTTGATGTAGCAAACTACCTAAGCATGGGCTTGTGATATGCCTCAATCATTCAATGTGCATACCGAACTATGTGCATATGGGTAAGAATAGACCTAGATTGTAGCATTTTTTATAATTTTGTCACAGGTTCCACAGAATATTTTTTTGGCCTACTAATAAGTTCTTTTACACTATTTTTTCCCTATCAAATTCTTTTTTCCTTTATTTTAGGAAGATGCATAATTGGAACTCTCCCGGCCGGGGTAAGCATACAGGGCATGCTGTAATAGAATCTAAGCTTTTTTCAAATGGGTGCATTTCACCAAATATTGTCAATATGTATTTTGGGCTCAATCTGCTTTACATTAAATGAAAGGGGGGAAAACCCCATTCACTTTGTTGAAAGTTGAATTGGGGCCTTTATATGACCTCTGAATGTCTATGATATTAACTGGGGGGGTAATTATATTGAGCCCACTCCCAACGTTATCAAACACGCATTCCTTGTATTATAGATTTTGAATTGGTATAAGTCAATTAAATGTATGTTCCTGGGCCACTGAGTTTCACTCTGTGATGCTCCTATTTTGACCTACTGCTGATTGACCTAAAAATTGCTTTAGTCATATCTCTATTCATGAACCTCTGCAGATGTCAGGAAAAAGTCATCCTGGTTTCAGTTTTCTCCTTGGTTCTTTGGCATGTCTGATGCACTTCTAAGATCCTATTTTGCTGTTTCCTGTACATGTAGTCATTAGCTCAGAGAACCTCACTTGACATGTAGTTTTCTCTGCCACGCCAACTGTATTTCTGTTCAGTGAGCCTATTGGTCTTGGTGACTTTTTTATTTTGCCTTTTTTAACCGTGCAAATATTGTGTTTGTTACTCTTTTTTCTGTGGCAGTTTATTAGAGATCTTAAGTTTTCAATAACTTGGATTGTTGGTACCATTGCATTGTATATGTGGAAGTCAGCATAAGCATTAACTATCATTTTTCTTAAAGTTTCCTGTTTAATATCCCAACTGCTAGGGAATCTCATCTGTTCTTCCTTACTGGTAGCACAGGCATAGCGCTCTGCTTATTCATGTAGTGTATGGTTTTTTTCATTCTCTCTGAGTCCTTTTGGTGAAAGCACAGCTGTTTATATTTCCTTTGTAGAATAAACTCCTTTAAGAACAATGCACTAGAACTGTTATTTTATTCAGCAGTGAAGAGAGATCGTTTGTAAACATTTGCTCCCTATTGGTTAAATTGATACATTCATTTGTATTTTGCCAACTTCTATTCAGCTTAATTGTAGTTCAGAGTCTGGGGAAGTGCTTTTTCCCCAAACTCCTCTGTAGGAGTATCAGGTTCATAGCTTTAGAAAGGGCTCATTTGATGTTGCAGTGGGGTTTATTTTTTGATTTTGGTTATTTGTTTGCCTCCCCCCCCCCGTCCATTTATGCTGGATCCAAATGGATCAACTTTTAACACTGTTATGTAGCAGTGGTGACAAATCACAGCAAGGATTGACTCCTTGAACACTGAACAAAGAATTTGATTTTGGAATCAGGAGAAGTAGTCTCTATAAATGTGTAAAATTACAATACAAATCCTTTCCTAATGTTTGCCACAGCACAACAACCAATACAAGCGCAGGGGAATTCTAGTAAAGCTCTGGCCTCCTTTGGACAGACCAAGCATCATTGGCTAAATAAAGACAGTCAAAACGCCTGAAGCTAAATTGATTTAATCTTTACAGGTTAATTTAAACTGAATAGATTGAACGGATAAGCAAGTGAACAGACATTCACTTTTGATTCTAGCGTAGCCCAGGTATACATGTGACTATGGAGTAGTATCTATGGAGTAGTAAGTTACCCTGGATAGAGGGTCCTAACAGGGGAGGGAACCCACAGGGTTGCAAAGGGGCACCACATGGGCCGCTCCTGTGTGAGAGTGGGGGAGCTTAGGAGTCTTTAGGGTCTCCCTCTCCTTTTCTCCCCCCCACCCCCCATTCCTTTCCTGTAGTTGTACCTTGGGAGTGGAGTCCCTGCCCTGGAGGGCACCCAGGTAATCTAAGGATTGCTGGTTGTACTTGTAGACTGTGCCTTATAGTTTATGTGAATAAGTTGAAGCAATAGTTTGTATACTAATAGAGTTATAAGGTTGTCTGATCAATATCCTTTGTTCTGGGTTGTTCTATGGTTCATCTGCATTTTTAAATAATAATTGTGTGTGTGTGTGTGTGTGTGTGTGTGTGTGTGTGTGTGTAAGACTCCTAAGCTCCCCCACTACCACACAGGAGCGGCCCACATGGTGCCCCTTTGCAACCCTGGGGGGTTCCTCCCCTGTTGGGACCCTCTCTCCAGGGTAACTTACTACTCCAGTCCTGGAGGGTTGCCTCCCATTCTCCAGGTCACGCTCTGTTCCCTGCTGGGCTTCCCTGCCACCCAACTCTGCTGCCACTGGCCTGGCTTATGGCCACATGCACTGCTGCATGTAGTGGGGGCTTGGCTTGGCTTGGCTTGGCTTGGCTTGGCTTGGCTTGGCTTGGCTTGGCAGACAGCTTGGGCCAAGGCTAGCCCACCTACCCTGTGGGGTGGGGGGCGGTTCAAGGGAGGTGCAAAGTATCCTGGGATGGTGGGGACTGTGTGTTAACTTGAATCTGGAGGGGATCTGGGACAGAAGTTCAATAAACTGATCTTAAACTGATTTCAGCCATTTTGAAAGTGGCTTATATGCACTGAACTTCTGTTGTGTTACAGATTTGAACCAGTTTCTGACTACTTATACCAGTTAATGTTTAATTTCTGTCCAAAGCCTTTGAGACTTTGGAACATCTTGATGTGCACTATCTACCCTAACTAGTAGAAGTTTTTTGTTTCTTACATGTGTTTTATCTGTGTCCTTCCCTCCCTGGCACCCCAGTTTCCAGTTATAGTTCAAACTATGCACTTCTGAAGTCACTTTCCCACACAACTTCAGGAAGGCAAGAAAACCAAGCAACATTGTTCAACAGAGGCTCAAAAGTCTTCAAGAAATTGTTCCTTCCAGGCTATTTAAAAAAAAATTAATGTTTCTTTCATCATAACTTTGGACCATTAATAACTGATAAACAGTCATAGGTGGTGGAAGACCAGGGCTAATGGGTCTTAGTGCTCCCCCACAAATGTGGGGCAGAAGTAGCAGCCTAGAGGGCCACAGGGCAGCCTGGGCATGGGCTCCAGGTGGCTGCATGAGGTGGGGAGGGACATGCAGAGACTCAGACATGCAGCTGCAGCCTGCACTCATCCAGAATCGCAGCCCAGTGGTGGTGGAGCACAGTCCAGCATGACAGGAGAGTCTGTGAAGGGGAAGGGACAAGGGAAGGGCCAGACTGAGGCCCCCACAGTGAGGTAAGGAGTGGGCCAGGGCAGTAGATGGGGTGAATGGAGTCCCAGGGCAGGTTGTGGGATGGTCAAAGCCCAGGAAGCTCCTCCAGGGTTGCAGGTGGGTTCCCACCACTGCTCACACCCTGAGACATCAGCCTACCTCTGCCCAGCTCACAAATCTGGGGGGCATATGCCCCGCTCCCACCGGGCCCCTGAATGAGTGGCCCGGGCTCCAACCATCCCACCACCTGCCCCACGGCCCCATTGTAGCATGAACTAAACTAATGTAGCTGATGTTAACATAGAGTGTAATAATAGTGAAAAATAGCCATGTTAGTCTTGTCCTATAAGCAACTTGAAAACTTCATTTTGTACCCTTCTGCTTGACATAAGTGAATGAACTCTGCATAGCCTTTATGTATGAGTGCGTGTAAAAGGGTGAGTGGTGAGAGAATGGCATAGAGACCGGAGAAGAAGATTTAACTGTTTATGTAAGCAACAAGGTGCCAAATGTAAGTTATCAGTCAGTGAACTAATTAATGAATGGCTGAAGAATCCCTTTTAGGCCTAGGGCACAAAAAAAATAGTGAGGAGAAGGAATGCACCAATCCTGCCAGACGGGCAGCAAGAACACTCCAAGGCTAAAATACGTCAAAGACAAAAAAAGTACAATCACAAAAACAGAAGCTGGGTATGAAAAAACCCCAAAGCACTGAAACAAAGGATGCCAATCCCTATAAAAGAACACTTTAAAAATGCCAAGTTGGGTGAGTCTCTTTCTCTACTGCTGTTTCATCAGAGCATAGATACATCTGTTCACCCCACTCCAGCTATTATCTTCAAATCTGCAATCTTCAAATCATCATCATCTACTCAATAAGCCTGGGTTGGCCACCCTGGGCTGATATTGCGCAACTATTGCTGATAAGTATATCTAGTGTATGTGTGGATGAAATGGTTGTTTTGTGTATGTGTATGCCTGTGTGTAATGATGTGTATGATGATTTGTGTGTGTTTGTATGTATGGTGTGCCCGGAACTCTGTCTTACTCATGTGATCAATAAGCATGGCACCTTGCCTTATCCCCCTTTATAAAGTCTTGCTCGTGATTTGAGCAATTGGCAATTTGAGTAACATTTTTGTTGGAGAATGCGTGTGTGGGTGAAAAAGGTTCTATGTTGCAGTTATTGATCAGTTGTATGTTATCTGTATAGTAAGTTTCGTCTGTGTATGTGTTTTCTGTATATGTGTTTTTCTGTCTATCTGGAGGTGTGCACACCGCCCAGTGGTAGAAGTGCTGGGTATAGTGGTCTTGGGTTAGACTGACCACTTTTAAAAAATAGAGGAATGTCTGAAGATAGGCAATTTGTTTGATTTAGAGAATTTGAAGCCCATCTGTGGGTACTTAGATACTTAGACAAGTTGTTTGACGTGGAAAGCCCACCTGTGGGTTGTGGATACTTAGAAGCCCACTTGTGGGTTATGGACCTTATGGGTAGTCCAGACTGTCTATAGAAAGGGTTGCATTGTTTTGGTTTGAGTTTTGTTTGTGGATACTTAGAAGCCCACCTGTGGGTTACGGACTGCCGGGGTAGTCTGGACCACCTATAGAGAGGGGTCCATTGCTTTAGTTTGAGTTTTGTTTTCAGACTCAGTTATCTTGGAAATCAGACTTTTTGGCACATTTTTACAGACTAGTATACTGGATTTGAATAACAACAAATGGTAACCATAATAAGTAGACACAGTATTGGAAACATAAGATGTTTAAAAGGAAAACAGTTAAGAGTGAGGCAGATATGAAAGATGTCAAAGATCCCCTGCCTACATATCTGCAAGATATGAGTCTTTTAAAACAAGTGCTGCAGCGATTTGGACATAGCTCATAGACCAAGCGGGCAGTAACAGATACCTGTCCATTGCAAATTTAAAAGATAAATTTAAGAACTATATACAGATATATAATATACCACCACACTCCATGAAAAAAGAGGCTGCAGCAATGTGGCTTTTATGGGAAGCTACTAAAAATCTGTTCTTCCATCTAACTAACTGTTAGGAGGCATTTTAAAGGGGTTAGCTAAACTTTGAAGTAAGGTAAAGTTGTATGGTAATTGTGACTAGGGTTGTAAGTTTTGTGCAGGAGAGGTGGTTTGTTACTTCTGACCAGAAACCTTTGTCTGGATCAGGCAGAGTAGTGGACATGGGTACATGTTGTGGTCTGCTTAAGATTAAGTAAGAACCTCCTGTTGTGTTTGCAATAGGAAGCTAGAAGAGAGCAGAGAAAGTCATCTCTCTGCTGGAAAGGCTGTGTAAATGATAGAAGGGTTACAGTCTTTTATGGATAGTTACAAGAGCAGTTGTGTGTTTTTTGTGAAGTTTGTAAGGTGTAAGTTACAAGTGCAAGTTATAGCAAGGTAAAGTGTTATGCAGGCAGTGGAGCTTCAAAGAGATCAAAGACAGTTAAAGAAATGTAAGACAGATGCTTTATAAAGTCTTGCTTGTAATTTGAGCAATTGGCAATGTAAGTAACACCATTCATTCCAGCCTCTGCCCCAGCCCCTGCCTCACTCCCTCCCTCGCTGTGGGGCCTCAATCTGCCACCCCACAGACCCTTCCCTCTCCCCTGACCCCTTCCCTTCCAGAGACTTACCTGTTGGGGTGTGTGTGTGTGTGTGTGTGTGTGTGTGTGTGTGTGTGTGTGTATACCTTGCCCCCCCCAAATAATATTTTCTCCTTCCACCTATGTATACAGTACCCCTGAGTTAATATGACACTTCTTCATTCTATGGATTCCAGAGA
This sequence comes from Gavialis gangeticus, assembly GCF_001723915.1. NCBI lineage: Eukaryota > Metazoa > Chordata > Crocodylia > Gavialidae > Gavialis > Gavialis gangeticus. The sequence continues at coordinate 898,468 of NW_017728994.1, read as the reverse complement.
TCTAGGGAACTGCACATTCCATCTCCAGTTTCTATGGGGGTACGTGAAAATATTTCAGCTTGAAAGACAATTGGTGGTAATGTTGAAGGATCAGTGGGGAAGCAATATAGAGTTATTAATCCAAACCTACGATTTCCACACAGAAATGTCTGTGCCCCCTTGCTGGCTAATATAATAGACTGAAAAGGGTTAATGTATTCATTCCTCTCTTTCTCTGTTTCTCTTTCTGTCACCTCCTCCTCCTCCCTGTGTACTTCTGTCAAAGACTGGCTCTCTGGCCAGCCACCAGTGGGATTAGGCTGCTGTAACAGTCTGGCTGACACCTTGTGCAGGGAGTGAGGTTTTGCTGTTGGAGAAGGAACACATGAATCCCCCCCTCCCCCCCCGAAATCCTAGAACTGACAATGTAACTAAGACTTTGAAGATTCAAAATTACACTTCTTTGTTTGCTTTACAATACAAATTAACTTCTCCTTGTTTGAAAGCCTAAAGACGTTTAAATTAAACATCTATTTAGACGTGATAAAGAAAAATCAGTCCTCTGCTCTTAAAGTGGTTTCACTGTTTTGGTTTTCATCTATCTGAAGACACTTGAGAGATCTGTGTGGTTTTGTGTTATTTTTGTTTCTGCAAAAGAAGTCAGAGGCTTGGAGAGAATAAGCAAAATAGGTAAGAGTAATTTCAGTTTGCTTCTTTCTTATTTTTTTTTAATGTCTCTCCAAAAATCAGAGAATATGTCAAGAAAAATGAGCCCTTAGTTTGATTCTTTGTTAGGGATAATATGATCATCTATTTCTTCTTCCTTGGGACAAGAAAATTGTGCTACAGCTATGTAAATATTGTTTGCAAAGTGCTGCCACTTAAAAAGCCACAAGGGCAAAAACTGAAGTGCAGGGCAACTTGAATGTCATTGTTTAAAAGGCAATGAAAAAAAAATTGAAGAATTTTGTTTTGAGTCTATAAGCCATATTTAGAAAGAGAGAATGACAAAAATGGTAGAGAAAGATCACAAGTCTTAGCAAAAGCTCCGTGAAAGGATTTATACTACTAATCAAAATAAAGAATAATATTTTCAACCATTACTTGATTTGTAATAATAGTTGTTCTATAGTCTATTTAATCAGTTGTTATAAATGTGACCAAAACATATTTAAAACAGAATGGAAGAGGATAGTCTAACATTTTTTATGATGTTAACTAGGATGTTCTGTAGTAATATTAGCCGCAGAGAGACACTAGTTATTTGGGAAATCACCTACAAAAACAAGTTTTACACATCATAATTCACAGGTGAATTTGGGTGAATTAAATGATAAAAATTAAATGTAGATGGCATTCTGAAGAAGCTGTTCTTTTTTTTTTAATCTTTTATAAATATTGTTCTTAATGAGCAGTAATTATGTTAAGTTATAGACTTGCCAAGTTTTTCTTAATACATTTACAGGCTGCAAAAGGAAAGTATCCGTCCCCAAAATTTGGCAGATTATAAATCATGGATTCATAATTTCATGGATTAGTCTTCTGTAATGTTCTCCTCTATCAGTGGATGATAGCCACATTTGCAAAGGCTTTTCTCTCTTTTGTTACTTACAAAATGCAAGAAGTTATCTATTTCCAAAAAACCCCCTAACATATTGCTCTCTCAGCACCCTCTGCCTGCTAACCAACTGAGCTGCATTTGGCACCAGTTTTGAAAAGGCAGTGTCCCCCTTCCTGATTCAGCAATTCTCTCTATTGTTGAAGATTAATATGAAGCAGATGTGTAAAGACTGCAAGGATAACAAACAATCTTAAAACAAAACAAAATTCCAGTGCTTACCTGATTCTTTTATTCATGTAGCAATATATGTAACAGATTTTTAATAGCATCTGCATTTCCAGATTCTTTCCTGGAATTGTTTAAGCTTCACACATTCGTTGTCTAGATTCCATACTGATAATAAAATGTCTTGGCAAGGGATAAAATATTAAAATGAAGTTCTGAAAAGAGTGAAAAGGGGAGAGTCTGACAGAGACAAGACTGCAGCAATGGGTTGGAAACATCCCTGAGAACATGTGGAAAGAATGGGAGACAGAGTGATGGAATTTCAAAATTATTTGTCCAACCGTCATTTATATGGCCTTTCCCTAAATAAAACATGCAGAGAATTTAAAATATACCAAGTTCCAGCTTGGTTTCTCTAACCTGAGATTGCCTACACTCCACTTACTCATACTTTTACTCTGTTTTGTACAATTTTCTCTATTTTCAGTAAGCATACTTGTTATTCTGATGAATTTACCATTGATATGATAGAATAAAAGTACCAAAACCCTATAAAAACAACATTAATTAGTGATACTCCTTAAGAAATTAACTAATTTCTGATTGGTGGATCCCCCTGCATTTATGACTGAATCTTGAAAAGGCAGCAAGGCAAGCAAATACAGTGAATAAGCCAGGGCATTCATTTGTTCAGTTGTCATTTAATTTTATTTATAATTCTCTACTTCAATTATACTTGTGCTGTGTATCACAATATTTTTCATATATTTGGTTCTGTGGGACCTTACTACAGCCTCTGCTATTAGTCTTTGCTGAGAGATGGGTCAAAGACTAAGACGTTTCTTAGTGAACATACAGTAATTCAGCAAAGTACAGATTGGCTACTTTCTGCATTGTGGTGAATGTTTACAGTTTCTGATTATAATTATTTTTAGCAAAGGAAATTCCACAAAAAGAGATTTGTGGGGTTTGCTTCTTTTTTTTCCACTGAAAGTAATAGTGATTATAAACTTTTTCATCCTACAAAAGATGCTGCTGAAGATGTCCAGAGTCTGGATTTATCTGCTTTTTCAGTTTCTCATAGCCATCTCTTTGTGTCATTTGAAGAATGTGCCTGCTGGTTCCCAACAGAGCTTCAAAAATGGTCTCTTCAACTTTTATCATTCCCTGATTCTTGCAGATGGCAAAGAAACAACAATCCACTTGTTGAAGGACATACCTAAAAGGTAAGAAGAAATCAATACATACAAATTTTCATATTCTCTTTTATTTTCTGGACATAGGAGGCAGGCTACTGCTGAGAATTCATACATACCCACTACCCACAAGGCTCTAGCTGTGCATTCTTGGCTCGGGGTACTGCCGTCTAAATCATCTTTTTTCCAATATATGTTCCTCCATCTTACCTTTACCAGTTAAAAACAGCTAGAATATGGAGTATTTTCTTCAAAATAAACTTCAGCTACACACATGAATGTTATAGTTATTTCCTACCTGGTTTTCTGCCAGACCTATTTAATATAATTGCCACTGAGTTTATTATTAGATTACAAAAATGCAGAGCTATAGTGTCATACTCAAAGTATATCACAATCAGTTAATCTCCAAAACTATAAGAGGAAAAGGACCTCAATAAATCTAGTATAAGCTTCAAATATTTTTCTCACTAAAGTACCTGCCATATCAATAGAATGTACATTTAGATCTTCAAAATGAAAATCATGTACCAGATGTGCTACATACTGGGCAAGTCTATATGTGCATTTACTGTACAGTAAGTTACTGCACAGTAGGGCTGTGCAAAGCTTCAGGTGGTGATTCGATTCAAAGAAGATTCAGCTAGATTTGGTGGCTGAATCTCTGAATCCAAATTGAATCAGGGGACCAATTTAAAGGTCCAAATCAATTCAAAGCTCTCCGAACCTTTTCCAAAGATTCGGAGAGCTTTGATAATTCAGGCAGTCCCGGTGGCTGCAACAGGGAGCTGAGCCACTCCAAGCTGTTAAGTACTAGGGGTGGGGGAGGTGGGCCTGGGGG
>NW_017728994.1:873696-894074 GCF_001723915.1 Gavialis gangeticus | reverse complement strand
CATGGGGGGACCCCTGCCAGCCCCTCTGACTCCCCCCACTCCTCCAGCTCCCCTGACCCCTGCCTGCTTCCCCAGCCTGCCCCCCGCCAATATAGCTGCCCCTGGCATTGAGGTCAGTGGGGATCGCCCCCTGCCCAGCAGCACCTGCTTTTTTTTAACAAGTGCCATGAGCTGGGGCAGGCAGGGCAGCCATTGCCGGGCTGGGAGAGGGGCAGGGGATGGGCCTGCCTGATTTGGAGATTTGGAGAATCAGATTCAGCCAAACTGAATCGGGTTGGTGATTCAAATACCGAATTGAATCACTGTCCCCCAAATCAGCCAAATCCAAATCCAAAGCGAATACTAACCACCTCGCACAGGCCTACTGCACAGTAAGTGGCTTTTACACCGGTGTCTAGATGTGCAGAAATTACAGTGCAGCAATGCTGTGCATGGACTGACGTGGGATCAAATTTTGTCCCAAGTCAGTGCACACAAACAGGGTTACTGTGCAGCAAAGTGTCTACAGGTGCCTTACTGCGTGGTAACTACTCGGGCATAAATTTGCTACCTGCATGATGCATGGTTAATGCGCAGTATGGATGCACACGTGTAGACATGTGCCGGTACTGAGCAGTCATTGTTGGTTACTGCACAGTAACCTAAATTACTGAGCAGTAAAGGTGCATGTGCAGATGTACCTGCTGTATTTGTATTCAATGAGCAGTACTAAATCTTCCTCACATTAAAAGTATTTTTGGTGTAGAACTTCCATGGAAGGTCAACTTGGCTTGTAGCCAAATATATAGATCTAGATCTAGATATTCCTAACTATTATAATGGGAGGTAATGGCAGAGCAATGAAGGCATCTTACCATAGTGCCAGAAGTGCAAGCTCATGCCTTTGTCTGGTCTCAGGCTAAAGTTTGGCCCATGATCTAAATGTGCACATTATCATTCAGGCTAAAGGAAGAACAAAGGTAATTGAATAGGCTGCTAGCCACATTCTTTTGTCTGCCACTGACTGCTGAAACTGGCATGCCCTAATTACACTAACCGTATAGGTCTCTTGACTTAGGAGGGCCCTTTTTACAGAGAGTAGTGCTCTATAAATACCAAAGACAGAGAGATCTCTGTGTGTAGAGAGATTCCTTAAAACCAGAAGTAGTCAAATGCTCATTGGAATTTAATCAGTTGTATTAACATGCATAGATTTGTTTCATTTTGGTACATTCTACCAAAATGGTCACAAATGCAGAGGGTAAAACAGATGGTTCAGCTGTCAGCATTGTACAGAGAGAAAGAGAGTGAACACAATATATAATATAATGATTTTCTCCAAAGCAAACCTAAGACATCTAGTAGTTAAAGGGAAAAAAGAAATTAAAATAAAAGATAAAATGGTTTAGCAAGAACATATCAATTACCTGGCAAAAACCAAACAAAAAAAGCCTTGGTTTACATGAAGTATATATATATTGCCATAGTGCTCAATCTTTTGACCCTACAGGCCAAATGAGTGGCAGGGGGCCAGTCTGCAGGAACTAACATGTGCAGGATCAGGACTTATACCACCTCCACCTGGCCCCACGCACCAGAATGATGACAGCTCCATGAGCCAGATCTGGCTCAATAGAAGAAAGGTTGACCACTCCTGATATACTGTAATGTCAACCACTAAAAATAACACAAGAACCTGAAATTCAGAAACCAGAGTTAAATTTAACAAATACTGGATTTTTGAAAATGTGGACATTCTCAGTTAAAGTCACCAAAATTACCTTGATTCTGTCTTGGGATCAATGCCCTGAAAATAAGCAAAATCTCAGAGATGCTCCTATCTACCCACAAAATAGAGTTGGGAGTAGGATCATACTGGCCACATCCTCACAAGATGTTTACTGAGCAGTACCTCATTACTACTGCACAGTAGCATTGCGATGCATGAACCATGACATGATGCTACTGCGCAGTAGTAACAAGCTACTGCACAGTCAGCATCACCAGGAAGCTGTGTAGTGATGCTCCTGAATGGTAATTTACTGCAGTTATTTAGTACTTGGGTATGCAAGCACGAAATGACTGTGCAGTAACAACTGTGCAATCTGTGTCTTGTATAGACACAGTCACTGTGTCCAAGCTGCTTTGTGTATGTTCCAACTACATTGAGAGAATGACAAGAAAAGGAGCAAGTGGGTATCAGGCATTACTGGAAGTGGTCAGTATTTAAGAACAGGATTTAATGGACTGATATCACTTTGATAACATGGAGCATTAATTGATAATTAATTGATAAGGTGGATGCCGACCCTCTGTATAATGAACATTTCTTAGTTAGTGAACACAGCTACCTTTCCCCTAAGGTGGAACCGCTAATTGCCCAGCTATTTTCAGTAACTAGTAGATCTTAGAGAAGTCTGCAAGCTCCATATAATCCCCCCAGAAGCCTAGACTGCATGCACTCTGAAAGGTCCATAGCATAAAGGAACAGACGTGTGAAAAGTAGAGTCCTCACACTATCAGTCACCCCAGACAGCCACTAGAAACAGACTAGTTACAATTGCATTAGTCTTAATCAAATGAAAACAACTGCTCAGATGCTTGAAGAAAGAATGAAATTTATCTGCTGTGTCACTGTTTTAGAACATCTTGCTCTTTGCTTATATCAATAACCTTTGGTATACAATTCTAGCAAAAAAATGCCTTTTACTTCATTAGCTAGGGAGTTGATCTCTAATAGGTAGTTCATTTCCTACTTCCTGTGCTAAGTGACAGTGTATACACTGTAAAATCAAAGCCCTAGTATTTGTCTTACTGAAATACTAGCATCTCAAAAGTTGGTGGAGTGCAGACTATTTACTTAGTAGTCATAAATCAAAAAAATTCCAAGAGGATAGTTGTGGATAGGAAGTAACATAGTATGCAATACTCCTATGTAAGAAAACTTGAAATACTCTCTGTTGGTGTTTTAATGTACCTTGTAGTAGAATGGTCATTATTACCTTGAGGGGAATCCAGCTTTTACCTCTTTAGTCTGCATACCTGATTACCTTTCCTACAGGGAGTCTTCACTATAACTGAGTCTCTTAAAATCTAAAGTCTGTTTGTAATCCATATTTTCAGGTACTATTTCATTCTGAGAGAAGACAGAGCCCCTATTCCTTTCACAGTGACTGTGACTCCCTGTGATGTTCCCATTGAATGGAGCATACTGGTACACAAAACTTCAACAAATTTCCTTGGGAAAACAGCACATGGTAAGACCCAAATTAAAGGAACATTCAGTCTACCTGATTAGTGACAGAGGGAACTTACCTACTTTTAAAAAGTGTTGCCATGCTAAGAAATCTCAAAAACAAAACCAAACCAGCCTAGGTAGGCTTGAAAAGCTTGAAACAAATTTCTCCTGCTATAGATTAACCTTTTGGTTTAGAAAACTACGTACAATTCCATGGGTGACATCCTTTCCTATTGAAGTCACTGGGGCTTTTGCCCCTAGTTGGGCCAGAATTATACCTCAGATTGTTTCTGCTGCAGTTTCTCAGGTTAGTGGACAGGAAGGAAAAGGAAAGTATGTGGTCATCAAGGATCTTTGTTGAAAATTGCAAAAACCAAATTAAAAAAATTCCAAAATTCTCTGATTTAAAAACCTCAAATCCACATTTTCCTGCAATTTCAATTAATTTCAAATTCAGGCCAAATCCTAATCAAATAGGGCCCAGTTCGCACACCCCTAAAATGAGTTCTAAATACCTATATATTTTTGCATTTTATTTCTGTTTTTTTATCATGGAAGAGCTGAGCTCTCCATGTCAGAACTCACCCTTATATGCTGGTGCCCTGCCCCTGCCCATGCTGTTTCCCCTCAATCCCAACTGACAACCCCACCCCACTAGCCCGGTTGCTGCCCCTCATTCCCAATCTGCAGCCCTGTGGCCCTGACAATGCCCCTTGCTCCCAACCCACAGTCCCCCACAACCCTAGGGGAGTTGCTGCCCCTCACTCCCAAATGTAGCTTCCTGCCCCCTGCCCAGCCCTGCTGGAGGGGACCCCCAGCTGCCAGGGATACAGGACCAGGGCCAGTTCCCACAGCCCTTTGCCCCCCACGACCACTCCCAGTAGTGCCCAAGCCCCAGCTGCTATATGCAGGAGGCAGTGGCTACTTCAGACAGAGCAGAGTGTGGAGGCCAGCCCCCTCCCCTGCCAGTGGGCAGTATGGCTGGAACACAGATGAGCAGAGCCTGTGGGTGGGGGAAGGATGTGAGCTGCCCACTGCAGGGCTTAGGGCTTCCCACTCTCCTGCCCTCTGCTGAGGGCCTCTGTGGCCCAGTGGGCAGGACCCAGCATGGGAGGGCAGAGAGGCTCAATGTTGCCACTGCTGCCATCACTGCTACCACCAGAAGCCTCATGCCAGCCATGCTCCTATGGTGACAACCACCAACCCCAGTGCTGCCAAGTGGACAGGGGATACTTCAGCATGATAGGGCTCCTGGTGCAGGGCTCCTGGTGGTGGCAGCAGCAGCAGCACCAAGCCTCTCTGCTGTCTTGTGCAGGGTCCCACCCACTGGGTCACAGAGGTCCCTGGGGGGAGAGCAGCAGGGCAGCAGCTGTGATCCCTGCAGTGGGGAGCCTACATTTTTCCCCATCCTGTGCACACATCTGGGGTGGGGGGGTATCTGGGATGGGGAGGCAAGGGCCCCTCCCTGGGAGTGCACACAGTGATGGGGAGCCAGCCCCCTCACCACCCTCTGGACAATCCACCTGTAGCTTCATCCTGTTCCCCAGCCAGCTCCGCAGTCACGCACTCCCACCTGAGCCCTACCCCAGCTAAGCAGTGCCCCCAGCAAGGTTCTCTCTAGCCTGTTCACGTGCATGGCCATGCACAAAAAAAAATTATTGCCATGCAGTAGCACCCACTTGGAGAGGAGCTGGGCTGCGGCTTCCTGAAAACTTTGGGCACGGAGTGCGGAAGAGGCACCAAGGCCAGTGCAGGACACTTACCATCTCTGCTTCTCACTCCTCTGCTCCACTCCTCACTGCACCAGAATCTCCACAGGGAGTGAGAGTGGTGCAGGGCAGGCAGCTGGTGCTCTCTGAGCCAAGATGGGGGTGAAGGCAGGGACAGGGGCTGAGGCTGGGGCTGGGGCAGAGCCAGGCACTGCATGGGCTCTGCCAGGTATGGGTAACTGCTCCACTCCCTAGCCACTTCAGGTGACCTTTGCCCGACGCATCCCCTGCTCCTATGGCCATGCAGCACAGAGCTATTCCTACTATGGGAAAGATTTCCATGGTGCAGCAGCAGGGAGGGTGATTTTGACCCCCCACTCTAAATACGGTTCCTAGGGCTGGTGCCCTGCTTGTATCTCCTCAGTTAAGTTACTGGCGTTCAGCTAAATTCAGTTCCATCTATAACTTGCTTTTGTATCCAAAGAAGTTACCTTTACTGCTAAATTTAGGCCACATCAGAGCTGGGTTAAAGATGGTATATGCTCTTTATTTACAAGGAACTAAAATCATTATAGAAACCTTTTCAGGCATTCTTGGCAGAGAATCCTATCCTCAGCCACCAAGTTTTATGAATTCAGGAACAGACTGAAGCGGTGTGCTCACAGACTGAAGCGGTATACTCACAGACCAAAGTGGCATGCTCATGGATTGCTATGCCTTAGAGGGAACATTGGCCCCCAGCCCCAGCTGCCAACCCTGTCCCACTCCCTCATTGTGCGGGGCATCAATCTGTCTTCCTGCCCTGCCCCACCATTGCCTATGCCCCCCCATACTCTCATAGACTTATCTACAAGTAGTTGGGGGAGCTGCTGTCCACCACTGCCTCGCTGTATTGCTGACCACGTGCAGGTGTGCATACACACACATGCATGTGGTATCTACTGAGTCCTGCTCCTCCTAGCCCCAAATAGCCCCTTTCCAGCTGGAACTCTGATAGCCTGCAAGGGGAAACCCACAGTTTCCTGTGTTTTTCTCCTTTAAAGGAGAAAATCCACATTTTTCCGCAGTAGGCAGACAACCCTGGTGATCAAACGTATAAGTTCCAGTTGTAAAAATCCTCTTCTCATGCTGGACATTGTTCCTTCCACAACAGAAACATTCCTATCCACTTTGTGAAATGTAACAGTTGAAAGTGGTAGGGTTAACATTACAATTAAACTGTATTATCTTTGATTTTTACTTAGACATCTACAGGCTTTCAAAAAAGCATGGAAAACACAATGGTTACTCTCAGTTTCACAATTTGCAAGCTGAAATCCACTATGGCTAGGAACAAATGTTGCATATTTGCCTGGATGAATTATGTCTATGTCTATCCCAGAACAAAAATATCCTGGGATTGGCATGTACACACATCACCCTTCTAAACAGGGTTTAGTAAGTGGCTGATTGTGCTGCTGTTTTCCTGCCATCCATTCCATAATGCAATCCCAGGAAAACTGTGTGGACCTACTTTGCAGTATCCTAAAATGTACTGTTACTATCTCTTACCTGGGAAACATTTTTAGGATTTATCTCAGTTCAATAGACATGGATGTCTGTGTAGATTGAAGTTTGTCTTGGAATTAAGTGATTTAGCCCAGGATAAATGTGATGTCTGTTTGCAACCTTTAAACCCAAGGAGTTCAAACTACACAGAGGAGAAATTTCCATAAAAGTATCAAGAAAGCAGGGAAGAACATTCCAACTTCTTCTGTACATTGAGAATACTTGGGATGACTCTTTTTTTTTTCCTCATCATGATAATGTGCAGCAGGTGGGAGAATTTAGTTCATGTTTATTAGGCGTGAGTGAAGCTTCAGTTGCCAATTCAATTCGGAAAAGATTTGGCCTGATTCAGAGGCTGAATCATCAAATCCAAATCAAATCGGTAGACCAAAAAAACCCTTTGAATTGATTCAGAGCTTCCAAATTGATTCAGAAAAGAATTGGAAAATATTCACAGATTCAGAGATTTGGAAGGCAGTCTTTCAGGGGAACAGGAACTGAGAAGAGGGAGGGGGAGCAGGGGTGAAAGACTGACATCTGTAGCTGATCAGTAACTGTGATCTGTAGGAACTGTGAACTGGGATCTGTAGAGTCCCCTTCCAATCACAGTGCTCTAGCAGCGGGGTGTAGAAACAGCATATAAGCCCCAGCCTGCAGCCTTTCTGTCCCTTTTGTGAGCTGTTTCTGCCTGAGCAACAGTGTCTGAAAGGTACTGCTGGACTAGTTTGGTTTCCTAGTCAGTTTCCTGCTAGTTTCTGTTCTTGGAAAGGGTTGGATACAGCTTACTAATCATCCTTGCTTAGAATCCCTCTACTTATCCCTATGCAATCCATTTCTTTCAACTTTTTCTGCTCCCAAAGTCCTCATATTTATTCTTGTTATGTTTCTTTCCCCACACTTTAAAGGAAAGCTGTTTTCCCTGGCAGCGTGATCCATCACTGTACAGGAAAGCACATACATTACACACAAATACACACATACAGTACACAGGGAAGAAGAAGAGATATTAGACACATACAATAATCAGAGAGGAAGAAGAGATATTAATATTATTAATTACAAAGATATATTAATATTATGAATTACACAGACATACAGTAAAAACAACAGAAAAGACAAGATAGTAGTCAGACACACACAGTAATGAGAGAAGAAGAAGAGATATTAGTTACACAGAGAGAGAAGAAGAGATATTACAGCTGCACACACACAGAGGCATATTTTCCAGCACAGCAAAAATCAGTATGAAGCATGCTGGAAAGGCAAGTGCCTGGTCTTCTGGCAGTGGAGGGAGAGGGGCTAGAGGGGGTAGGGGAAGAGCTAAAGTTTCCCCAGCCCAAAACATAGATGCACCCTCTTTCCTGGCAGTGATGAGTTTTCTGCTGCCAGTGGAAGCAAGGAGGTGGGTGCAGTACCTGTCCCTGCACTGGCACCAACTCCTCCAACACCAGAAATAGGCACCAGCACCAGAATTACAGTCTCCTCCACCCCAATTTCATCTCCCACCATGAGCCTCCCAGTGCCAGAGGAGGAGCTGGATCTGGAAGCAGGGACCTGAGTGCCCAAGCAAAAGAAATTCTGGGGAACAAGGGGGAATGTGAGTTTGTGCCCCACACCCCTTAAATTTCCCCTAGACCCAGGTCTCCTTCTCTGGAAAGCACCTTGGAGGAGGTTGAGGTTGTGGAGGCAAGTGGCTCAGTTGAGTCAGCTCCTCCTGTTGTTGTGCCTCACCCTGATGAGGAGGGCGATAAGACAACATCCCCACCCTCAGCCCAGAAGCAGGGGGGTAGTGTCGTGTGGGATCATTTTGAGGTGGCAGATGATCCCAAGTATGCTATCTGCCAGCACTGTCAAAGGCAGATCAGCTGGGGCAAGGAGGTGAAGCACTTCACCACCAAAGTGATGCTGCTGCATCTCAGGAGGCAGTATCCCCTTGCCCTTTGTTCCTCCTCAGCCTGGCACCAGTGGGAGCATACCCAAAGGGAAGTCCCCCTCTTGCTGCAATGCCCCCATTCCCCCAAAGCAGAGGCAGGCCACCCTGGACTGGTGGGGGAAAGCTTCAGACAAAGCAGGGTGTATTGCAAGGTCAAGCGAGGTCACCCAGACCACTGGGGAGATACTTGCTCTGGATGGCCAGCCTTCCTCCTTCGTTGAGTGGCCAGGGTTCAGGCACTCATGGCCCCATCCTTCCAAGTGCCCACATGCACCACCTTTAGCAGGATGGTGGTGCTCTCCCTGTATGAGGCATGCACAGAGTACTTGAGGGAGGAGCTGCACAAGGCAGGTCCACAGGTAGCCTCACACTTCACCTTGGACATCTGGAGCAGCCAGGGTGGAGATCATGCCTACCTCTCCCTCACAGGGTACTGATGCAATCAGTCAGGCCATGGGTGGGCTCTCCTTCAAGCTGGGGTGATGAATGACTCCCAAAATGAGATCATGGTGGCCATGAACTGCATGGTGCAGGGGTGGCTCATTGGGCAGGGTGAGCTCACCCATGGAGTCATGGTCACCGACAATGGGGCCAATATGGTCAAGGTGGTCCATAATGCCAACTTTCTTGGCATCCGCTGTGTGGCACACAAGCTGCATAATATAGTCAGGGATGCCTTGGAGGTGGGCAGGGCTCCCAGTGAGGGTGCCATTAGTACCACCCAGCTGATTTCAAAATGCAGGAAGGTGGTGGGCTACTTCCACAACAGCATCAAGGTGGGCAAGATGCTGCAAGACAGACAGGCAGAGCTGAACATCCTGCAGCACAAAACCATGCAGGTTTTGGAGACTCGGTGGAACTCCACATACCTGATGCTGGAAAAGCTGGTGGAGCAGCAGAAGGTCATGCATGAGATGGCTTTGCTCAGGAAGCTTGGGATCAGTGCCCCCCTTAACAAAGTGGAATGAGATGCCATCTGCCATATATTGGTGGTCCTCAAGCCATTCCTTGAGGCCACTGAGACCCTCATCACTGGTGATGCCCTCCTTAGCCAGGTGATCCCTGTAGTCAAGGAGCTTGAGAACCAAATGAAGAAGTTCCAAGGGATTGATGTTCCTGGCTGGGGCAAGTTGCTTTCACCAGAGATGTAGCCACTGGGGAAGCAGCTGAAGAAGGGCATCAAAAAATGGCTGGCTCCCTTGCAGTCCAGTACAGTCCACGTGCTGGTGGGCATGTGCAACCTGAGGGCGAAGGGGAGCATGTGCAACACCAAAACACTTGATCACTGGATGGAGATGCTGGTGAACAGTGTCAGGAAGGCAGAAGGGTGGAGGCAAGGGGATGTGGAAGAGGGAGATCCACTTTTCCATGCCAGCACTCCCAGCACCAGCCAGTCTCCTCCATGCCAGCCACTGCCAATGTGGGCCAAGGGAATGGCTTCAATGTTGGGGTCCAGAGACACCAGACCCCAGCCTCAGGCAGGTAGCACCAAGGATTCAGTGGCTACCTATCTCATCAAGGACATGGAGAGACTGGATTGTGACCCCTTGGCCTATTGAGCAAGCCGCAGCCAGATGTAACAGAATCTAGCCACGGTTGCCCAGGAACACCTGTCCTGTCACCGAACAGTGTTCCAAGTGAGAGGTTTTTCAGCTTTGTTGGGGATGTTGTGACACCCCACTGCACCTCCCTGAATCCTGGTTTGGTGGAGCAGCTGGTGTTCCTGAAGGTGAACTTCCCACTGCTGGGGTTTCCCAAGCTCCACCTACAAACGGAGTGCGTGCCACCCTCCACACTCCATCCGCACCTATTTCCTTTTTTTTTTTTTAACCGTTTAATGTCCCACTCTCAGAGCTCACCAACCAGCAGGTGAAGAACATATCCCTGCTGAGCTCCTGTGCCAGGATGAACTTGGAGGTATGAGATGGGGCTATGGGGAGGGAGGAGGCCCCAGGTCCCAAGCATGACCTAAAACTGCGCCCTGCCAGTTGCAAGGCCTGGTGGGACTGCCAGCAATGCAGCAGCCCCAGGAAATGCCAGGACTGAGGATCTCCCTGGTGAAAGGCAGGTAGGAGGTACCTTATTATCTCTAGCCACCACATGTATGCACAGTCCTGGATGGGGAAAGCCCAGACCTGTAAGATCTTTGAAGGCTTGAGGTTTGCTGGTTGCAGTGGACTTGTGAGGCTCCAGGTGAGCTTAGCTGCCTGGGATGCTATTTTCAAGGCATGGACTTTCAGATTTAAAACCCTTCGTCAGGCTGAGGAAACATCTAGTGGCTGTGTGTGTGCTCTTCCTGGATGGAAGGAATAGCAAAGAAGCCAGAGGCTGGCATGCATACAAACAAAGCCAGTCAATAAAAATGGAAATGGAGGCATCGGGTGGTGAGAGACAGGCTAGGATAGTGGAGAAGGGGAATGTAGCAGGTAAAAGTGGAGAGGTACCTGGGGAATCAGATGCCAGGCAGGTTGTAGTGTGTCAAAAATCCAATGTCTATATTGAGTCCATGAGTTTCTGCATCTAGGAGACTGATACAGTGAAGTTCATAGGCCTGTCTGTGAAAAGTGGTTTGTAAATTCCCTTTGAGGATCAGGACTGAGAGACTGGAGACAGAGTAGTTTTCTTGTGAGAAATGTGCCCCTACAGGTAGTTGGGTATTCTTGTCTGTAATAGATTCTGGTGTGCAGTTTGTGGGGGTACTGGAGATATGTTGGCAGGTTTTGCATTTCTTGTCATGGCATGGTCTGGATCCATTTGGTGTGTTTGGGGCTGTAGAAAGTTGGCTCCTAGTAATGAGGTTAGCGAGGTTCAGTGCTTGTTTGAATTTGAAAACCACGTTTCAGAGGGGCCTATGAACTTCACTTCATCAACCTCCTAGATACAGAAAATCCTGGATTCAATACAAACATTGTATTTATGACACACTACAACCTGCTTGACATCTGACTCCCCAGGTACCTCTCCACTTTTACCTGCTATATCCCCCTTCCCTCCTACCCTAGCCTGTGTCTCACCCCCTGATGCCTCCATTTCCATTTTCACTGACTGGCTTTCTTGCCTGCATTGCATACCAGCCTATGGCTTCTTTACTATTCCTTCCATCCAGGAAGAGCTAGATTCTTCCTTAGCCTGACGAAGGATTTTTAAACCTGAAAGCCTGCAAAGAAGAATTTCTCCAATTATTCCGTTGGTCTAATAAAAGATATCAGATTGACCCTAAGAAGCTTTTCTGGGCTATGTCTTTAGACCAACAGATACAACCTACACCCCTTAACACACACAAGTGACACGAGTTTGCTTTCAGAAGTTTAAGGAGCAGTTTCACAGAAACCCCTGCACCACTCTGCCTGAAACCCGGCAGGCCTCCCTCATGCCCACACAAGGAGCTATGTATATGGCAGGACAGGACAGCCATTTAATGGTCTGCTCTCAGAGCTGGAAGTGGCAGTTTAGTTTTTCACCAGTCAGCAGGGGAAGAACATTTCCCTGCTGAGCTCCTGTGCCAGGAAGAACTTGGAGGTATAAGGGCTAGGGCTAGAGCTATATGCGGAAGAGGAAGTGCAATTTCCCAGAAGCCACCTATCCCCTTGAAACCTGTCAGGCTTCGTGGTCTCAGCAGGGACTACCATCCCTGCAGGTTTCATTCTGCTGTGCCTTAACACACACACAAAGTCATACATCACAAGTTTTGCTTGTCAGCACCTTGAGGTGAATTATCCCAGACACCCCTGCACCTATGTAGTTGAAACTTACCAGGCTTCATGCCCTCAGAATGGGCTACCATCTCTGCTGTTTTCATACAAATCTGCAAAAAAATGACAAAGTTATAGGTATTTCAGTGATTCCCCCATTATAGTCTATGGCCGAATCTCCAAATCGCTCCAAATCAGCACTGAATCTTCCTAAGCTGATTCGGCCAAATCAATTTGAGACAGTGATCCAAATCTCTGAATCAAATCACTGTCCTCTGAATGGGCTGAATCTGAATCAAATACTTCCCTATTTGCGCAGTCCTAATGTTAATTCAATTTCCCCAGGAATACAGTGGATTAGCAAAATGAACACGGGGCAACTACAGCTATATTTACTTCAGGGTAGAGGAGGTGGTTAGCCTTCTTAGTCTGAAGTCAGGCAGAAAGTAGGGCAGGTTGACACAACAGAGTAATTAGTTCAAATAATGGGTTCATTCATAGCATCTGATGAAGTAGGCTGTTGCCTGCAAAAGCTCATGACTGAAGTCTTAAGGTGCCACCTTGCCCTACCTTTTTCAAGTTATAAGAAAATTCTGTTCTCCTTCATAACTTCCAGAATTATTTGTTTTGAGCTACTAATTTTAAATGTATATTAAAAATGTGAAGTTTCCATAAATAAAATGTTAATTAGCAAACAGAATCAGTTAATAGTGAGCTCACTGGCATTCCTTCAAAGCGTCCAGCTTTTCCTAGTCATAGGAGGCATACAGTAGTGTAAAATACAATAAAAAATCCCTCAGGTTGCATAAAATATCAGACTCTTTAAAGTAAAATATGGGAAAAGCCTTTGACTGCAAGAGAAAAAAATGTAATGACATCAGGTGCTACATAGGTTAAAAAAATTGCCATTTGGGTTTTTAAATTATAATCCATTTAAAAACATTCATTTATCTTTGCAACATTAAAAAACACGTGACTTATTTTTTACTGTAATAAACGTAGCAGCATTAATAATGTTTTATTTTTAATTGATTTTTTTAGGAAGGGGGAAAGCAGAATGATATATGAATAAGAAAACTGAAAACTTAAGTGATGTGTTTGTGTTTGAGCATGATAGGAAAACAAATTACAAATTGGCTTTTCACCTGCAGGTAATTATGACACTCAAGACATCTCAAAATCTCAAAAGATCCCAAACTCAGTGTCCACTGTTTTTAATTATAAAGGAAATTCTGCGGAAACTTATGTGGGTATGACTTCTTTTTCTGCCATCTATCTGATAGAGTTCCTATCAACTGAGAGAGACACACACATTACAGTGTACCTAACATCTGACATAACATCTGGGCATCTTTACCCAGAACTCCCAATGGATCCACTTATAGATGTGGTTGGTATTGGACATACAGTTGTGACTCTAGCTTGGAAACATAGCCCATCAGTACTGCAGCATAAAGAAAACATCCAGTATTGTATTCTAGTTAATGAAAAGCACAACTACAAGAGCTTATGTGTGGCAGAGACAGCTATCAGATCATCTGGGATAAAATTGCCACCAACATTATCTCTGTCTCTCTCTCCAGATCTTCTAGATTCTCAACAGGTAATGATAGTGTCCAAGCAAGAATTAAGTGTCATCAACAAGCTCAATAATGGGGAAGTCAGGCAGATATGCATGGGCACCATGAACACCTATACAGTGACCAACCTTAGTCCCAGCACACAGTATTACTTTGATATTTTTGTGGTTAACCTCCTCACCAATGCCAGTGCTGCCTACACTGGAACATTTGCAAGAACACTTGAGGAACCTGACCCTAAAGTTACTGAGCTGAAGGATGGGAAGATAATTCACCTCACCCTGGACAAGAAAAACTGGAAGTTCTACAATTTGCAATATCAAGCTAAACACAAGAGAGTCCAATTTACCTTTTGGTCTTGTAGTGGCCAAATATCGGTTCAGATAACAAGGAACCGTAAAATAGTGGCATCAGAAAACTTTGCAGGCCTGAGACTTTTCTCACTGAAAGGAAAACTAATGGACACATATTTGGTACAAGTGAGGTCAGTGGAACAGTCTAATACCTCTGTGAAAGTTCAAGTATCCTCTCACATCCACAAGCCCTTATTCTCAGCTCTACCAGACAGTTTAAAAATCAAGTCCTTTAGTAAGCTGAGGACCTGCAATTCTGTTACCATTGCCTGGCTGGGACCACAAAAGCAGAGCAAGTACTGTGTGTACAAGAAAAGGATTGAAGAAGATCAAGTCTGGACAGAGGTGAGGAGTACAGACAGGTGCTCAGGACCAGAATCTAGGAACAAATATGAGAAAGTGCTGTGCAAATATTTCTATGACAGAAATCTACAAAGAGCAGTTGCCACAGAGACCATCAAAGGGCTGGATGCAGGGACTCTTTACCTGTTTGGTGTTTGCCTAATTGGACCTTCTGGGATTCCAGTCAGGTATCACAGTAGAGTGGTGAAAACCAGGAAAAAATGTTGAGGATTCTTTAAGAAATGTGTGGTAGATGAATGCAGAAGAGAAAAGCACAACCATTTCCAATGGTCTGTGCAGTTCAAAATATGATAGAGCACAGAAAACAGTTTTTAAAGATGGAAGATTTGTCAGGAAAGAATTGTTTCAGCTGTCTAGAGAATTAGGCTAGCACTTGCATCTTATTTCCTATATAAGCTTCTCATCAAAAACAGTAGTCAACTAAATACAATCAAACATTTGTATTCAAGGAGCTTACCTTGGAAACTGCAAGAAATCAACTGGAAAGACATGAGCTAAAATGGATCTGAAATCAAATAATACGTGTTATTAAATGTCTTTCAAAGAACAGTCACCCGTTACATTAGAATACCACACTGTTTCCACTTTGTGTACCAGATTGCTGTTAATAAGGTAGTAAGAAGTCCAGCCAGACAGACTGTTTTTGACAGATTGACTTCTCCCTCCTAGCTGAGATGTATGCTCATGAGATTGAATTGACAGCTGAGTGGTATTGCTTTAGATCCTTATTAGACACAAAGATACCAGGTTGCTACCAGCCCCATGTTCTAGTCTAGTGTGAGAGACAGGAGACTCCCCAAAATAGCAGTTGTCCATTATCTGCATGTTTGCTTTGCATAGAAGTTGATTAGTTTTAAAGATAAATTTGATTCACAAAGTTTGGGCCTGGCAGTGGATCTGTATCAGAGTCTCCTTGTTTCAAAACAGTTTGCTGTTTATGTCCATATGGAGAAGGATTTCAGTATGGAATTTTTCAGGAAGGGAAAGATTTTGATCTGCAGTACTAGAGTGAATGCCCATTTCCATTCTCGTTTGTCTTTATTTATACTGTACATGTCTTGTATACACACTGGTGGCATGGAAACATTTCAGCTGGAGATGCTAACACTGCATATATCTGCCATGTATTTGTCTATTGACATTTAACATATTTTTTATCTTGGCAAACAGTAAACTGACATAATGCTGCTCTAAATGAATTTTCTTTAGTGCTTTAATAAATATAGTATTTCCTGCAGTAAGATAGGAAAAGCTGAAAATATTATCACCAATACCTTCCCGTCTCTAAAGAGGAATTTCCTGACCCCTTCAAATGACCAGACCTATGCAATTTTCTGCCTGGATTATTTTAATCTTATCAAAGAGCATATCTGAATGGGATCTGCCAAACCCTTCAAACCACTGCAAAGCTTTTCTCAGAGAATATGCTGGGTTTATACATTTGTTTTTTCTTTATTGTAGTATGTGTTAGACCCCGACTCCATGCGGCACCCAGCGACTAGGGAGATGACAATCCAATTGCTCATGGATCCTGTTACTCATTAGCCAGAGTTACACCAGCACACATTTCTTGCAACAGCTTTATTCAGAACGGAGACAGCTTTGGGAGAGCTCCCTCACAGACACAGCCTGTGAAAATGGGGAGCAGACCTGAAAATTAGTTCTTTTTACATTTTATACACTGTGGTTCATCCTCATTAACATTTACTCCACCTTGGTCCCTCCTTTGGTTCCACCCATATCTCTGCCTCTGTTTACTGTTTACTTCTTTAACATGTAATTGCCTATGCATTTCATTCATTTACATGCCTCTCTGCTAAGAGCTCATGCTCAAGACTTTGACCCCGGCTTCCTCTGGTCACTTGCTGGTTCTTTCTGATGTCTTGCTGACTCCTTCTTTATCTCCAAGGTCTTGCTTCTGCTTTATCTCCTGACAATAACTGGTGGGCTGCATCTTGTTCTTCTTACACCATATATCCTACACACTACCCCATTGTTAGGAAGCTGCTTGCTTAAGCATTTGCAAAGTTACTTTTAATATATCATCCTGCCTTGTGATCAGCAGCTCTGCTGAGACACAGAAAAAAGCCTTATTCAGCTGCAAATCCGGTGCTCCCCAAGATGCAAATATTGTCACCCTAACAGTATGGATAAAAAATGTCTATAGGAAAGCCTGATAAACAGATGTGTTTGTCTCAGTTTCTGTGCTTATCCAGTTTAAATGCTAGAAAAAGTAAACCATAAGAGATTTTTGAAAGGAAAAAAATCATTCAGAAAAAAAATTCATTTGTAAATATGCTCACTCTCACCTACCACCAGAAAGGATGTCAAACATGAACTCTTGGAATATCTACATTTTAAATACAGAGAAGCTTAACATGCTTAAAGACCTGGATATTTCTACAGAAAAATGATCTCTATTTGCTTTTTCTCTGAAATTAAGCAAAGCATTAAATTCCATGGCATATTAATTTATCAAACATTTTACGTAACAGAATTTCCTTTATATTAAAGGAGCATCAAGATTTCTACTTATTGTTAATTATTACTTATATTATAAGAATGCTCGAAGAAGTCAGTGATGCTCCACTGTACTGGATGATACACAAATGTACTTCATAAGACAGTTCCTCCCCTGAAGACTTTACAACTAGATAATTGTTGGCACTGGATTTATGACCCAGTCTTGATACCTTGTTCCAGGTGGACCCAAATCCTCAGACCAACCCTGACTTCTTCCATTTGACAGTAGGCAAATGTTATTGCTACACAGTAATAGCAGATAAGAGTAATGCAGGCAAGCTAACAAAGTAACACTTCCCCTTCCCAATTATCTACCCATTCCAGGGTTCCACAGAGGGATGGTATGCCTAGCCAGTACCTGAGCACCACTCTGTGGTTGTTTGCCTGAATGTCAGATGTCAGCAGTCTTGGAGGTTGAGGGCCAATGCCCACCTTTCCCTCCCCACTACAGTGGGGTGAACGAGACAGGCCAGTGGTGAACTCTGTGCCCAGGGCGGCCTCAGGATCCCCCATGATGCTCTGAAAATCCCTCCTTTTGTATTCTTCTCCTGATGACCCTTCATTTCCAGGCATCATTTATTGGTTTCCCTGTGGTCACCATACTGTCCATGTTCTGTTCCGTCAGCACAATTCTTTGTTCCCACAAACCCATCACATGCATACATCTTAATTTGTTAATTTATCAGCATCTTAATTTGGGCATCCCTGGCCTCCTAATGTGGTGAGTCCACCAAAACTGGAAATCCAAGATGCTTTGCAGTTGGTCACTGTGATGTAATGCCAATGCTGCAGGGTTCCTTATCTTTTGTTATGGCTTTTCAGGGAAAAATGAATGTTTTCAATTTCCCAAGATGTACGTGCCTGTTTGTCTGCTAGCTTCAGACAGAGTGTCTACTGAAAGACTGAGAATGTGAAGCTGTCACAGACAGACTTTTATAAAACAATTAACTTTTGCCATTCCCCTGCACTATTGTTCTAATTCAGTATTTACTCTTCCTACAAGCCAATTCCTAAAAGCAAATCTCTAAATATCATTTTCTGACTATCAATAATGACACAACAATGGGCAAGAGTAACAGTTGCCCAACAGTTTCTTTGGGCTTCTTATTTGTGAACACAAATATGTTCAACCCCCAGTGCACAAGTGTCAATACAAAGGACAACCCTAGTGTCGGTAGCAGAGTCGTGGCTTTAATTATGCTTTGCACAGCCAAAGGTAATTATATATTTTGAATAACAAAGTTTAGGGACCACATTCTTAGGAGGTTACAGAAGGAGAGAAGCCTCTTAACTGTTGCTATCTGAAGCTAGTCCTTTGAGGATTTGGGAGAAGGCATTCCCTTCACTTAAAAAATGTGCCACTGTTCATACCTGAGCCCATACCTGACCACGGTTACAACATAATATGGAAGATATCATTTCACTTACCAAGTGAATATTTTGCAATCCTTGCCCTTTTTTTATGGCCCTGTCCTCAAAAGTCTTGAAGTTATATCTAAATAATAAGCAACTACAGTTTACCTAGATGACATGCATGCATGCATGCATGCATGTTCTACAAATGTTTGTAATAACAATAGTAAGAGAAAGACTTAAGAAGGTCTACTTAATTGTTTCTAACCAACACTTAGAATACCACCCTTAATCTGCCACAATGTCTGTGGCTAGGGATAGACATTCAAAAAGCCTGAGCCTGAATTGATTCAATTTTCACAGTTTAGTCCAACCTGGCTAGACTGAACTGGTTTGCAACTGCACAGACATCCCCTCTGGACTGAAGAAATGCAGGCACATGCCTGCAATCGCTCAGGCTAGAAGCCAGGAAGTGCTAGAACAGCCCTCCCTTCCCTTCTATGATGCTGAATTGAGGGGGGGGGCATGACCAGGCCGCAGCAAAACGCTCTGATTAGGGAAGGGTTGCCCCCTCCCCAGCTGCTCCTGACCAGTGAGGCAGCCAGCAGGGAGTTACACAGCATTTAGTTAAATAGCAGGGAGTTACACAGGAAATAGCGCAGCATTTAGCACCCCATCAGGAAAACAAAAGCCTCTCCCATTAGTTCAAGCTCTTCTTAAACAACTTTTTCCAAGGAAAGAATGGAGGGACATTACCAGCTGACCTGCTGATTATCTCCACAAAGCCCTAAGTGAATACTGTCCTGTCTGCCTTTGTCTTGTCTGCCTTACATAGACACAGCATTAGCTAGCATACCACATGCTGGCTATGGTCCCTGCAGTGGGAAAGGGGAGGTGGGGAATCCCTGCTTGAGCAGGGAGTGGTGGGGGTGTAGGACAGGGAGAAGCCAGACAGACACTGCTGTACCTGCTGTCTCTGCTGGAACTCCAGCCAGGGAGCAGAGAGGATGGGCCAGCCTAGCTCTGGAGCAGACAGCCCACCCCAGGGCTGCAAAGCATCTGGGGTGCTGGGTGACTCTGGTTTAATTTAAACCAGGAAAGGGTCTGGGGCAGACATTACATAAACTGGTTTGACCCAAATCAGTTAAGTCTTATACTATGTGTCACGCCCAGATGCCAGTGCACCCTTGACCTGTGAGCCTGGGTTGGTATGACCGGCTTGGCGTGAGGGGGGATTTATGACTGGACAGATGGGTGTTAATGGCAAGCAGGAGTCAGATAGTCAGATGGTTTAAAGTGCATTGGTTACACAGAAAGTTTATTTTACTTACGCTACTGATGGCTTGCAGCGTAGGCAGAAGCAGTTGATTTTTTAGTTACAGCATGCAGATGTTCTGTCACCCAGTGATTACAGTGGGTTGCAGACTTGCTGAGTCCAGGTTTCAAACAGTTTATACAAATTACTACGGTCTGCAGATTACCGAGAGCTCTTGATGAGAGGGATGTACGAAAGATAAGATAAGACGAGCGAGAAAGATAAGACGACACGAGCCCGCAAAAACGGGGGTACTCCTGAATCAAGGTCGCAGGCAGAGAGATAAAGTTTGTGAATAATTTTTTTTACAAACTATTCTTTCTGGGGGTGTACTCCATTCCCTTGGGAATGCTCCGAGATCTCTGCTTTGGGCGGAAGTTCTTTCAAAGTTATAGGAAACAAAATAGCCAATAATAATACGCCTGGCATGAATAATTAACAGGTTGGCACTTGTGCTTTCTTTGTTTTCTCAAGCTTCATAAAAGGGGGCTATATTTTTGCTTGGGTGCTACTGGTCCTATTTGGTCACAAGAAGGCAAGCATAGTATATTATTTAATTTTACAACTTCACTAAAGTAGTTTCATTTTTATCTGGTCACTATAGGTACGGTATCTCTTTTTGACGTCACGGTACTAGGCTGCAATTTGTTCAAGGTTAGTGTCTCTCTCGTATGAGAGGCTCAAGTAATTTGAAATGAGGCACAGACAGGGGTGTGAATATGCAGCACTGTTACAAACTAAAAAATAATAGTGTGAGACTACAATTACAGAGTTTGTTGTGCTAGCCTCTGA
>NW_017728994.1:867500-868696 GCF_001723915.1 Gavialis gangeticus | reverse complement strand
GCAGCACTGTTACAAACTAAAAAATAATAGTGTGAGACTACAATTACAGAGTTTGTTGTGTGAGCTTCTGACCTTTTGCCGTCTGACCTTTTGCCATCTGATCTTTTGCCATCGGCATCTGAAATCAAAGACTTTGATCTTTGACACTATGTTCAACCAGGTTTATCTCAAAACAGTTTCAGCCATTTTCCAGCTGGTTTATATGCACTGAATGTCTGTTCTGTTATAGGTTTAAACGAGTTTCTGATCACGTAAACCAGTTTATGTGTAATGTCTGTCCCTGGCCTGTATGTTGGTAAGATAGGTTGAGGATAGCATGTGGCTCACCATCACAAAATTTTCCTTACAGTAGAAGTCCTTAAAAATATTATATTTCTATCTCATGGCAGATGTGTGTAAATCATTGGTTCTCAACCTTTGTCAGACTCCCTTGAAAAACACCAGGTCTTAGTTTTTACTTGTTTTTCAACTATGGAAAAATAATAGCGCAATTCTTCTGTTGCAAAGAACTCAGGGGCTAAGGACAGACAATCAAGAAACCTGAGCCTGAATTAATTCAATCTTTGCAGGTTAGTTTAACCTGCTAGGCTAAATCAATTTTGTAACCAGACAGACATCTCAGAAAAGCAGGCACATGTCTGCAGTGGCTCAGACCAGAATCTGGGGGTGCTAGAGCAGACTTCCTGTATCTTCCACAGCACTGAGCTGAGGGGGAGCTTGGCCAGACCCCAGCAGAACACTTTGATTAGCCCAGCAGGGAATTGATAATAGTGTTTATTACCACATTAAGAAAACAACAGAGGGACAGTACCAGCTACATTTTGATTCTGCCTGTTGATTCTACCTGTTGATTCAATGCAGACCATAGCCAGCATGTGGTCTGCTAGCTAATACACAAAAACCTCCTCAGCAAGGCACGGGGGAGGGGAAGAATTCCTGCTGATCAGATAGAGGGGAGGGGGAGTGGGGAGCAGCCCACAGTGTGTCCTGGAGCTGCAGCCAAGAAACAGAGGAGAGAAGCCAGCCATGCTATGGATCAGAGAGCCCTGCCCAGCCCAGAGGGCATCAGGATACTGGGGGTGTCTGGTTTAACTTCAACCAGCAAAGGGTCTGGGGCAGTGTGGCAGGGCAGCAATGGGGAACTGGAATGCTGGAGCCAGAGATGAAGGAAAACAGACATGGGCAAACCAAGGGAA
>NW_017728994.1:860308-862500 GCF_001723915.1 Gavialis gangeticus | reverse complement strand
TGCCAACTATGCCAGATCAGGTTTCACGCACCCTGTATCACTCGCCCACCACATCTTGATCTTTAGTTCATTAAAGGGAGGCTGCTTTTCTCCCTCCCTGGCACAGTGCCTCTGATGCCCACGCTTCTCATGCCCACGCCCACGCCCACACCAAGGCCCATACCCACACTTCTCATGCCCGCTCTTACTCGCGCTCCTCACGTCTCCTTACTTGCACTTCTTGCGCCTCTCACGCTTCTCGCGCTCCACCTGCTCGTGTTTCTCGCACCACACTTCTCGTGCTCCACCTGCTTGTGCTCCTCACACCACACTTCTCGTGCTCCACCTGCTTGTGCTTCTCGCACCTCTCGTGCTTCTCACACCCATGCCTGCACCGGGGCCCTTACCCGTGCTTCTAGCACCATGCTTCTCACACTCACGCTTCTCGCGCCCTTATGCTTCTCGCACTGTGCTTCTCGCACTCACTCTTCTCGCGCCCTCACCCACTGGGCCTCTTCCCTGTGCTCGCATAGCCCGCACCGGGGTCTCTTCCCCATGCCCACATAGCCCGCACTGGGCTCCTATCCGCGCTTCTCGTGCCCACTACAGCACCCTCACTGGCGCTCGGAGCACCGCCACCTTACTGGGGGGCTCCTGTTGAGGCCTCCTCCACCCCTACAGCCTCGCCCAAACCTCTGGTGTAACACCACATTTCTCACACCACAACAACTAAAACCATAAGCACAAAACCCCTGTGACATAACATAAATTCCTAGCCAACCTGGCTTGCTTCCATGTATCTCCCCATCAGGGTTTTCTCGAGCTCCACCTTCCTTGGCAGCCAGAGGGGGACAGAACTCTGGCGTCGGCCTATGCTGTTTATAAAGGCCAGGCCCTGCCCCCTTCTGGTCAGCTGACCTCCGGGTGTCACGGCAACCCCGCACCTGTGCTGCCCTGGTGATTGGCAGCTGAGCTCGTAACACTGCCTCCAGTAGCAGGCACCTTAGTGCCCTGCTACAGGCAGACATTCTTAGACCCCAACTCCATACAGCACCCAACGACTAGGGAGACAATGATCCAATTTCTCGTGGATCCTGTTACTCATTAGCCAAAGCAAGCAGGCAGCAAACACCAGCACACATCGATCACAACAGCTTTATTCAGAATGGCGACAGCTTCAGGTGAGCTGCCTCACAAACACACAGCCTGTGAACATGGGGAGCAGCCATGAACAATAGTTCTTTCCACATTTATACACTTTGGTTCATGCTCATTAACATTTACCCCACCTTCGCTCTTCCTTTTGTTCCACCCATTTCTCAAGCTCCACCTCTGTTTACTGTTTACTTCATTAGCATGGAATTGCCTATGCATTTCACTCATTTACATGCTTTTCTCCTAAGAAAGCATGTGGAAGGCCACAAACCCAGATTCTCCCAGTCACTTGCTGGTTCTTTCTGTTTTCTTGCTGACTTCAGCATCATGTTCAAGGCCTTGCTTCTACTTTATCTTCTAACGATAGCCATTGGTCTGCATCCTTTCTTTTTATACATCTTACATGCTATCTCTTTGTTAAGAAACAACTTGCCTAAGTATTTGCAAGGTTATTTTAATACATCATTCTGCCTTGTGGTCAGCAGCCTTTGCTGAGATGCAGATTAAAGCCTTGTTTCAGCTGCAAATCCAGTGTTCCCCAAAACGCAAATATTGTCACCCTAACAGACATTGCATAAACTGGTTTGAGCCAAGTCAGTTAAGTCTGATACTACATTCAACCAGATTTATCTCAAATCAATTTCAAACTGGTTTTGTGCACTGAACATCTGGTCTGTTAGAGATTTAAACCAGTTTCTGATCACTTAAACTGGTTTATGTGTAACTTCATAGATTTCATAGACATTAGGGCTGGAAGGGAATTCAGAATATCATAAAGTCCAGCCCCCTGCCCCAGGGGCAGGAAGTCAGCTGGGGTCATAGGATCCCAACAAGATAAGCATCCAATTTCCTTTTGAAAGTGTTCAATGTAGGTACCGATGGCAGGCTATTCCAGACCTTGGGGGCTCAGACAGTAAAGAAATTCTTCCTTATGTCCAGCCTGAAATGGCCTTGCAGTAGTTTATAACTGTTCTACCTTGTCATCCCTTGGAGCGCTCTGGTGAACAAACATTCCTCCAGATCCTGGTGGCCGTCCCTGATAAACTTATAGGTGGCCA
>NW_017728994.1:843401-854392 GCF_001723915.1 Gavialis gangeticus | reverse complement strand
GTCAAAGTCAGCTTTCCTGAAGTCAAGGATTTCCGTGTTGCTGACTGACTTGCCAGCTTTATGGCAGATGGTGAAGGTGATCAGCTCATGATCACTGTCACCCATCTTCCCATTGATCACTAGGTCGTTGATTAGGTCATCCCCAGTAGCCAGTACCAGGTCGAGCAGTGCTTTATCTCTCATTGGCCCCTAGACTTCTTGAGTCAGGTAGAGGTCATCCACACTTGATAGGAAGCTTTGCAACTGCTTGGATTGTCTGTCACTAGCCAGGAAGACCACAGGAGGTTAGACTGTTTTTGGTACTGTGGACTCCTATTTAAAATCTCTGGGTTTATGTTGTGAATCATGTATAGGTGGTTGGACATCTAAATTGTTAATATTGTGCAACATCCTTAAGAGGCTCTCACAGCAGACTGGTTGAGAATTACTGGTCTAAACAGGACCATTTGCAGTAACAATATATAAAGCAGAAGAAATGCTTCCCTCTGCTATTCTTTTTGCTATAATTCCACTTTTGTGTGTCATTTCACATGTGCACCTACATATGAAAAAGTCTGCTCCATCTCAAACAGAGCTTGACCCCAGGTGCCTTCTCAGACTCAGGAAGCACCAGTCACTGACCCGGAGGAGTGCAGGGGGGGAGGGCCTGCATGCTGCCCGGCAGACCTGGAAGTGCTTCTGGTCCACTTCCAGGTCTGCTGCCTAGCATGCTGGGAAATTCCCCAAGCTCCTTTGGGATGCTTCATCTGCCCCAGCATCACAACATTCATGAGCCACCTTGTACCTTGAGATATGGAGAAAAAACATTTAAAGCTTTGTCTCTATCTTAATCATTGAATTTTTCTGAATTTCTCTGAATTGAATCGGAGGGTTCTGATTTGATTTGGAGTGATTAAAGGGTCTCCTGATTTGATTCAGATTTGGAGATTTGGCTACTGAATTGGGCCAAATCTCCACTGAATCAAATCAGGGACAAAAGCTTTGCACAGCCCTACTAAATAAGTTCAATTTATTTGGCCTACCCTGTCTGGAGCTGCAATCAGCTCTTTCCATTCCTCTCTATATTTCTGAATAATCTATTAACTTGTGCAGAAATAGGAAATGGATTCTCAAGGGATGTAGGTTTAAAGTGAGATCAAAAGTCACCTTGATAAGGCTAAAGAAGGTGATATATATTTTGTCCTCTCAATGACAAAAAAAGTCTTTATTGGCTTTTCTGTGCCAAAAGATCTTACTTAAGCTCTGGTGGCTCCTAGCTTCCACTGTGTGCTTCTGGGTGTTACTGCTGAGCAGAGAAGTAGTGTGATATTTTAGCACCCAGGGAAGCGATGGGAGTCACAGTGAGGGAAGGAATTATGCTGACCACTGGAGAGCAGGAGGGGGCCAGGAGGTAGAGGGAGTAGAATCTTACCTCTGCTCTCAGCATTTAGGCAGCAGTTCCTGTAACTGAGAACAAGCTCACTGCATGCTGGTGCAGCGGCCTGGCCAATGCGGACATCCTGAGGCCACTGGTCATTCTCCTTCCCTGCCACCCATATCAATTTCTGGGTGCTGGGCTGCACCTCCCATGCAAAGCCTGAGGGGGTGTATTCCACTCACCTCATTCACCCCCTCACCCACAGATAGACTGCACTTGACTGGCTCCCCATGGATTAGGTGCATAGGGCTGCTTCTGTCATAGAAGGCTCCTGGGGGGGGGGAAGGCCCTACTGACACTTCCTTGAAGTCAGCACCTGCAGCTGGTGCCCCCCTTACCCCACCCTAGTTATGGTCCTACTACTAAGATCTTGAGGATGGTGAAAGGGGCAAGCTTGAACAAAATATGTCCCTTTGTAGAACTGCCTGTGTAGCAAACCCCACAGTTTTCCTTATTTTATTTATTTTAAAATGCATTCCCTCCCCTTCCCCAACTGTTTCTGAATTTTTTTCTCCCTCTCTATTCCCTATAGATAAGTATAAGTAAGCTAAGATGTAGGATAAGCTTTAACATTTTATTTTAGTTAATAAGTTTTATTTTTCTCTCCCCTCTACAAATAAGTTCCCTGCTATTTTGATATCAATACCCACTGTTTTATAAAGGATAATTATTATGTTTGTACTGCTTTTATATTTTGTGATTACTGTTTTAGGCCTATATATGTAAGTTAGCGTAAGTCATGTCAAGTTTCCATTTTGTATGTCAAGCCTCCATCTTGTGTCCTTTGCCTGGGCATTCCCTGTGTTACAACTGTATGATTCAGGTACCCCTCCCATGTAAATTGGTTCCCAGATGAATAAGAGTGATTGGGAATGATAGAAATACAATGGTAGCAGGTCTCTACTGAATGGCCTGTAACAACCAGGCCATCACCTTGCATTGATTCATCCAGGAACCATGGACCTCACCCAGGAACAGAGACAAGAACCCAGCTTTTGAAAGACTAAAGACCCTGCAGAACCAGCAACTCTACCATTGTACCACACCATTACAGACAACCAAAACTGCACATCCCTGCATGAAGCACACATGCTCAGTACACCAGGGGCTGACCCTTGCCTGGGCATACCTCCTGTCACTAGGGTCACACAAGGTCTGCCCCTATAAAAAGGGGCAGTGAAGACAGACCCAGTGGGACTTCCTCTCCATCTGGACCAGCACCGTGCCACACCACCTATCCACCCAGAGTCCCTGCCGGAGACCCCCCTTTGGACAACACCTACTGGACAAGGACTGCTTTCCAGCCTGGATAGGTAATTATCACCCCCCACCCTCTCTTCAATCAAGGACTTGGACTCAGTTTCTCTTCCCTACCTGGACTCCAGCCCTTCCACTGAGTCTCTTTCTCCTGCTGCCATTGTGAGTGCTTGTGTGTGTGTGTATAGGTGTGAAAAAATAACTTCATGGGGCTGTGCAGTATGTTGTCTGTTTAATAAAACTGTTACGTGGACCCCTAAGTTAGGTTTTGCTTTACTATGGTTTGGCCCTGCTCCAATCTCTGCTCCTCACCCCTCTAACTTCTGTCTCATTTCTCCCTCTCCTGCTTCTGGCTCACTGCCACCTCCAACACCTGTCCTGAGCTCCTCTGTGCCTCCAAACCCCCTGTTTCTTTGCCACTGTCTTATCCCCACTGCCTTTTCCTTTTCCCCTGAGAAACCAGGTTTCTGCCTCAGTTTCTTTCCTGGCTGTCTCCTCCTTGCCACCACTTATCTGCCCCCACCCCCAATATCTCAGCTGTTTGCCTCAGTTTCCAGCCCCAGTCTACCTTAAGTAACCCCAAGCTTTAGATCCTCAGCCAGCTTCTCTGTAGTCCACCGGTTCTGGCAACTTTCACTCCCTACACTTTAACTCTCTCTCTCTCACCTTAACCTTCCCCCAAGTATCCCAGGTACCCCAAACACACACATACACACTGTAACATCAAAGTTAGGAACTTACCTTTGTGTATCTGTAGGTGGGTTGTATGTGTGTAAATTGGTGAGTGTGTATAAATATGTCATTGTGTGAATGTTATACGAATTAGTGATCTGTGTCTAACTTTTGGGGTGTATAATGTATGTGCTTGAATAGGTGATAGGTATGTACGTGCCTAGGCTGGTTTAGATGTGTATGTGCCTGAGCTGGTAGTGTGTGTGTGTATATGTAAAATTGTGTCACACCCTCCTGCCTAACTGCACAATATTGAGATCCTGAGAGTGGGCCTGACCCCACAGGGCAACACCTGCAGAGATGTCTCTGTTGCAAGGCCGTACCTTTGAACATGGAGTATGAAGATGGAGACCGCAAAATGATTAGACAGGGCAGGAAATGTTTGGACAAGGACTGTGTATGCAAAGCACCCCAAAATGTTACTGAGTCTGTCACATAAATGCTCAGATCTATAAATCACCGCTTGCACCCAAAGGGGATTTGGCCAACTGGGAGGCTATAGCCAACTGGGAGCCAA
Source organism: Gavialis gangeticus (assembly GCF_001723915.1). Classification (NCBI taxonomy): domain Eukaryota; kingdom Metazoa; phylum Chordata; order Crocodylia; family Gavialidae; genus Gavialis; species Gavialis gangeticus. The sequence continues at coordinate 850,469 of NW_017728994.1, read as the reverse complement.
ATGGGAAACAGTGACATAAAAGAGGTTAATAATTAAGCAATATTTTGTAGTAGTAATATAATCAAATGAAATAGTCATAATATAAATTTCAGTGCTCCAAAGAGTACTATATTAAAACATTAACACAGCTTTAATATTTTGTTTGATAGTACCAAAAAAGCTTCATAAATCAAGCATAGTTTTGGTATAAGTAGAAAATATAGAGTTTCTCCTGACCTATTGTATTTGGCTCATGCTATCAGGATTCAGTTCTTGTAGCAAAGGAAGATCATAAACTTCCACTTTAAAGTTAGCCTTATAAAATACTATGCCAAATCTGCAGCCCCAGAAGCAAGGGGGTAAGGAAGCATGATAAGCAAGGGGAAGTTCCCAATTATATATAGAAAATCATGGGAGTTAGGGTGACAAGTCAACAGGGCAAAGGGAAGGAATAGGTAAAAGGTAAAGAAGCATCAACATAGTGGTAATATACGCTCAGCACCTTAATTCCGCCCCCCCCCCCCACACACACATTTCCAGGGGAGTCCCACAACACGGCTTGAATACTAGACCATTCAAAGAGCATCCTGCAGGTTCCCCCAAGTCTGAGTCCAGCTTTTTCAGTCCACACAGTCCTGGTTCACCAAGCCTGTAAGATCTCCAGCTCCACCGTGCACTCCCTTGCAAATGGCTAAGGTCTACATGCACACTTCTTTCTCTTCCCCTTACTCCAGCCTCAAGCTTCCTCTTCCTTTTTCCCTTTTGCACCCTAACCCCTGGGTGTTTCTGAGAGTTGTAATCCAAATTAACAGTAAACACAACACTGCAGACTGCCCCCTGATTCCTCCTGCTGTTACACACATTACATTCACATTACAGTAGTTTCACATCATGGATAGGTCTTGTAGTCATTAAGCTAAAACAGGGGTGCTCAACTCCCAGCCCATGGGCCAAATCTGTGTCATCTAGCCTGCTGGGCTCCCCACAGGTCCAAAAATTTGATAGCAAGCAAGAGGTACCAGCAGGCCACACAGTATGACAAAACGGCTGCACAGGGTGGGGGCAGTGTGGGGCTGGATCCCAGGACATGGAGCCAAGCTAATGTAGCACAAGACCTAATCCAAGTACATGGGGCTAGACCAAGGCAGCATGAGGACCGATCTGGGAGTGCAGGGCTGGGACAGCATGGAGGCCAATCTGAACAAATGGGCCTGAACTGAGGTGGCAAGGGGCCCAATCTGGACACATTGGGGCTGGGACATTATGAAGCCCAATCCAGACATGCAGGGTCCAAAAGACCAGCCCCATGCCATTCATCTGGCCCATGGAGCCAAAGGTTGAGCACAGCTAAGCTCAAGTGATGGCACAATTATGGATCATTTCCCAACACTGTTAAATCTCTCATTTCTCTCTCAATTTGCACAAGATGTCCAGAACCAGGACTAGTTTCCAAAAGAATTGACAGTGCATATGTGTGGTACAGCAATTCACCAAACACAGGTTAACTTATAGTAACAGAAAACATAAAGAACTACTTTCCTCCACAGGCTGTAAAATCCATGGCTGGGCAGACTGGAGCAAGCAACAGTTGAATGGGGGAGTCTTTCTGGCCTCTCACCATAGGACCAAAATTTTGCAATGTATCTGTAAAAGGGGACCTGAACCCTGTTACTCAGACGCAAGAGGAGGACTCCATCAGTATACCTGAAGCCTTTGCCAAAGCAGTCTACATGAAAAGGAGATACAGTAGGGCTGTGCAAAACTTCAGTAGCTGATTTGATTCGGAGGGGATTCGGCCCAATTCGAAGGCTGAATCTCCAAATCCAAATCAAATTGAATTGGGAGACCCATTAAAAGGTCTGAATCGAATTGCAAGCCGCTGAATCGATTCAGAGAGATTTGGAGATTTAGAAGACTTGCAGCAAACAGAAACTGAGAAAAGGGATGAGTATGGGGTGGCCTAGCAGGTCTCATGCCTGCACGAGGGGCTACCATCCCTGCTGCATTCATCCCACTCTGCCTTAACACACAAGTGATATGAGTTTTGCTTTCAACAGTTTGAGGTGCACTTTCACAGAAACCCCTCCACCTATCTCCTTGAAACTTGGCAAGCATCATGCCCTCAGAAAGGGCTACCTCCCCTACAGTTTTCATAAAATTCTGCAAAAAAATGGTAAAGTTATAAGTATTTTAGTGATTCCCCCAAATCGGCACCCAATCTCTGCATCTGAATTAGCTGAATCGAATCGGGACAGTGATTTGAATCACCGAATCGACTCACTGTCCTTCTGAATTGGCCAAATCTGAATCTGAAGTGAATACTTGCTGCTTTGCACAGGCCTAGCAGGTGGCATCCAGGAGAGGACTCAAAGATATTTGCAAAGGGAGTTAGGGTTGAAGCGGTAAGAAGGAATTAAATTGAAGGAGTGTTTCCCAACATTTCAGGCTGTTTTTTTATTTGAAGTTGACACATATCATGACACCCTCACATTTGCTATACAAACAAAAGCAAAATGTGTATTACTGACAACAATTAAAATAACACCATTAATTTATGTGGCATATATGAATGTGATAGAGTATTCACAGTTTCACAGAAGTTTAGGGCTGAAAGGGACCTCATGAGATCATCAAGTCCAGCCCCCCTTCACTGGGTAGGAAATACTACTGAGGTCAGGTCAAGTAACCCCAGCAAGGTGTGTGTCCAGTCTCCTTTTGAAGATCTCCAGGGTAGGTGCCTGCACCACCCCCACTGGGAGTCTATTCCAGAGTCTAGTCACATAAAGCATGAAGAAGTTTTTCCTTATATCCAGTCTGAAACCTTCTAGGAGTTTATGACCGTTGCTCCTGGTTTTCCCCTGAGGTGCTTTGCACCTAACCCCTGATGCTCTTCTCTGATATATTTGTAAGCTGCTACCAAATCCCCACAAAGCCTTCTCTTTTCTAGGCTGAACAGTCCCATATCTGTCAGCCTTTCTTTGTATGGCTTGCTCTTCAGGCCTCTAATCATATGAGTGGCTCTTCTCTAGACTCTCTCAAGCTTCTCCACATTCTTCTTGAAGTGTGGTTCAGAACTGGGTGCAGTACTCCAGCTGTGGCCTCACCAAAGCCAAGCAGAACAGGATAATAAGTTCCTTAGTTTTGTGTGCAATGCATCGGTTGATGTGTGCCAGCGTATTGTTTGCAAAAAAGTCATCACAATGGAAGATCTGTTTATTATTATTATTATTATTAAGAAACCCTGAATTAGATCAGTACAAGCAGAAACAAGCAGAAAGACTGGTAAGTAAAATAGCTTTGAGAACTGATTTTCAAATGGTTTATGATAATACTGGAAAGAGCATCCACTGCAGATGATACTCAGTTAATAAATATTATTAAAATAGCCTGTTTGGATAACCAATTGGATATGTATTTGAATAACTGTCAAAATAGTTGTATTGATACAGTCACTGATTTTGTTAATTCACTGAAAAATTGCACTTACTTAAAATGCTATCATTACACCAAATTATAGAATTTGAAGGGGCTTTTCCAGGCTATCAAATCCAGTCTTCTGCATTTGTAGAAAACCATGTAGTAGATATTTGTCCAAAAGGGCCTATCATATCCTCTCCAGGTCCTCTTACATAGCACAGCCACAAAGCACCGATTACAAAAGAAAAACCTGCAATGTACCACAGGAAGAAGCAGGGAGACAAGGGCAACAATTACTGCAATGAGAGAATTTGTTAGCTAAAGCATATATGTAACTAGGAGGAAAGTCAAATCTGGTTGGAGGGATTCTAAAAGTAGAATATTATTATTCAAAAAGATACATCTTGTTCAATGTCATGTTGCATTTTAATTTTCAAAAAGTGTGTGATTAACAGAGCTGAGAAAAAAAATTATATTGTACCTTGGATGAGATGTTACTGTGGAAAACTTTCAGCTGGATACAAATAATTAAGCTCAGAAATGATGGTTGTCTTAGTGACTAATAATGCAGCTGCAATTACCATAGGGTGCACCAAGTACATTGCAGAATATTAAGGTCTTGTTTTCATCTTTTTTTATACTTCAATTCAAAGAATTTTGGGGAGAATATAAAATTTGCCCTCAAATGTCTGTCACATTCTCTTTTTCTTATGGTTCAGGTAAACTGCTGAAAATTTGAATCCAATCCCACATATAACTGGAAGATGAGTGAGTTTGTTAGTTTATTCATTTATCTTAAATTGTGACTACAATGTGCGGTACACTTGAGACAGTTGCTAGGTAACACAGTGGACAGCTTGTTGGGAATATAGTTTATGCTTTGTGGTTTTTTATTTTTAATACTGGAGAACTGAGACTGTGAAAATCTAACTAAATTGACTTAGAAAACATATTAGTTGTTACTCAGTCTATCATGCAATCTTGAAATCCATCAAATAGTATGTGACTAAAGTTTTCAGCATCTTGTTCTGCTAATGAATTCATCCCTGAATGGCTGTGTCTACATGAGATGCTGACTGCACAGCTGTGACTGGGCAGTCATTTAGTACTTGTGTAAACAAATATAAACAAGTACTAAATGACTGTGCAGTAACCTGAGTTACTGTGCAGTAGCACCAAGAAATGGCTTTTTTGTGATGCTGACTGCACAGTAGCTCATTACTACTGCGCAGTAGGGTCACATCACGGTTTCTGCCATGTGACACTACTACACAGTAGTATGGGCCTATGGTGTAGTCAGTGTCTCATGTAGACACAGCCAGTATGCATAGTTGCTATCAATGGAGTCTTGGGAGCAAAATTCAGCAAAGAATTACTCTATTTGCTGCCTAAAATCATTCCAGTATTATTAATCCAGATACTGCCATTAAAATCATAGACTCTACTACTTTAATGCATGTTGACAGTATTATTTTAGGGCTATGATTTGAAGATCAAGCTTCTAGTACCAGGTGACTTATATCATTCCTTTTTTTCTCCTATACAGCTGTTTAATAGATCATTTACACATCTTCTATCAAGACCCATGGGACTTGAACCCAGGTCTTCCTGGCTTGGACCTTTCTGTCTTCTTGTGCCTTGCTCCTGTCTTGCCTTGCCTTTGCCTTGTGTAAGAATTCGTCCTGTCTTGTCTGTACCTTGGACCCCCATACCCATATCCTGTGTTATCTTGTGTATTGGATTCTTCTGCTCCTGACCATTGGCCTGGCCTTAACCATGGACTCGTTTGACTCTCTGACATGATCCATTGGACTTCATACCTGCTACTATGACCTTGGCTTGGCTTCTGGACCTACTCTAGTCCCTCAGTTTCTGAACCTTGATCCCCTGCATCTGAGTCATACTCATGATATCAGCAGCATAACTAGGGTGAGGTGAGTGGAGTACCAGCCCTGGCTCATGACACGGAGGGGGTCTTTACCATGGCAGATGCAGCTCTGCACCACCTCTGCCTGTTCACAGGAGCTTGACAGATGCAGCCCTGCCTCCAACAGTGAATGTAGGTGGTGGGATGATGCTCCCAGCCCTGCATTGGAGGCAAAGCCCCATGCCTGGGGATTGAAGGAGAGGAGAATGGGGCACCAAGAGGGGACCTCAGGGGGCCTGTGCTGCTACTTATTTCTCAGCACCAATGCAAGCCAAAGCTGTGGTCAGCATGAGGAGAGCCCCTCAGGTAAGGGTCCACTCCTTCCTTCCCCCCTCCACCCCTTGCTCTCCAGCTGTTAGCATAATCCCCTCCTCTGCATGCCATATGCCCCCCTGCCCTGCAAGGCTTGATAGGGGTGCACAATAAAATAGTGAAACAAACTACAGTATATTCATCATTATTATGGGCTGTGATGTCACCACAGCAGCAGTCTTGATCACATTACAGTAAAGGAGAGGGTCTGAAGGAGTATGGCTGGGGTGGGTGAAGGAGGCTGATGGCATCATTGTTTTGCTGCTCAGCGGTAGAAGCCAACGTCTCAATATCATATGAGACATGAGATACATCCTCTCACCCCCCTTGCACCACCATCCACCCTTCCCCCTGCCACATACTCTTACAGTTATGAAATTACTGATAGGTTAACACTGCTATATCATATCCTTTCTTTACCTTGCTGAAACAAAGAACGTTGCTGTTTACTCTGTTTCTTGGCTTTCCTGCATGTATGATGGGCTACAGGTTTTATTGTAATCTTAGAATCATAGAATATTAGGGTTGAAAAGCCCAAAGGAAGTCATCTAGTCCAACCCCCTGCTTAAATCAGGACCAGCTCGAACTAAAGAATTCCAAACAGTGCTTTGTTGAGCTGGCCCTTAAAACCCTCCAAGGGTGGAGATTCCACAACCTCTCTAGGTAACTTGCTCCAGTGTTTTACTACCCTCCTAATGAGAAATTTTTTCCTAATATCCAACCTAAACTTCCCTGCTGCAACTGGAGACCATTTCTCCTTGTTGTGTCATATGCCACCACTTAGAACAGTCTAGCACCATCCTCTTTGGAACTACACTTCAGGTAGTTAAAGGCTGCTATCAAATCCTGCCTCAGTCATCTCTTCTGCAAACTAAATAAGCCCAGTTCCCTCAGCCTGTCCTCAGCAGTCATGTGTTTAATTCTCTTAGCCATTTTGTTGCTCTCCACTGGACTGTCTTAACTTGTCCACATCCTTTCTATAGTAGGGAGCACAAAACTAGATGCAGTACTCCAGATGTAGCCTCACCACTGCTGAATACAGTGGAATAATTACTTTCCTCAATCTGCTGAAAACGCTTCTACTAATGCAGCCCAGTATGCTGTTAACCTCCTTGGCATGAAGGGCACACTGTTGGCTCATGCCTGGCTTATTGTCCACTGAAACCCCCAGGTCCTTTTCTTCAAAGGTGCTGCTTAGCCAGTTGGTTCCAAGCCTGTAGCAGTACATGGGATTATTTCATCCTAAGTACAGGACTTTGTACTTGTCCTTGTTGAACCTCATAAGATTTCTTTTGGCCTAATCCTCCAATTAGTCAAGATCCTCTGAATCCTAGCCCTACTCTCCAGCATAGAATCATAGAATCATAGAAGTAGGGTCAGAAGGGACATTGTAGATCTTCAAGTCTGACCCCCTGCCTGGGCAGGAGAAAAAA
>NW_017728994.1:829708-842540 GCF_001723915.1 Gavialis gangeticus | reverse complement strand
TCCTTGTTATGCCAGGGGGCACTAGGGGAAACAAGGTCTCTCCCAAACCCTTCTGGTCCCCCCCTAGTGAGTTTATAGACGGTCACCAGGTTCGATTGTGAAGGCTGAACAGGTTCAGGTCCGGCAGTGTCTCATTATGGGGTCTGCCCTGTTGTCCCCGGATCATGCGGGTGGCCCTCCTCTGGACTCTTTCAATGTTGTCCACATCCATCCTGAAGTGTGGCACACAGAACTGGACACAGTACTGCAGCTGTGGCCTGCCCAGTTTTGCATAGAGGGGGAAGATCACCTCCTTGTCCCTGCTAGAGATGCACCTGTGACTGCACAACAAGGTCCGGTTAGTCCTGCCAACTGTGACCTCGCATTGTCGGCCCATGTTCATCTTGGAGTCAATAATGACTCCAAGATCCCTTTCTGCCTCTGTGCTCTCAAGAAGGGAGTTTCCTATCTTATAAGTGTGCTGCTGGTTACTACTGCCCAAATACTTGTCAGTATTGAAGCACATGCTGTTTTTGCTAGCCCACCCCTGTAACCTATCCAGGTCTTGCTGCAGTCTTTCCCTCCCTACTAGCGTGCTCACCTCACCCCAAATTTTGGTATCATCAGTGAATTTAAAAAGGTTGCTTTTCACTGCATCGTCCAAATCACTGATAAAGAAATTGAATAGCGTGGGCCCAAGGACCGATCCCTGGGGGACTCTCCTGCCCACTTCTCCCCAGGTCAAATATGACCCATCCACCACCACCCTCTGAGTGCAACCCTTCAGCCAATCTGCAATTGATCTGACTGTGTAGACATCAGTGCTACAGTCGCCCAATTTTTTAATGAGGATGGCATGGAAGACGGTGTCAAAGGCCTTGCTGAAGTCCAGAAAGACTACATCCACGGCAACACCTGCATCCAATGCTTTTGTGACCTGAAAAATCTACTACTCTCCCCAGCTTTATATTATCCACAAGCATATCTACTACTCTCCCCAGCTTGGTATTATCCACAAACTTACTGAGGTTCACTCCATCTCATCTTCCAGGTTGTTGATGAAGACACTGAAGAAAACCAGCCCCAGGACTTATCCCTGGGGGACTCCACTTGATACCAGCTGCCAACTAGACCTCAAACCATTGATCGCTACTTGTTGAGCCTGACGATCCAGCCAGCTTTCTATCCACCTTACAGTCCATTCATCCAACCCATACTTCCAATTGGGTGGTTGAAGTGGTCGTGAAGATAGCCGGAGTTGGGATCAAGGTGTGCAGATTTGAGCCAAGCCGTGGTCAAGAAACGAAGCCAAGGTCAATTAACGCCAGGTGAGTAGGAAGCTGGAGACAGCGGGAACTGTCACAGGCTGAAGTCGAATTCAGAATCAAAATGGTTCATAAACCGGAGAATCGATGTCACGAATGAACAGTACAATCGAGAGTGAAGACGCAGCAAAACAGCCAGAATCCTCACTGGAGGAGACCGACAGGCCTAGAAGCCCCACTGAGAGACAGATTCTGAAACCAGGCTCTGTCCTCAGTTCAAACGGATCTCCCCCCGAGGGAGGGTCTCACTAACCCTTTTAAAGCAGCCCCTTGGCCAATTAGGTTGCTTGGCAGGCAGAATTTTCTAGATGAATTACCTCATACCAGAGAACTAATGAGCATGCGCTGCAGCAGGCTCTCTGTATCAACTGAGTCTGCATCGAACCAAAAGTAGGTCAGGCTTGAGTGACAGGCCTGCAGGTCGCACAGAGGACACATGCTAGGCCTGTTTCCATGGCACATGCTTATCACAGCCAATTCATTTTTCCACTCCTCTATTGCCAGCATACACATGAAATTTTCCATGACAGCTCAGAGGGCCAGAAGTCCCCAGGTAGTCCCCCCATCCCCAGGCGGGCTTAGTTTAAAGCCCAGTGGAGCAGGTCAGCCAGTCTGGCTACGAAGAGCCTCCTCCTCAGCAAAGAGAGGTGGAGACCATCTCTTTCCAGCAGCTCACTGCCTCTCTCACCAAAGAGTGGGCTGTGGTCATGGAAGCCAAAGCCTTCCTAATATCACCAGCACTGCAGTCTTTGGTTGACTATCTGGATCCTCCTATCCCTCCTCAGCCCATACCCTGAGACTTTGAGGATCAACGAGAACACCACCTGTGCCCCCAGACCCTTTAGCCTAGCTCCCAAATCCCTGTAGTGCCTCATGACCAAGCTGAGAGCGCTCCAAGCCATGTCATTGGTGCCTACATGAATAAGGAGCATGGGATAGTGGTCTGTGGGCTAGAGGACCTTGGGAATCTTCTCTGCAATGTCTCGGATACGAGCCCCTGGGAAGCAGCAGACTTCCCGGGCTAAGGGGTCAGGGTGGCAGATTGCCCCCTCAGTCCCCCTCAGGATGGAGTCTCCCACAACAAACACTTTACGTTTTGTCTTGGGGAGAATGGGGATGGTAGCTGCGGTTGGGCCTGTGTTGCCTGAGGGAGCTGGCAACTCAGCAGGCTCTGCTGGGGCTACAAGAGGTTCATAGCTGTTGCTAAGCTCTGGCGGGGCAGGGGTCTTGGTGCGCTGGGCCCCTGACTGGGCAGAATGGAAGGTCCCGAAGTCCTCCCTTGTCCTGGAGGTAGACCGTGGTCTACCCTCTGGCTCCCGGGGGAGAAGGGCCTGGCAGTAGGAGTCAATCTCCTGCTCACAGTCCCTGATGGCATGCAGTCTCTGGACTGTGGCCTGGAGCTCCTCCAGCTGGCCCCAGTAGGGAGCAGACCCCACAAGGGGAGGTAGCCATGTTCCCCAGCCCCAGAGCCTGAAAAAGGGACAGGCAGCCCCCGCAGCCTAGAGCCAGGGGCTCTGTCTGTGTGGAGCCTGGAACCATGGGCTCAGTCTGGGTGGCCATCTCTGAGGTGCCAGGGGAGGGAACCACAGAGCCTGAGGGGACTCTTGGGATGTGGCATGCCACTGGTAGGCGGGCTGGGCCTGAGTCTGTCTACCCTAGGGGGCTTGCAGGCAGGGCCTCAACCCTCCCACTCACCCTCCTGTGCGAACTCCATGCTAACTCATGCACTGGCAGACAAGCGCACCTGTTTAAGCAGCCTGTTCACACAGCTCCGGTCCTGTGGCTCCCTGTGGGGCTGGGTGAAGTAGGGGCCTGGGTGGGGCAAGATCTGGCCTGTCCCCTACTGGAGGGGGACTGGTGAGTACTCCCTCACCTCTCTCTCCCCCTGGATTCTCCTTAAGAATCCAGGGTGAGATAAAGAAAGGTTGATACCCACCTGGAGTGATCCCACCACAGTTCCCTGTCGGTGGGCTGCGTTCACTGCTGTGCAGAAAGGCAGACCAGAAAAAGGATGCCTGTCCTGGCTGCTGGCAACCTGCCTAAGACTGGGGACAGAGGAAGCCACTCAGCTCCATCAAACGATCCAATCCCTAGAGGGTCAGGTAACCCAGATTGAGAGTGAATTGAGGGAAGAAAAGGATTCTAGTAGCATGGCTTGTGCAGTGGCCAGAGCAGAGCAAGACCAACTGAAGATACTAGAGTGTTAGGAGGGAAAGATACTAGTCACAGGAAATCATTTCCCTTGAGCAGAAGGTTCAAGTGGCATGATCAGTTGAACCTTCCCCTGAAAAGGTCCGGCAGCGTCTTTATGGTGGAATTCCAAAAACTGTGTTGTAGGATGACCCAGAGAGCGACGATCTGTATGGTGAAATTGCAGTAACTAATCCAGGAGATGATAAGTATGTGAGGCTTACAGAAGAAACCTGCGACCTGCAAGATCTCACCTCCTTATGCCCCACCAGACCAAGAGAATTTAGGAGAAGAGTTAGCCCAAACCTTCCCAGTAGTGATGACCCATGTGGAGCCACAAGGGGGAAATCCCCAGATGGAGACACACTCCTTTACTCACACAGAAATCACACAAGAACAACATAAGGCCAAAAATCACACAAGAACAACATAAGGCCAAACCGGGACAGCCAATAATAGACTGGTTAGTTCAGATGTATGGTGAAGGAGCACCAAGGCAGCACAATTAGTTCTGCACCCCAAAATCCAGTTGGGTCAGTGCGTTGGGCAGGACCACAACATTACTCTGTTTTCTGCTACAATACAGGTGGCTGCCACTAGCTACAGTAACAGAAGAAGAGCTTAACCCTCCCCCACAGGCATGGGCTAACTTAGAGGAAGCTATCCACTGTCTGTATCAGCTAGCATTAACTGAAATCATTCGAGCAGAAAACTGGAGGCACACTCCAGTAGATGAAGAACTAGTGACAGAAGCCATGTGGAGGAAGTTCTGCCAGCAAGCATTAACAGAATGCACCTTAGGCCTGCTGGCCTTACAACAAGAGTTAGTAACTCACCCGGTAAGAAATGCAATCCGGTGGTTAGTACAGCTTCTGCTCATCTTGCAGAAGCCTGGGCTTCCCAAACTAATAAAAACTGCCAAGACCATGGCAGTGGCCCCAGAGAAAGATGACCTGGCAGGGCCCCCCAAGTCCAGGAAAGTGGGGAATGAAAAATCCAAAACCCTGCAGGCGCAAATGTGGAGAGAGTTACTGGCAGCAAGATTTAGTAAAGAGCAAATTGATGGGCTGTCTACCATGGTCCTGCAAGCGTTATGGGTCAAACATTGAGAAGGTGGGAAAGGAAAGAAGACAGAACCCTCAGCACCCCCCGACTCCCAGCAGTAGGAGTCCTGGCTGACCCAGCCCCCCCAAGCAAGGGGCCATCGTGGGGGCAGTAGAGGATTGGGGACCGGTAACACAGAATAATATTGGCCCCTTAATCCAAGTGCCTATAAAGATTTGTTTAAATGGAAAGAAAAAGTCAATTAACATGCCACTGGACACTGTTGCCCAGCTATGCGTTTTGGACTGTGCAGAAGGGAAAGGGGCACGGGGAACCCTCTACCAGGTAGTAAGAGTTGGAGGTGCCAGATGACCGGGACATTTGGTCCGGCCCACATTCACCATGCCTAACAGTTCTGTAGTAACAGCAGCTGCTGTCATGCTCCAGGGAAGGCCGAACCTACTGGAACTAAATGTGTTGCAGGGGCAACGGTTTATCCTTAAGCAGGAAACCTAGCAGTTTGGATGTGCCACAGTTCAGGAAGGTGAGCAGGAGGATGTAATGACGGCGGTAGCCCGATGTTCCATGATCCTACTCGCCCTGCCAGCCATGAAGGGGGTACACCAGCCTCAATACCGCACCCCCTCCCTCCCCGAAGCAACACAACCCATCCAGGACATCATAAATTGGCAGCTGGAGGATGAAATCATCATTTGAACCCATTCTCCATATAACAACCTGGTGTGGCCAGTACGTAAAACAAATGGGGATCAGTGATTGACTATTGACTTTAGGGCTTTGAATGCCACCACCGACCATCTGATGGCCACAGTCCCATCCATGCCTGCATTAACAGAAAACATTAGATGTTATGGCCCCCAGTGGATGGGATCCATGGACATTAAAGACATGTTCTTTACTATCCCCATCCATGAAGATTACTGACCTTTGTTTGCCTTGACATGGCTGGGACAGCAGTACACCTACACAGTCCTACCCCAGGATTAGGTGCACAGCCCCACCTTGGCCCATGGAGTGCTAGCAGTCATGGTCCATGAAGTCCAATTGAGTCACCCAAAGGTGCATGTCTGGCAGTATGTCGACGACGTCATGGTGGGGGGCCAGGACCAGGTATTAACCATTTGTGCTTTCAAATCCCTAAATGAGAAAGTGCAGGCATTTGGGTTCACACTGTCCAGCAAAAAGATCCAAGAAGTTGAGCCCCAGTGCGAATTCCTGGGAATCTAATGGCAACAAGGTGGACCCACCATACCAGCTAAAGAGCTGCAGAGCCTGGTAGATACCCCTGCCCTCAACAACGTAAAAGAACTGCAAGCCCAGCTGGAAACACTTAACTTCTGGTACTGAAGTTACTGAAGTTACTAATGGGGCCCTGAAAACGAACATGCCATGCAGGCCCTCAAGGGGGTGGTAACCATGCACACCTCCCTAGCAGCACAACACCCAGAAGGGGATCCCTGGCTCCATGTAAACATGTCCAACAGGGGGCCCCACTGGATCTTATGGCAGACGGATACACCTAAGGCAGAGGGAAAGCCCCTTGGGTTTTGGAGCTGAGGCTGGAAAGGGGCTGAAGCCCAATACACCCTGCTACAACAAATGCTGTGGGCGGCAGCCACAGCTTTAGAAGCCACAGAGTCCCTGAGAGGAGAGTTACTCACTGTCATAACCATCCCGGTACCCATCCTGGGAATGGCATTATCTGATCGACACCTCCCACCCAGAGGGAAAGCCCAAGAAACAACAGCGCAAAAATGGATCTATTATATTTTAAGTCAGGCTTAGTGGGTAACCCCAAAGGGACGTCCAGCACTAGTGGAAAAAGTCACAGAAAGCATGGTTAACATATAAGCAAATGCAGCCAGCTCTGAGGAACCATCTCCCATCAAAGAAGCACCTCCCTTCTCTCCTGACATGGAAACATCAGAAGATGTAAAAGTTTGGTTTACCGACAGCTCAGCCAAGGGTTGCACCTGAAGGAGTGCTGCCATATGGGTTCAAGATGGTAAGAAGCTTGTAATGGAGGGAAACGGACAAAGTGCACAGTATGCTGAGCTGGCCACTGTAGATGACGTGGCCAACTATGAACTGTAACTAAGGTCAGGCTATACAAAACCCATTTATATCTACTGCAATTCATGGATGGTAGTAGAGGGTTGCACCAAGTGGCTACCCCTGTGGAAAAAGGAAAACTTCAAAAAGTGAGGCAGAGAGATTTGGAGCTGTGAGGAGTGGGAGGCTTTGTGGGAAAGGGATGCCTTCCCTTACACATACGACATGTTAGTGCAGTGCATGGGAGCAAGAGAACTGAAGGCCCTGAAGCAAAGTGGAACAGGCAAATAGATGAGCTAGCCAAAGACAGCACAGAAGCCCTTGTTGCTGAAGCAGAGGCTCAGCCACCCCTACAGAAGGTGCCCAGCCCCTCCCTCAAGCAGACCCCTGGAATGCTAGCCGCAGAATAGCTGTATCAGCAGCATGGGCACCCTGGAAGTGATAGTACTTCTCGCCTAGGAGCCAACTGGGGCATTCACCTAACTAAAAGGAAAGCACAGGAATTGGTCAACTCCTGCATCACCTGCCAGGAGGTCAAGGTCCGACTAACTCTGCCTCAACTACCCCTTTGTCGTTACATGATGGAAAGATAATATGGCAAGTTTGGCAATGCGACTTTATAGGCCAACTTCCCCACACCCCCAGAAAGTGACAGTATGTGTTTGTAGCAGTGGAAGCAGCCACCGGAATAGTGTTTGCCCGGGCCTCCACCATGGCCACTGCACAGGACACCTGTGCAGCACTGGAAAACCTGTTGGCCATCTACCCACCTCCCATAGAGCTGTGGACCTATCACATTCCCTATCACCCGCAATCTCATGGACTAGTAGAACGAGCCAACTGTATCTTAAAGTCCAACCTGCAAATGGCTGCTGGTTCGGCCTTCAAGGACTGGGACCTGTACCTGGATCGCTCAGTCAACTGGGCCAACAATCGGCCCCATGCCAGAGGAAGCCCTATGCAGCAAGCCTTTGGTCAAAGCAGGACCTGCGAGCCGGCAGTGGAACAGCCAAGGGGTGGCTGAGGGAAACTCCAGGCAGGAGACCAGGTAGCAGTTACGCATCCACAGGGAGACAAATGGGAAGGGGTGCTAATGGCACAGGACACACATAACTCATGGTGGGTGTCGAGGTCAGATCCATCTAATGGGAGCCAGACTCCATTTTTCCTTGTTTTTGCAGATTGAGTCCATCCGTGGGCACAGCTGTATCAGCCTCAGGGCACTCTGGATTCATCACCCTGCTCCAGAGCAATGCCGCCACCCTCATCCAGCAATGAAGGGGTGGAACGCTATCATGATGGGACTGCTAGTTGTTTGCTATTGTATGACTAATGTGGAGCATTTCCATGCTCCCACACCCCAGATTCCACCCACTGCCAAGGCCTCAGACATGCTGGGATACTAGGAGCACCCAGCTGCAATTGAAGAAGTGCAAAACTGGCCTTTCAGTCACTGGTGGTGGATTGTGGACTGGCAAGGGGAAATCTGTCAATGTTACTGTGGGGCAGGGTGGTTGCTCAGTTTCCTCCCATATGCCAGGATCAGGAAAAATGAGTGTGGGACAGGGGGAGATTGTTGTGGTTTCTTCCAATGGCCCTGGTGCTGTTACATTCTGCCTGAAGTTATGTTGCCCACCCCAGGTCCCAATGTGACCACTACTGCAACCCCACCTGCAGCTCTAAATTCTACAACCACCCAGAGCCCAAAAAGGTGACCAAAACCTCTGATCCCACCTCCATGGGAAACGATAGCTCCAGCGGTTCCCCTGCCCGATGATACTTTGGCACAATGGTGTACAGCTCACCAAATACACTGGTCTTCCAGGTATAGCAAGGTACTATGGTGGTTTAAAAATGGCTCTTATGCTGTCAAGTGGTGGTCCATGGAATGGGAAGCCAACACATCCCATGTTCTGGATATTTTGTGGTTCCGCCATATGGATGAAGGGGGGCACATTCACAGAACTGAATATACAATAGCCGCATATCACCAAACAGTCTGGGAAAGTCTGCAGGGCACAGCCCTAGTCAACCCAGAAGAACTGGCTGATCCCATGGGGGGCACCATGCCAGAATCATTTTTGCAAGATATCCATGCCATAGTGGTACCTGGACAGTGTGTGTTCAAGTACACAGATGGAGATTCACTCCAGCAGATAGACCAACCCCATTGGGAAGTTTACCAATCCCAGAGACAAGAAGGGAAATGGTTAAGCACTCAAACGGGAGACCCCCTGTCCATTTTTTGCATTAAGCAGGGATGCACAATGTTAATCAGAAAGGAGCCACCACAGGTGTACCTGCTGCCTCGCTTGTCTAATGTCACCCCATGGTGGAGGTCCCAGACCAGAGCTCCAGTTCTCCTTAATGTCTCCTTGTTAAATGCCCGTATCACCTTTAACCCTGAGCAATGGTTTATCAGAACAGCAGTCCCCAACTGCTTTGCCAGTGCCTGGTTGGCAGAGAATATGTTGCGCTGGGCTTGGCCAACCATTTTCCAACCTGCAGCCCAACAGCCTCCAAGCACCCAAAAGAAAAGAGGTATCCTAGACCACGTATGGAAGGGGCTTAATTTGGCCATGGGAGTTTGGAACATAGATAAATCTCAGAAAAACACCCAAGGAATCATGGATATACAACAAACCATAGGTTTGATCACTAAAGGGGTTATGATTGTAATGCATGCAGCCTTTCAAGCTGATGCTAATCAAACCTGGAGCACTGCGTGTGCCCAAGTGCAGCTTTCACTTAACTTTCACTTCTCCCAGGTGATGAGAGATCTCAGACACAAAGAATGGCCTGCTGGCTTAGAGCGCCATGGACTACCCCCAGTTTTGACCCAATGGTTAGTTTACCGAGACACATGGAGCACACGATGGGAGGGGTGTAGCAAGACAAAATGTTTTTTTGTTGTACATGGGGTAGCAAATGGCACATGGTCCACTTGCTTTTAACAACAGGACTAGGGGGAGGATGTATGTCAGACTGAGATTTACATCATCCCATTTTGGGAAATTATAACCCCGGAAGGCCCCAAGTATTTAGCTCAATCCCTGGTGTACCCTGTGTATGGCATTCTAATAGGCTTGGGAACTTTATGAAGGGGCTGGCCCAATAGTCCCCCCAACATGTTTTGTACAACACCCCTACCAAAGATTCCCTATATTACCCTAGTTCACCAAGCTTGTTGGGAAGGTTCTGGCCACTTGTACTATCCCAACAGTACATTTTGGACCTCCTGCACCAGCTGCTGTGCAGAAGCTCAAGTTTTTCAAGGAGCATCAGATACTTTAAATGTCCACAGCCAGGAAGCTACTTTAATGTGGCCAAAGACCCAACTAGGAAGGTTCACCCTCAACCTAAGTCTTCCAAAATCCTGGGTTCAAAATGTAGACATGCCCCACCTAGAAGGGTGGAATGAGGTAGCAGCCTACATAAAAAAATTGCTTGAAGACTCCAGGAAAGGTAAACAACTTGCCCTCATAGACCAAGAGGGAGGGCAAATTATTAAATGTGCTACTAACATTCCCCCATCATGTAAGTGGTATGAAGTAGCCTGTACTGTACAAATGTATACCTTCACTAAAGGTGCTCCCTTTCCTTGGTTTGCACTAGTAATAGGTTTAACTGTAGGACAAATATTGCTCAATATAATCCTTAGATGTTGTTGTTATAAAATTGGTCCTGTGGAAGAAATCAAACTTCGCATTGTGGTTGAATCAGAACTGACAGAGCCAGCTTTTCTTTATTTAGGGCTATACTGTGATCACAGGGAGAATTCCATACAGCAAGAGGAATCACCCACTTGTCTGTTTCAAAGGATTTCTCACACTCTCTAAGTTTACAAGCATATTTATACTTAAGACAGAGAAGGAGGAAAAAAATACAACCTTGGAGAAACAAAACAATAGTAAATTACACAGACATTTAGGAAGTTTACTTAAACAAAATATTTGTGCACAGGACAATATATCAAGACAGACCATGGCATGCAAGATTTCTTATCTCAGAACATTTAACTGAAATAAGCAGTATCAGCCTTCTGGTTTCTGTCTGTTTTTCGAGTCAAATAGGTCAGAAGCCCAATTAAATTACTCCAACAGTCCTCGTGTTTATGCCAAAATAAATGGTGTTGCTTGTACTAATGTTACATATGCTGCCTGGCAAGAGTCATATTTGTAAAACAATTGCAGATGCTCCAAGAAGCAAGGGGTGGATTGTGATGGCCAGAACTAAAGGGGTTAATAAGCAAATTATAGCAAAAAAAAATTGCTTCTTGAGAGCATCTAGCAATGACATAATAGTTCATATTAGCTAAAGCAAAGCTTGCAAGATTGTTTCCTGCAGACATATCCTGTCTGTCATAAGTATAACCGTAATGTTAAAATTAACTGTCTATACCAATCATAAGACTAACATGGGGCCCAAGAAGCAGAACTAGAAAACAAAACTGCAAACTTTAGCTGACCTAACAGTTCTTTCTTAAAGGTCAGTAAAAATGACAAACCTGACCACAAGGGGCAGAGAAAATTCTAATCTCAGACTCCAAAGTGATGTGGTGTGATTTGCTTATTGGATAAACCCAAATTTAGGCAGTAATCTTTTATGATAATTTCTAACACCTTTTAACCCCATAGGGTAACAGCTGTAGGGTAAGATTATAAGTGGCTCTAAAGCCAACAGATTAGCATAGGACAAGATATAAAGGAACACACACATCAGGTGACCAGTAGGAAGGATGGAACAGAATGGTCATTGCTGTTCCAAGCACAGACTCCAGACTCCCAGTGTGAGCAAGGACCAGGATCCTGACTGAGGGACCTTCCCCAGTGCTCCCTCCAACAGCATCAATTGGCTAAAATAAGCTAAAGATACAAAAAGAACAACTTCAAAAACAGAAGCTGCGTATGGAAAAACCCCAAAACACTAAAACAAAGGGTGCCAATCCCTATAAAAGAACACTTTGAAAATGCCAATTTGGGTGAGTTTCTTTCTCTACTGCTGTTTCTTTGGAGCATAGATGCATCTGCTTACCCTGTTCCAGCTGTTATCTTTAAATCTGCTATCTTCAAATCATCATCATCTACTCAATAAGTCTGGGTTGGCCACCCTGGGCTGATATTGAGCAACTATTGCTGATAACTATATTTGGTGTGTGTGTGGATGAAATGGTTGTTTTGTGTATGTGTATGCCTGTGGGTAATGATGTGTATGATGATTTGTGTGTGTTTGTATGAATGGTGTGCCTGAACCTCTATGTCTAACTCATGTAATCTATAAACGCGGCACCTTGCCTTATCCCCCTTTATAAAGTCTCACTTGTGATTTGAGCAATTGGCAATTTGTGTAACACTATGACCAGTAAAAAGTGCTAGAAGGCATGTCAGAACTATTTTACCCTCCTGCCCTTTCAGTCCTACCTTACTGCCAGGTGGCACTTTAGGACAACACCCAGCTGTGGGAATACTGACACTCTCTTTTCCTGGATGTAAGTTGCTTGGAGGACTCAGGAGGGCTGATGGGTGCTCAGGGAAGCTGAGGTGTGAAATCTTTCCATTCAAAGCTAACCCCCCATGTGCCCGGGTGCTCTTTTTTTGGCACCAATCTTTTCTGTGCAAAGCCCCTCAGGTCTCCCCAAGTGTACATAAGCATCTCCCAAGGCTGGGTGAAGGGGGGTCATCCTTTTGGCAGCACACTATTTCCACAGGGCGCTGTGTGTGGGAGTACCTTTCAGGCTACCCCCAAGTGCTTTCATGCATAAGGACCCCAGAGACTTCCTGCCTTCTGCCTTGCTAGCACTGCTTCCCCTCAATTTTTTGGTGCTTGTTGCAACAGCTTCCCTCTTTTCTTGCATGCTTTTTTTGTACTGGATGCTGGGTTTGGGGTACCTTAGGGCTACAAAAGTGTACACAAGCATTGCATCTCCCACACACCCACTTTACAAAGCTGCTCCAGCAAATATTTTTCCCGCTACTTTTTTCACAGGGAATAGTTCTCTTTTGGTGGTTTGGGGGGGCTGTGTTTTTTGTGCACTTTTGCAGCCCATGGTGCTTTCCATACCTGCAGCAGACTGTCTGTGGGGGGCGGGGGCATTTAACACCAGAATGAGGCTGGTGTTGGGGGGGGGCTCTAAATTCAGACTCAGCTCAGTGGGAACCAGTTCGACCAATTCTACACTTGTTCTCCGTGTCTAGTGCAGTGTAGTGTATCATCGAACAAGA
>NW_017728994.1:822235-824708 GCF_001723915.1 Gavialis gangeticus | reverse complement strand
TTCTGTCTGTTTTTCGAGTCAAATAGGTCAGAAGCCCAATTAAATTACTCCAACAGTCCTCGTGTTTATGCCAAAATAAATGGTGTTGCTTGTACTAATGTTACATATGCTGCCTGGCAAGAGTCATATTTGTAAAACAATTGCAGATGCTCCAAGAAGCAAGGGGTGGATTGTGATGGCCAGAACTAAAGGGGTTAATAAGCAAATTATAGCAAAAAAAAATTGCTTCTTGAGAGCATCTAGCAATGACATAATAGTTCATATTAGCTAAAGCAAAGCTTGCAAGATTGTTTCCTGCAGACATATCCTGTCTGTCATAAGTATAACCGTAATGTTAAAATTAACTGTCTATACCAATCATAAGACTAACATGGGGCCCAAGAAGCAGAACTAGAAAACAAAACTGCAAACTTTAGCTGACCTAACAGTTCTTTCTTAAAGGTCAGTAAAAATGACAAACCTGACCACAAGGGGCAGAGAAAATTCTAATCTCAGACTCCAAAGTGATGTGGTGTGATTTGCTTATTGGATAAACCCAAATTTAGGCAGTAATCTTTTATGATAATTTCTAACACCTTTTAACCCCATAGGGTAACAGCTGTAGGGTAAGATTATAAGTGGCTCTAAAGCCAACAGATTAGCATAGGACAAGATATAAAGGAACACACACATCAGGTGACCAGTAGGAAGGATGGAACAGAATGGTCATTGCTGTTCCAAGCACAGACTCCAGACTCCCAGTGTGAGCAAGGACCAGGATCCTGACTGAGGGACCTTCCCCAGTGCTCCCTCCAACAGCATCAATTGGCTAAAATAAGCTAAAGATACAAAAAGAACAACTTCAAAAACAGAAGCTGCGTATGGAAAAACCCCAAAACACTAAAACAAAGGGTGCCAATCCCTATAAAAGAACACTTTGAAAATGCCAATTTGGGTGAGTTTCTTTCTCTACTGCTGTTTCTTTGGAGCATAGATGCATCTGCTTACCCTGTTCCAGCTGTTATCTTTAAATCTGCTATCTTCAAATCATCATCATCTACTCAATAAGTCTGGGTTGGCCACCCTGGGCTGATATTGAGCAACTATTGCTGATAACTATATTTGGTGTGTGTGTGGATGAAATGGTTGTTTTGTGTATGTGTATGCCTGTGGGTAATGATGTGTATGATGATTTGTGTGTGTTTGTATGAATGGTGTGCCTGAACCTCTATGTCTAACTCATGTAATCTATAAACGCGGCACCTTGCCTTATCCCCCTTTATAAAGTCTCACTTGTGATTTGAGCAATTGGCAATTTGTGTAACACTATGACCAGTAAAAAGTGCTAGAAGGCATGTCAGAACTATTTTACCCTCCTGCCCTTTCAGTCCTACCTTACTGCCAGGTGGCACTTTAGGACAACACCCAGCTGTGGGAATACTGACACTCTCTTTTCCTGGATGTAAGTTGCTTGGAGGACTCAGGAGGGCTGATGGGTGCTCAGGGAAGCTGAGGTGTGAAATCTTTCCATTCAAAGCTAACCCCCCATGTGCCCGGGTGCTCTTTTTTTGGCACCAATCTTTTCTGTGCAAAGCCCCTCAGGTCTCCCCAAGTGTACATAAGCATCTCCCAAGGCTGGGTGAAGGGGGGTCATCCTTTTGGCAGCACACTATTTCCACAGGGCGCTGTGTGTGGGAGTACCTTTCAGGCTACCCCCAAGTGCTTTCATGCATAAGGACCCCAGAGACTTCCTGCCTTCTGCCTTGCTAGCACTGCTTCCCCTCAATTTTTTGGTGCTTGTTGCAACAGCTTCCCTCTTTTCTTGCATGCTTTTTTTGTACTGGATGCTGGGTTTGGGGTACCTTAGGGCTACAAAAGTGTACACAAGCATTGCATCTCCCACACACCCACTTTACAAAGCTGCTCCAGCAAATATTTTTCCCGCTACTTTTTTCACAGGGAATAGTTCTCTTTTGGTGGTTTGGGGGGGCTGTGTTTTTTGTGCACTTTTGCAGCCCATGGTGCTTTCCATACCTGCAGCAGACTGTCTGTGGGGGGCGGGGGCATTTAACACCAGAATGAGGCTGGTGTTGGGGGGGGGCTCTAAATTCAGACTCAGCTCAGTGGGAACCAGTTCGACCAATTCTACACTTGTTCTCCGTGTCTAGTGCAGTGTAGTGTATCATCGAACAAGAGACTTCTGAGGCAGATGGGACAAATGGCCAGCATGACCTAATAACCCCAGTGAGGTGAAGAAAGAAAAAACTGCCCAGGCACAATGACTGTCACCCCCTCCTGTCAATCACCACATACACAGTGGCCAGAATCAAAAGGCTGCACTGTGGGGGATGGTGGTGGTTACCAGGCTATTGTCGAATCAATTACTCTATTTGCATGTAAATCCTATTACAGTTTGCAGTCATGTCCCCAAACTGGTTTTATACCTGCTTATCTTCTCAAGTTGCCTGCCACCACAAACCCATCCCCCCTGCCA
>NW_017728994.1:816907-817235 GCF_001723915.1 Gavialis gangeticus | reverse complement strand
AAATAAGCAGTATCAGCCTTCTGGTTTCTGTCTGTTTTTCGAGTCAAATAGGTCAGAAGCCCAATTAAATTACTCCAACAGTCCTCGTGTTTATGCCAAAATAAATGGTGTTGCTTGTACTAATGTTACATATGCTGCCTGGCAAGAGTCATATTTGTAAAACAATTGCAGATGCTCCAAGAAGCAAGGGGTGGATTGTGATGGCCAGAACTAAAGGGGTTAATAAGCAAATTATAGCAAAAAAAAATTGCTTCTTGAGAGCATCTAGCAATGACATAATAGTTCATATTAGCTAAAGCAAAGCTTGCAAGATTGTTTCCTGCAGACA
>NW_017728994.1:804268-811907 GCF_001723915.1 Gavialis gangeticus | reverse complement strand
ACACTCCCTTCCCTCCATCCTCCATCCCGCACAGAGACCTCCCTGAGACCCCCTTATGAACTCATTATACAAGACATCTTTTTGTAAGATGGACTTTATTCAATGAAAAATTAATATGAAGTGGAACATTAATGATAAAAAGGATCAATTCACACAATTACAGAGCACATTGTCCCTGCAGAGCAACACCTATGTGTGCCACCAGACAATTTCTGATCACAGCACTTCTCCCACTATTTGCCTGTATCTCTAGCCCTGCACTTTCAACTGCTTCTCTGCTGTTTAAGGTTGCAGTTTGTGTCAATTCTCTTAACTGACTGCTCCAAGCATCACTGAAGACCTCATCCCTTGTTTCACAGATATTATGCAGGATGCATGCTGCCACTACGTATGAAGTAATGTTATCAGCATCAACTTCTGGCCTGTAGTTGAGTGATCTCCAATGGGCTTTCAGGCACCCAAATGCACACATTACACTCATGCAGCAGTTGTTTAGCTGCTTGTTGAACAGCAATTACTTTGAGTCACTCACTTGCCCTGCATATGGCTACCCACTCAAGCCCCACCAGTCCTGGAGCATATTTGCCCTTGTCCAACATCTCAGTTTTGAAACACACGAGCATTGTGTGTGCTTCCTGCCCATCCCATGTAAATGTTTGTAAATCTGTCTCTGTGGTCCCCGATGACTTGCAGAATCACAGAAGGAAACCCCTTTCTGTTTATGAATAGATGTTTGTCCTGGGACTGGTTTAGGACAGGAATGTGCAAGCTGTCAATTGCTCCCATACAGTTAGGGAAGCCCATTTTGTGGTATCCTTCCACCACCTTCTGGCGGTTACTGTAGGAGATGAATTTGTTTGCTGCCAGGTCCTGTAGCAGTTGTAAAACCTCACTGATGACCCTTCCAGCAGTGCAGGGAGACACGCTGAACTGATTCACAACATGGTTCAAGCTTTTTGGAGTGGCTGTTCATGATGGCCACGGCAACATGTTTCTCTGGGCTGATGGATTTCTGCATGACAGTCATCTGGCACTGGATGTGCAGGGTCAGCAAGTTAATGATGTGGAAGAATGTCTCTTTGCTCATTCTGAATGTTTGCAGCCACTGGTCACCATTCCATGTTGACATGACTATTCTGTCCCACCAGTCTGAGCTACTATTGTGTGCCCATATCTCACGAGGCTTGCCCTGAATGTATGTCCAGAAAGCAGGTATAGTCTTTGGCAACCACACTTTCTGTTTGTTGCAACACAAGAGCAGCTTACACACTTCAAGTAACAGCATCCTCCTCACAGCAAGCTCTTGGCTCTTCATGAGTTTTAAGGCCACACCATAGGTACATCAAGCTTCTGACTCTCATCAGTAGAACCATACATCTGTGATGTGAATGTTCTACAGCCTTCCAAATTAACCTCTGCTTTCTCCATAGTCCCTCAGGATTTGAGGAAGACATTGTCTTTAGCAAGATTTTGGGCTGTGAAGCAACCTCTGTCTCAAATGTCTGCAAAAGTCACTCTCCTACATTAGCATGAAAC
The DNA here is from genome assembly GCF_001723915.1 of Gavialis gangeticus. NCBI lineage: Eukaryota > Metazoa > Chordata > Crocodylia > Gavialidae > Gavialis > Gavialis gangeticus. The sequence continues at coordinate 810,371 of NW_017728994.1, read as the reverse complement.
CACTTCTGTCATTTACATGTCAATAGCTACTGAAACCATGTGCTCCCTGCAACTGAAGGTTGCCTGTATTTCTTGAAAAGAGTAGAGATGTTACCACATACCAAAAATGGGAGCCTGTGTGCTTGAACACTCTTGAACAGGCCATACATGTCCCATACATGAGAGAGCTCTTCTATATCACCACCCCTATCCCCCCCCCACACACACACTGTAAGAGCAAGCCTTGATCACCCTTGTGGAAAATGCACAGAAAGGATTTGTTTTGGTCTGCATATCTAAAGGAAATGAGTGTCTGTGAGCCATTCAAACAGTTCAAGGTTTATCCCCTAAAGTGATCGTCCAAGATTTTCAAGAATTTCCAGCATAATAGTAGTGTGAGTATGCTTCTGAATGTCATGGGCTAGACTGTGAAAAGTGAAGAATTGCTTCAAAAGTTTGGAGATTGGACAAATCACACTTCTTTTATGCATCTCTTGATAAAAGGTTCACACATCCCAAAACAGGTCCCAGAACTGTTCCTAACAGCAGGTGCAGGCTGTAGTGTGTATGATCTGCTCTGCTTAACATTTTGTTGGCCATGGAGGGGAGCAAGAAAAGTCAAATTTTGAAAGATGTGATGGATCCTTCATAAGGATGGGGACAAAACTGGACTTACGCAGAAGTGGAGGCACTGATTGACATTTGGAGTGAAAGGAGCATCATGACACAACTAGGAAGCCACAGGAATAAACTAGTTTATGTCTCTATTTCTGAACAATTAGAGAAACTTGGCATCAAACGTAACTGGGAACAGTGTTGCAGTAAGATGAAGGCCTTAAAGTGTGCTTTCCATCAAATGGCAATAATTCTCAGTCCGGTGTCTCATGTAGAATGATTCCGTTTTACAACAAGCTATCATCCTTAAATGAGATGCTTCAGAGGCTTGTGTGACTGAGTTTGGGACATCACGAGCAACCAGAAATTCCCTGACATCAAAGTGCTTGTCAAACCACAGCTACTTTGCAAGTTCCATGCAATCTGTCTCCTCCTCAAGAACAAAATCAGTCACAGACCAACAACCTGACTTGGGACTGCTCAAGCGACCTCTTTGGCATGCAACCAGAAGTGAGCTCCCCCTCTGCCATACTCAACCCACACGTTTTGGTACCAGACACCCAGGAGGCTCAACCAATGCTCAAAAGAAATAACTCTCCTGTTCATGATGAGGAAGAGGAGACTCCGACTCAACCATTATTGTGTCACAGGACTTACCAGGTTCCAAAGGGAGTACTGAGTCAGGGAAGGCAATGGCAGAGTCCTGAGGTGGAGACTCCAGTATCCTTGTGAATGGTGACTTGAAAGTAACAGTACTGGTATTAGTAGTGTTCTGGATTTTTGGTTTTACAGATTTACACTCATATATATAAATTAGGTGTGGGGGGTAAAGGGAGAACATGGTGTGGTGCTGCTCCCTGTGGCAGACGCTGCACCCAGGCACTCCGCATGTCCCCGCAGGACTGTAGCCATGCAGGGCTGCTGCAGCAGGGGCTGGCTGCTGCAGCCACCTGTGGAGGTAGCTGATTTTTGGTACAGTGTGGGCACACAGCTGAGGGGGTGCAGATCTTTGTTCAATGTGCACCCTGGGAAGTGGGATGCATGCTGTGGTGCTGAGACAATTATTTCAGGGGTATGGACTTAAGAAGATAGTTGGGCGAGAGATAGTAGGCTGTCAGTTGTAATTCTTGAAGTGGCAGTCCTGCTAAAATAATTTAAGAATGATTCACTGACTTTACAAATGTTCAAGAACTGGTTAGAACTTTATTTTTGTCTGTGGATAGGAGCTTCTTTATCTTCATTTTCAAGAGCAGCTGTTAATGCTCAGTGTCAACATAATTATCAAAAAAATCAATGAGAAGCTAAGCAAAGTGTTTTTCATGGTCTGACAGAGGTGTCTGAAAACATTGCTACATTCAGTGCAGAAATGACATCCAAAATGAAAGATGTGTTCGATGTGTTAAAGCGTACTGAGCAAGCCAATCTGGAGGTTATGAAATCCACTAGTAATGAAATGGTACAATGTTTTAAGGAATTTAATCAGAAGCTTGATCTCATTTTTTTCTGGGACCAAAGGTTCAGACAGGAGTTTATAACACAGCTTCATGAATGTTGATGTACTGGGAGAAGCACTGACAGTAGCCTACCCAAAGAAACTCTCCAGTCTCTTGCAAAGGAGAGCCATGCCTCCTGTAGCCACAAAAGGAGACCCCCAAGTCACTTCAGGGATAATGAGGAGGAGGGGGATGTTCAGGTGACCTGGGAAGGGTGCAGGAGGTTGGCATCACTTGAAGAAGCAGGTTCTCATCAGTAGAGTTTTCTGTGACCCCCCACCCCCCCCAGGATTGGTGTGCTTTTCCCTCCCTCATGTACTACCAATCCAATATTCGCAAAGCAGATTGCACTTAAGTGTACTGGGGGCTGAGTGAGGTCTGTATGACCCAGTTTAGGTTCACAATCTATATCTCTTTTTTCTCTCTACCTACTTTAGGAATTTGTTTTGAAATCGCTGATAGAAATAAAGTATCCCAGAAGGACTTTGAAAAGTGTCCTGTATTTTTATTTTCTATACAAGAAGCTAGGTGAAAATCTTTTGTAGATCTGGGTGGGGGGATACAAGGAGGCATCTGATAATATTAATCCCAAGGCTGAGGACAGCCAGTTTGGGGCCAGCATGACCAAGGCTAGTGTCTTGTGGCTGAGAGGTACACCCCCTCCCCAACCAACCAGCCACTTGCACAGGTACACTGTGTGGGCTCCAGAGGTACACAGGGGGCCTGCCTGTCCAGAGGTACACAGGGGGACTGCCTGGCCTGTACACACAAAGCCCCCCTCCTCTGTCACCCCCCTCTCCCCAGCCTGGCTTGCTTTTTTGCAAGCCACCACCAAGCAGCCACTTGCAGATGTACACTGTGTACAGAGGGGGGCTTCTTCATGCTCTTTCTTGGCTCACATTACATAAAGCTTCCTTGTGCTTTGTGGTGTATGTGGAACACCTGATTAAGACAGATTTACACACAAACCCAAGAACTTTGCAAACTGTTCCACCTTCTTTTCCCACCCTTTTCCAGCCCAGCACCAGACTATTAGGGTAACGATATGGATTTTGGGGAACACTCAGTGTGCAACTGAATGAAGACTTTTTCTGGTGTTTCAGCAAAAGCTGCTGGTCACAAGGCTGGATGATATATTAAAAGTAACTACTTTGCTAATGCTTAAGTAAGCGGATTCTGAACAAAAAGTTAGGGTGCAAAGTGCATGATGTGTTGTATAAAAATAGGATACAGACCAATGGCTATCGTTAGGGGATAAAGCAGAAGCACAGCCTTGGAGACGGTGCTAAAGTCAGCAAAAAAACCTAGAAAGAACCAACAAGAAATCACAATTGACTGGGAGAAGACGGGGGGTCAAAGTCTTATGCATGCGCTCTTAGCAGAGAAGCATGTAAATGAAGGAAATGCATAAACAATACTATGCTAATGAAGCATACAGTGAACAGAGGCGGAGCTTGAGTTGGAAGGAGAAATGGGTGGAACCAAAGGAGGGACAAGGGAGGAGTTAATGTTAATGAGTATGAACCAAGGTGTAAAAATGTGGAAAAAATTATTGTTCAGGGTGGCTCCCCAGTTTGTTGTTTTTTTGGGAGCTAGTCCAAAGCTGTCTTCATTCTGAATAAAACTGTTGCAAGCAATGTGTGCTGGTGTTTGCTCCCTGCTTGCTCTGGCTAATGAGTAACAGGATCCTTGGGCAATTAGATCACCATCTCCCTAGTCATTGTGCACCTCCTGGAGTCAGGGTCTAACACGGACTGTCTGGTTTTGTTTCCATTCCACACCAAAATGAGGCTGGCACTCAAGCACTATAAATTGGGGAAGCAGAGGACCGGGTGCACGTTCACTGTATCAATGTGGGAGGTTGTAGGCTGGTGAGGGACAAAAGCACACCATGGGGACAGAGAAGGACTCATCCCAGGAATGAGACTTGCCCCTGGGGGGGCACAGCAATGCAAATCCAGGGTTTAAGAAGACTGCAGACTGATCAAGTGGGGTGCAGTGAAGTTTTGATGTCCCCACCTCTGCTGTGATGTGCAACTCAAAAGAGGACGTAGCGATCTGCTACACCATTGGTAACCGATGTGCTACACCATAGGTATGTGACACCTGACACTTGTCTGTGTCCTGAAGGTCATCCCTAGGAGGGCACGAATACAAGCTTGCCAACTTCCCTCCCCCTCCACCGGAACTGCGGCATGCAGGATCAAATCTACACGGGGGGGAGGGTGTTGATTATTTGCCATAGGGCCTGCCAGCACTGTCCCTTTTCCAACCTGTCACCACACTATCTGAGGCAGCCTGCACCCTGATAGGGTGGCGACATTGTTTAGTTTTATTTATTGTTTAGCATTATTTGTTTATTTTCATTATTTCTTTTTTATTATTTATTTATTTGTTTGTTTGTTTAGTTTTATTTATTGCTTATTATAATTTACTGTATATATTTTAATTGTTTATTATTTATTTATTGTTTAATTGTATTGTAAATGTGGCTGGCTTGTGAAATTTTAGTGTCAAGGAAGGTACTTGAGGTGCTCAAGAGCCACTGCAACAATACAAATCCCTATGCTGTTTTAATCCTCCCTCCCTCCCTCCCTCCCTCCAGTTTTTAGATAACCTGCCACTGCTATCCACATTGTGATCCCTCTTGCAAGACAGGCAGAAAGAGAAAGAAAGAAAAAGAAAATGAAGAGCAACAAGACAACACTTCCTTAAGGATTTATTCTGTCAACACTATTCTGATGCATTCTAATCATAGTTGACTTTCATCCTGCCTGATAATCTAAAAACAGGTAATACTAATAGCAGGCAGCTATTAATAAGAGTTTGTAATAATAGTAATATTAATGACAATTTATCAATGGCCAATTCTCTTAAAACCAGGTAGATCTGCCTTATCTCCCTGCACACATGATACACATCCCTGGCCTCCATCATATATGAAATGGTACCATTGCATTTGACTTGTGTTTCGAGGTTTTGACAGAACATCATTTCATTTTGAATTTTGTTTCAATTCGAAACTGCTGTTCCAATTAATTTCATTGAAACAGTGATGTCGTTTCGATGCTGTTTTGACGTTTTGCCCCTAGGCTATAATATGGAAGCTCAAAACAGTCTCTCTCATCTGGCAGGCAGATCGTGGGCCCGTAACCCCAGGAGGGCTGCAGTGGCTGTGCCAGTTCTCCTTGGGTTGCGGGGCCCCAATCTGCCTGCCAGATGAGGGAGGTGTTACCAGATTTGCCCACTACCTTGGGGTATGCTCATTTATTAGGGCTAGGATCTTGGTAATTCTATTGATGTGCTGCTTGTGTTACTTGTGTTTCTTTATGGAGCTGTATCTCTCCCTTTGCAAGCCCTCACCCCCAATGGAGCTATCTTGCAGGACTCAGTTCAGTGGGGCTGAGTTCCTCCAGTCCCCAGATCAGTCATACACACAAACACACACAGATTAACGTGACACGCCTGACCTGGCCCGGTTGATCAGCATGGACAGGCTGACACCCTCATATGCCAAGAATCAGTTCATCAGAGCAACAATAACTACAGTCAGACACAAGCACACAGTTAAAGAGAATACCTCTGAATATGGCTGGGTGTTCAGATGACACCCTCATGGGCCAGCATTCAGTTCATTAGGGCACGTCTGAGCCAAACTGGGTCAATCAGCCTGTACAAGCTGATCCCCTTATGTGTTTCAAACTCAGCATGTCCCAATCTTTTAGCCTCTTGATGAGCAGACCCCACAGTACTTTTGGGCTTCACAGGGATCTTTAGCTTAGGTAAAAGAAGCGTTGCTGCACAGCAAGTGAGAAAGGAGAATAGAGAAGGAAAAATATACCCAGTTACCACCAGTTTGACTATAAAATTTATTTATTGCTAAGTATATGCAATATATAATGACACTAGCAGTAATAGACATGCAAAGGAAAAACAAACACAAACAGTTACAGTATTACTCTGGTTTCACTAAGTATTTAGGGAAACTTAGCTCAAGCTTAACTAATACAGTTCAG
>NW_017728994.1:791177-799268 GCF_001723915.1 Gavialis gangeticus | reverse complement strand
GTTGGACCGGGGAATGTACAGCCTGAGATGCCTAGTAAACTTACTTCTGCTTAGAGGTGGGGGCAGGGGAGGAAAAGTCCTTCATAAATCCAGATTAGAACTGGTCTGATAAATGCTGAACTGGGTGTGTGGGTTGATTAGCATTTGGAGCACAGATTCTCCATCATGCAGTGCTCCCCTGCGTCTCTGATCCCAGAATTCATTGCAGTCTCTGCTTCAGGCTTTCTGTTCTCCATCTCTCATGTAAATGAATGGTCATCTTGTCCCATCTCAGATGCAAATGAGACTTAGGGCAGTTGTTTCACTCTTCTCACCCTTATTTGGAGGGTTTTAGGTGTGTCTCTCACTACATCTTAATCAGTTTCTGTTTAGGTGGGGGGGTGGGAAATTCTTTGTGAATCAGACCGTCTGCGTCCTGTGTCAGGGTTCCCCAAGAACATGGACCTGAGAGGTAACAGATGGAAGCCAGGTGCTGCTGCCTGGGATCGGGGAGCTGGGGAAGGGAACTAAGCCCCATCGCTCAGTTCCATTCCCCAGCCCTACAATCATGCTGGGGAAGACAACAACTCAGCCCAGCTGAGCTGAGTTTCCCTCCCCAGCATTATGATTGGGCTGGGGAAGGGAGCTGAGCCCAGCTGGGCTGAGTTTCTTTCCCCAGCCTGACTGTAGTGCTGGGGAGGGGAACTCAGCTCAGCTGGACTCAGTTCCCTTCCCCATCCCAATCACAGTGCTGGGGAGGGGAACTTAGCAATCTTATAATAATGCTTGTAATAGATTATTGTAGCATGTGTGCCTTATCCTGTATGCCTTTAACAATCTTTTTTGCTACAGTGCAGTTCTTCTTTCTGGGCAGTGAGAACACTGCCTGCTTCCCAGCCTTCTCCTTGGTAGCCAGGACCAGATTAAGTAACATTTTTATTTCATCAGAAAGTCAGTATCATTACTCTATCTCTTCCACCGGTAAAACATATAACACTTTCTTCTTGGTTGATTTCAAAATACTACTTACATCTCCCTCTTGCAAAATCTTTAAAAATCTTCCATTGTAACTTTTTTTAATAGCTTTTGTTCAATACCATCTTCTTGGTTGCTGGCCAAAGACCTCCCCAGAGTTTCACCCTTGGCACCTCAGCAAGCAAACAAGCAGACATGTCCCAGCATGATCTCCACATTGTGGGTAGTAGGCTCTTCACCCCACTTGCCCCTGTGCCTTATGACACCTCTCGGTTGCACCCTTGTATCTTTGGAAACCTTACTGGGAGAAACCTTCTTGCTGGGTGGTGAGAACACTGCCTGCTTCCTGGCCATCTCCTTGGGATCCAGGACCACTGCAGTGGCAGAAGATGAGGCTTCTTCGCTGGCTTTGGTGCAAACATCAGCACTTGCCCTGTGCCACAAAGCCTTCTTGTTGGTTGCTGGTGCTTGGAATTTTTTTTCCATCAATGCTGACCAAAAAGGCTTCTTTGGTGGGTGAGAATTGATGAATGGCTAGGCTCCCTCCCTATATCTTGCCCATTGACTACTTTAGTAGACCAACCAGCCAGTACCATTGATATAGGATATAGGATTTCAAGCTGGGCAGCTTCACTTTTTTTGCTGTGGTTTGCACATACTCCCTCCTTAGCATCTCCTTTGTGGTTGTTGGCCCTTACACAAACACAAACCTACCCATCAGTCATTCAATTTACAGCAGTCCATTTCTCTGAACTGCAGGAAATCTACACATTTTCTAAGGAGGCTGTGGCTTGAGTTTCTCCTCTGAATGGTGGAGGGAGGCCTTCAGTTGCTTAAGTGGTGGAAGCTGAGTTGCTGTGGCCCAAACTTTGCACAAGTTCTGGAGGCCTACATAATAGTTTTCCCTCCCTCCACCTGGTTACTGGCCATGTCCTGAATCAGTACCAGGCTTGTTCACATTTTGGTGTAAGCAACACTTCTCTGTTCCTTAATATCAAAAATTCTTCTTGGTGGCTGGAAAAGACCTCCACTCCATGATGCTCTGGCATACTTCCTCTCTAGCAACTCCTTTGTGGTTACTGGGCAGGTCTCAGAAAATGCAGTTCTGCACTGCATGAAATTGCTACATAAAATCCTCATTGGCTACTGTAGTATGGGTGCTTTTAAAAATAATTATTGCTGTCAGCGGGTCTGCCAAGTACCCCCTCTATCCTCATAATTCCCACCTGCCACAACTTGGATCTTAAAGAAATGAAACAGGGAGGAAGTGGTTGTTACAGAAGGAAGTACCAGCGGAAAGTACCACGCTGAATAAACTTACTTTTAGTGCTTTTTATTCAATGGCTCTCTGTTGTTAACAGGACACTCCCCTTGTGAGGGAGATCACAGTCCAAGGGGTTAATCTTGGGGTTCTCCAGCCTCCTGGCCAGCCCCCATTCTAATGCTACAGTCAAGGGATGCCACACCGTCTTTCACTATTTAACCTATTAGTGGCTCGTTACGGCCACCATCAGTCCCATCATTGTTGTTAATTAGTTGATTAGCGGATTGTTACAGCCGCTGCCTGCGGCTTTCCTCGGCAAAGCCGGAGTATAGGCTCCGCAGCTCCTTCTAGCTCCGGCTGTCTCTCTCTCTCCAGTGTTTCCTCCCCTTTTCTTCCAGGCAGGACAGGAGTTGTTGCTCCCACCATCAGCAACCTTATGTAATCAGCTTGTTTCCCCGCTAACTAGGGCTCCAGCCCACAGCTCGGCTTCCCTTTTTCCCCAGCACTCACCATCATCCTGGTAGCCTCCAGGTAAGTTCAAGTAGGGTTAGGTCCCGAGCTTTCTTCTCCCCAATCCTCCTTTCTGGAGCCTCGCTCCTTCAGCTTTATTTTCCTCTTTTCCTTGTGATGCCCACAGGCGACCCTCCTCCTCTTTCTCTTCTTCTTATCCCCTGGAGTCTGGTCGCCATTGGCTCCTCGTGGACCGGGGCCCACCCTCCTCGTGGGGTAATTATTTCCAGCTTCCCCCATTGCCTTAGCAACAGGGACTCAATAGATACGCTGTTACATACCTCCCCCTCCAAGTACTTAGTCCCCTCTCGCCCCGAGGGGGTGGGGGGGGGGAAAAAAAAGAGAAGAACCAAGGCAAACCCCCCAAACCACCCCCAACTTAAGAATGATCTGACCTTCCCTCTGGTTCTTGTTAGAAGATCTTTAACTTGTTGGCATCTTTCTTTGATTAACCATTGGGTCCAGGGTGGGTATATCCCCTAGCCAGGACAAGAAGTCTATGTTTCCATTTCTGCATCCTGTTCAGTGCTCCACTGTAAAACAGAAAGTTGTAATGCTAGTGACCACCTCATAAGCTGGGCATTATTCAATCTCGCAGAATTAAGCCACTGTAGGGGTGCATGGTCTGTGACTAGCACAAACTTTCTTCCTAATAGGTGGTATTGAAAGAGTTCTACCCCCCATCTTATCGCTAGACATTCTTTTTCTACAGTTGAATAATGACCCTCTGCGGGTCTAAGTTTTTGACTGGCGAATGCCACCGGTCTTTCAGTCTCCTGTGCCTTTTGAAATAATATGGCACCGAGGGCAGATGCTGACGTGTGTGTCTGTAGGGAAAACGGTTTCTGAAAGTCCAGCATATACAAAACCAGGAGCTGGCATAATGCCTCCTTCAGTTATTCAAAAGCCTGGATAGCCTCTGGGTTCCAGGGGATTGGGTTGCGGCATCCTTTAGTTAAGTCTGTCAACGGTGTGGCCTTTTCTGAGAAGTTTGAGATGAACCGCCTATAATAATTGGCAAATCCCAAAAATGAGCGCAGTTGTTTCAAGGTCTTCAGTAGGGGATGCAGTGTTAGTGCTGCCACTTTATCTGATAGGGGTTTAACGATCCCTTGTCTTACCATAAACCCCAGGTATTGAGTTTCCTTCTTCCCTAGGGCGCATTTTTGGGTGTTTGCCATGAGCCCGGCTCGGCGGAGGCTCTTTAATACCTGTCTTAGATGTTGGCAATGAGTCTCCCAGTTGGGGGAAAAAACAATAATGTCGTCTATGTATGCTGCTGCATAATTTTGATGTGGGGCAAGCTTCATTTATCGTTGGAAGGATGCCGCAGCCCCATGCAGTCTGAAAGGCATCCTCTTGAATTGAAAAAGCCCCCATGGGGTCCCAGAGGATATCTTTTCCTTATCCTCTTTCGCCATTGGGATCTACCTTTTGTGAGGTCTGCCTTTTGTGAGGTCTAACATAGAGATAAATTGGGCCTGGCCTATCTTTGCCAGCATGTCATCGATCTGTGGCATTGGGAACACATCAAACCTTGCAATTTCATTAAGTTTTTGGTAATCTATGCATAGCCAGATCAATCCATCTGGCTTCGGTACCGCCACCCTGGGACTCCACCAGGGACTTCAGGACTCTTTGATAATCCCCTGTTTTATCATCTGGTCAAGCTCTTGCCGGACGATCGGCCATAAGTGTCTGGGCAACCTCCTCCAGTGGTTCCTCACCACTTGCCTGGGTGGGGTGACGATGTGGTGGTAAACTCCCCTTGCTTCTCCCAGTATTTCTTTGAACACATCTCGGAACTCCTCTATCAGGGTTTGTATCTGCACCTTCGGGTTCGGCTCTAATTGGTCATCCACCCAGGGCATCTCTTGGGTTCCGACTATGTCCCTCACCCCTGCCTCTGGCCTTTCTTCACTTCTGTCCTCTGGTTCTCCTAGCCAGCCTTCTCCCTGATGCCGCCTCCTCAACAGATTTACATGATAAATCTGTTTCCGCTGTGTCGGTGTCGTCCAAAGGACTTCATAATTTACTGGCCCTGTTCGGCGTATCACCCAGAAAGGCCCCTGCCACTGAGCCAGCAGCTTGTGAGTGTTATCCGGGAGGAACACCACTACCCATTCCCCTACCTGCAGCTCTCTCTCGGTGGCTCGTGAGTCATACTGCTGCTTCTGCCTTTCTTGGTTCTGGGTGAGGTGTCTTTGGGCTATCTCTCGTGCCTTTTGCAGTTGTTCTCAGAATTCCCCCATACCTCAGAGCTAGGACAGATCCATCCACTCTTGAGTCCATTCTTCACAAATAAGGTCCAGCAACCCTTGTGGATTATGCCCGTACACCAGTTCAAACAGGGTGAACCCCATGGAGGCCTGGGGGGCCTCCCTCACTGCAAAGAGTAATGGGGATAACAGTGCATCCCATTCCCAAGGATCCCCTTGTATACAGGCATGGAGCCTACCCTTAAGGGTATGATTAAATCTCTCTACTAGCCCGTCTGTCTGGGGATGGTATACTTATGTGCGTAACTGTTTTATCTTTAGCACCTGACAGACTCCTTTTAACACTTTAGACATAAAAATTTTTCCCTGGTCAGTTAAAATTTCTTGGGGTATGCCCACCCAGGCAATCCATTGCAGTAAGGTGGTAACTATGGCCAGGGTCATCACTGATCTTAATGGCACCGCCTCCAGGAATCTAGTTGCATAATCTATAATTACCAGGATAAATTGGTACGTGGGAAAGGCCCCGCTATGTCTAAGGCGATATGGTTGAATGGGTGCCTGATCAGGGGCAGGGGTACCAAAGGGACTCTTGCCGGCTTTACCCCTCCCATCTTCTGGCATTCAGGACATTCTGCACAGAATCTCTCCATCATCTTATATATGTCTGGCCAAAAAACTCTTCCCAGGAGTCTGCCTTCTCTCTTATCCTGCCCCAAATGTCCTCCCATGGGCAAGGTATGGTCGACCTGTAGTAACCCTATCCAATACTTCCGGGGCACCAGGAGCTGGACTCTCTCTCCCCCCTCTTCCTGGTTTTCTACCTGATAGAGTAAGCCTCTTCTTACCTCGTAGCGTGGAGTTCGGGGAGATCTTGGGGCGGCCCCTGCTGCTCCCTCCTTCTCTTCCTGCTGGGCTTTCCATAAGTTCTGGAAGCAGGGCTCATCTCACTGTTCTTGATGAAAGTTACCTTCCTCCATCATCCAATCTAAGTTCAAATCCTCTTCCGTGTCCCCAAAACAAAGGGTCTGGAGTCTTCCTTCTCCCTTTCTGAGTTCGTCGGGCATCCGGCATCAAACTACCTCTCCCAAGTAGGGCCAATCCACCCCCAACAGCATTGGACACAGCTATCCCAACCCAGATTTCTTCTGTCTTTCCCAGCGCTGAAAGTTCCAGTCTTCTGCATGGGTAGGTGTAGACTGTACTGTGCATACATACCATGGATACCGGAGTGTTGGGGCTCCCTAGATGTGAGGGTACTAAATCACCCCATACCATGGTTTGGGAGCATCCTGTGTCTACTATAGCTGGGATAATTGTGTCCCCAACTCGCACTTCCACGACTGGCTTGTTTCTCTGACGTGGCCCCGCTGCCAGCTGAAACTGCAGTCCATTTTCTCATCATGCATTTCCAGTCCCGAACCGAGGTTCCAGGCTGTCCCTAGGCAGAAACAGGAAATGTGACCCTTTTCCCCACACTCATAGCATCTCACCTCTGGGTAACCTCCCATGTGCGTCTCCGTTTGGGTAGACTTTCCCTGCCGTAGAGTGATTGTGGTGCTTGGCCCGGTGGCCGTAGAAGGCCCACTGTTCCTCTCTTTCCAGGGAACCTCTCTTTCCCCTTCCATGATGGCATAGTCTTCTGCCAAGTGGAGTGCCTCCTTGACCGTCTTAGGTTGATGGCACCGGACCCAGCGTTGGGTACCGCCCGTGAGGTGTGCTACAAATTGTTTGAGCACTATCTTATCTACAATTTCCTGAGAAGTGTGTTCCGCCGGTCTTAGCCATCAGTCTGCTAGGTCCCTGAGGGTCTGAACTAACAGTCGCAGTCGGCCCCCTTCAGGTCCTTTCTTGGCCCAGAATTTATGCCTGTATGTTTCCTGGGAAATCTCTAATCAGTATAAGACTGAGGCTTTCACCTTCTCATAATCTCGAGCCTCGGTCCTACTGAGGGCTTGATACGCAGCCTGGGCTGGGCCAATGAGTAGGGGCCCCAACTTTACAGCCCAGCTCTCCGGATCCCATTTTTCCTCCATTGCCACCCGTTCAAATGCCCCTAAGTAGGCCTCTACATCATCCTCCTTCATCCGGGGCAGTCCTGGCCCACCCCCTTCTTCTACTCCAGAGAGCTGCAGGGCAGCAATCTGTTCACACAGGTCCTGCTGCTGGGCCCACAGCTGTTCACACAGCTCCTGGCTCCCATCTCACCATCTCCTCCAATTGAGCCTGTTGCCCCTAGAGAAGTCTCACCATGAGGTTCTGCATCTGTTGCACATCTACTGACACCTGAGCCTCCTTTACGCCTTATCAGCCGTGAGTTTCTTGGCCAATGCACCACTTTGTCAGCGGATCTGCCGAGTACCCCCTCTATCTTCGTAATTCCCGCCTGCCATGACTTGGATCTTAAAGAAATGAAACAGGGAGGAAGTGGTTGTTACAATTACCTCCTCGTGGGGTAATTATTTCCAGCTGCCCCTGTTGCCTTAGCAACAGGGCCTCAATAGAGACCCTGTTACAATTGCTATAATAGTCTGTCACAGAGTGGGGCCTGCGAGCGGCCGTGATCCCGCTAGCGCCCCCTTTCCATGGCAATTAGGAGATCTAGCACCCTCGGATTCTCGCCCGCCACGTCTTTGTTCTTATTTAAGGTAATATGGGAGGCTGCCTATGATCTCCTGCTATTTAAGGGTGACTTGGTGCACCCCCAGCCTTATGGGCTATGCGTGCCTCCTACCTCCCCTTTAGCACGCCCCAAGCCTCACAGCTGTTCCTGACGTTCTTGTGTCTCCCAGCTTCCGCTAGCCCTTCCTGGGCTTCACTCTTACCGGCTGCCCCCCCCCCCAGGGGCCTAGGCCACGTGCTTCCCACGCTCTTGCTCCTCTTGCCTCTCACTGGGGCCTTTATCTGCGCCCCTCGCGCCAGTGGCTCTCTCTAAGCCGGTCCCGCACTCTCGTGCCCGCAGCTGTCTTGGAGCCTGCTTCTGCCGGCTCGCACCCTTGGCTCCCGCCGAGTCTCTCCGCGCTGCCCGCGCCCTTGGCTCCCGCCGAGCCTCTGGGCCAGCCCTGTCTCGGGCTTCCCGGCGCTGGGGCTCAGGTGGCGTGCAGCCGTGCCTGGTCCCTGACCCTTCTCAGGGTCCCTAGGCCA
>NW_017728994.1:786465-789777 GCF_001723915.1 Gavialis gangeticus | reverse complement strand
ACAGCTGAGCTGCCCTGGTGATTGGCATCTGCTCTAATCCTTACTTAGGCACGGGGCACCCAAGTGCCCCTGTGACATACCTTCCCCCTGAAGTTCTGGACTCACCGGGGCTGTTCTTCTGTTCCACCACGTTGCATTCCCCTGAGGGTGTTCTTTTCGGTCCTTCTTTCCTTCAGGCATCCTGCAGCCCCTGCTCTGAGGGCGGAGGTTTTTAGGCGCCTCCTACTCGCCTTATACCCGAGGCTCATCATGTGGGATTTCATGGGATATACCCACCACAGGTATTCCCCTGACATTAGCAGACCTTGGGAGATGGCCTACCTCACTGGCTGCCTTTCTGCCTGCTCTCTGCCGTCTCCATTCTCTGTCCACCTTCCTGAGTCCTTCTTGTTCAGTGGCTTTTCGGGCTCCTGGTCTTTTTCTCGCCTCCTGGAGATCCTGGAGTTTGCCCCATATCTCCCATTGGTATCTCTGTGCCTTTTGGGCATCTTCCTTTCTCCAAAACTCCACCCTGCCCTGGCCAGTGTGTCTTCCTGTAGGCCCACAATAAAGTTGTACGAAGGCCACTTTCCCTATCTTTTCCTCAATGGTCTTTCTGAGGGTTCTTCAGGTAATCTGTTGGGGAATACAGCTCATATATAAGTGCAGCATGATCCCAGGCCCTGACTCCCTTCTAGTGGAGCGTTCTTCTCTCCTCTTTTCATAGGCTTGGACCCTACTTCCCTTTTTGGTTTGCCCCACTCCCCTGGTCCTGCCACCGCCTCTCCGTTTGTCTACTCTTAGACACGGGTCTATTGGTGCACTACTCCCACCCCTTGGGCATGGGGTCTCCCTTCTTAGAGAGGTCTTTTCCTCCTCCTTTGCTGTCTCTCTGTCTGCCAGACCCGAGGACTCCATCTGTCCTTGGCTAGGGCATACTCTCTCTCCCTTATCCTGCCCTTGGGTCATCTTCCCCACCTGGGTTTCTAGTTGGCTCAACCTTAGTGAGTGGATCTCCTGCCACTGGGCCCACTTCAACTCCCAGGGTTCTAAGATGGCTGATTGGATCTCTTTAAGCTAGGCCTCCCCTCTCAGCTCTGTGAGACTCTCCTCCCAGGTGTTCCTTTCTATTTGTCCTAGGCCAACTTCCTCCCTAGAGCATTCTAGATTTTGGGTACTAGGAGATACCTCCTTCCCCAGCCCTTGTGTCAGGGTAGACTGGAAGTCTTTAACTTGTGCCTCAGCTTGCTTCAAGGCTTCTATAAGCAACCCCCTTTCCTGGAGTTCCAATCCTGTGGCTCCCACGCACTCTACTAACTGCCCTTCAAAAGCCTCCAACTTTCTCTCTAGGCTGTTCATGACCACCATAGTTTGAGATTCTTGATCTCTCCTGTTTCCCTCTCTGCCTCTCTCAACTTCTTGGAACTGACAGAGTTTCAAGGCCACTTGTCTATTTACCTCTAGGAGCTTCTGTCTATCTTTCTCTAGCCTCTGCAGCTCTTCCTTCAGGGCTTGCAATTCTCTCTGCAACTGTTCCTGTTCTGCAAGGAGGCTTGCCTCTTTGGCTTGGCTCTCTGCTAGGAGCGTCTTGAGCGTCTGCATCTGTTCCCTTAGGCAGTCTTTTTCTGCCTCCAGACCCAGTATTTGGGTTCTTAGCCCCTCGTCTTCCTCCTTGCAGACTGCCAATTCCCCTTCTAGGGTGCTATGGGACATCACCTGGTTTTCCACCACAGCCTTTACCTTTTCCAGCTGCTGTTCCCACACCTTCCTAGACTCCTCGGTCTGGGTGCGGTTCAAGCTTATCTCCTCCTGGAAGTGGTCAACCATACATTCGGCCCCCACGCACCTTTCTTGCCATTTTGCCAGGTCCTCATGGAGAGCCTGTATCTGCTCTACCTGGTCATTAACCTCTTTCTGCAGGACAGCTATTAGGCCCCTGCATACCTCTAGCTTCTGCTGTAGCCTTTTCTGTTCCTCGGCCGGGACTACGCAGGACTCCGGGGACTGGGCCCTCCAGGTCTCCAACTCCACCTGCATATTCCGCAGTCTTTCTTCCCTAACTTGACCCTTCTGGGCCTCCTGCGTAAACAGCCGTTCTAGCTCTTTGGTTTTTTCCGTCTCCTCCACCATCAGGCGTCTAATTTCCTTTATTCCCTTATCTTTCTTCCCCAGCCGCTCTAGTATCGTGGCCTTAGCCTCAGCCACCTCCCTCCGGGCTTTCTCCACGGCTAAGTCCCGTTCTAGCTGGGCTACGGTTTCCATCAATTCCTCAAATCTCAATTGCCAGAGAAAATTTTCATGGTCCCCCTTGCACTGTCCCTCAGCCAGGACAACCCTAACCTTCTTTCTCTGGCTCCGGGCCTTTGTCATGCTAAGGGTTTCTGAGTAATGGGTCCCGGCAGTCCTCTCTCCCTGGCGATCCATGATAACAAAAAAAAAAATTCTCTTTCTACAACGTCACTCTCTTTGCCTCACTGGGTTCGTTGTCTCCCCCTTGTAGGGGACGCGGGTTCCTAACCGGCGCACGGCCGACTTCCCGGCCAATGCACCAGTTGTCATGGAGTGGGGCCTGCGAGCAGCCGTGATCCCGCTAGCGCCCCCTTTCCGTGGCAATTAGGAGATCTAGCACCCTCGGATTCTCGCCCGCCACGTCTTTGTTCTTATTTAAGGTAATATGGGAGGCTGCCTATGATCTCCTGCTATTTAAGGGTGACTTGGTGCACCCCCAGCCTTATGGGCTATGCGTGCCTCCTACCTCCCCTTTAGCACGCCCCAAGCCTCGCAGCTGTTCCTGACATTCTTGTGTCTCCCAGCTTCCGCTAGCCCTTCCCGGGCTTCACTCTTACCGGCTGGCCCCCCCCCAGGGGCCTAGGCCACGTGCTTCCCATGCTCTTGCTCCTCTTGCCTCTCACTGGGGCCTTTATCTGCGCCCCTCGCGCCAGTGGCTCTCTCTAAGCCGGTCCCGCACTATCATGCCCGCAGCTGTCTTGGAGCCTGCTTCCGCCGGCTCGCGCCCTTGGCTCCCGCCGAGCCTCTCCGCGCTGCCCGCGCCCTTGGCTCCCACCGAGCCTCTGGGCCAGCCCTGTCTCAGGCTTCCCGGCGCTGGGGCTCAGGTGGCGTGCAGCCGTGCCTGGTCCCTGACCCTTCTCAGGGTCCCTAGGCCACGCACCTCTTGTGCACTTGCCCTCGCTGGAGCCTGCTCCACACTGCGTGCCCTTGGCTCCCTCCGAGCCTACACGCCCTTGGCTCCCACTGAGCCTACGTGCCAGCCCAGTCTCGGGCTTCTCGACACTGGGGCTCAGGTGGCATGCAGCCATGCCTGGCCCCCTGACC
>NW_017728994.1:777969-786089 GCF_001723915.1 Gavialis gangeticus | reverse complement strand
GGCCAAAGCCTTCTAGTCAGGCTTCTCTCCGCCTGCACCATAATGCAGCCCTCTATGTGCCAAGCGGCACTGCTCAGTCTAGCTCTCCCACAGAGCTCTTACACGCAGGCTGCCAGAAGGGAACTACCAGCCAGGCTCCGGCCTAGCTGTTTATAAGGGCCAGGCTCCGCCCCCTTCCGGTCACATGACCCCTCTGGTTGCTCTAGCAACCGGCAGCTGAGCTGCCCTGGTGATTGGCATGTGCTCTAATCCTTACTTAGGCACGGGGCACCCAAGTGCCCCCGTGACATAGTCTATGAGGATTATGTTAGATTAAGCCACTGATCTGGGCCTGACTAGGCCCCAACCATGTGTGGGGGGCCCCCACCTGAGGGGGCCTCCTTTGGATGGGCTCCCCCCCACCCAATCCTGCTGGGTGGGACATTTTCTGTAACCGGGAAGGGGTGCAGGATGCCTCCCTCCCTCCAACCCACTCCTCCACCCACTTACCACCTTGGGGTCCCCTCAACCCTGCCTGCCTGCCTCCATGTCTCTCTCTTGACCTCCTGCCATGCAGCCCTCCATGCATGTATATGTACAGAAGGGACATGGGGGCATAATTGTGAATTGGTGTTTTATGATATGCATGGCTGTAGTGTAAATTGTATTTTAAATTGTATTGTACTGTGATTTCTCAATGAAATTGATTGCAATTCAATTTAGTTTGAAAAAATGAGGAAGAAAATGAGGAAGAAAAAATTATGATTTGTACTTGCTTCTGCTTGATTTCATGGACCTGGGAGGCAGGAGGACTGGGAGGTTGCAGGGAGGCCAGGGGAGGGGAGTGAATGTGGTTGCTTCTCTGGCTGGACACAAACAGGGCCCATATTTCAGATTGGTTGGCCTCTCCTTCAGGCACCTCTCAATAATATGTCTGGGATGATGGATGAAATAGCCATTTGATGCAAAATGTCTGGATAATCAGCCACATACATGTGGCTATGCATCCAGAGAAAGAGTACCTCTGGATGTGCAAATACCAAAAATTCATGGTATGTTTTCAAAAGACCAGGTGAGCAGGAAAAAAGAGAATATGTCAAGGCCTACTATGACAAGCAGGCCAACTATTGCAATGCTTACAGAATGCTCTCTGAAACATGACAAGTTATTGCATCACACCTCCCAAAACAGTGCAGCCTGCCTGCCCAGAAGCTGTTTTGCAGGCATTAACCCCAACCTTACCATACGCATTATAATGCATTTTAAAGACTTAATAAAGACTTGCTAAAAGCTAAAGGCTAA
The DNA here is from genome assembly GCF_001723915.1 of Gavialis gangeticus. Lineage (NCBI taxonomy): Eukaryota > Metazoa > Chordata > Crocodylia > Gavialidae > Gavialis > Gavialis gangeticus. The sequence continues at coordinate 784,808 of NW_017728994.1, read as the reverse complement.
AGGCCTGAGTGTGGTTGTTAATGTCTTTTTCTTATAAGATGCCTCTGCCTGGACTTCACCCTAGCTAGCACTCTGAAATGCTCAAGTGCCTGCAAGTCTTATGCAAGTTTTTTGAGTAATGTAATGCCCCCCCCCACACACACACACAGCATCCCCACCACTGAGGCGGGTGCAGTTTCCAAAAAAAACCCCCAAACCTCCCAAAGAAAAAAATGACACACCCATTATAGTAGAACAAAACATTTTAATGAATTGCAAAAATAACTAAATTGAATATTTATATAAAAAAATACAAAATGTAAGAAAAATACACATGTAAACAAAAAAACCCAGGCAATTCACTTCTCTCTCCAACTCCTCACTGGCCTGTGGGCTCATGCTTGGTGAGTTCCACCCATGAAAGTTTTCTGCAAGGAGGAAGGAAAAGAGAAGAGGAAAAAAAGGACTTTGCCAACCCCACTCCCCCATGCGCACATGCACACAAACACACACACACACACACACACACATACACACACACACACACACACACACACACACACACTGGGTCAGTGGGACATACTACATAAATATAACCTAGGAAACTGCATAACCCAGATACTGCATCTGGCAAGCAGTGTTTTGGACTTGTGGCTCTGGAATGGAATGTGATGCAAGTTCAAGTTGCAATATTGAAGGAAGTAATGTAACCACTCACTCCCTCCCCCCAAAGTTTCAAAATAGTCAAGAAAAATTACCATTTTGTTGTAGCCTTTGGGACCCATGGCCACTGCCACTGCACTGGCAGAAGACGGGGTGTGAAGGGGTCACAGCAGGTGCAGGGTACTGGGGGAGGTGAGGGTACATGGGTGGTGGGGGTAGCACATAGGTAATAGGTGTGGGGGAAACACTCAAGAGGGGGTAAAAAATATAATTTTGACCCATTTTTTTTTTTAGTAATAAAATTGAAAAGTAATAAAAAAGACAGACAAAAAAGCAGACATGTCCCAACATGACCATGGAGCAGGGAAGAGTGAAAAAGGAGGGAGGGGTGAGGAGTAAATAGAGGGTAGGCTCAGGGCTGCAAGGTGGTACCTTGGGTTCTTTCTGACCCCCCTCTGGCAGAAAGGCAGGCAGCCTGGAGTCACAGGCTAGAGACTAGGCAAAGATAGCTCAGTGATACAGCTATTGCCTGCTATGTAGGAGACCTGGGTTTGGTTTTGTTCCTAGCCAGGGCAGCAGAGGGTTGAGTCGCTTGCAAAATGGAATCCTTGCTGGGGAGTGGGTTCCCCTCAGATCTTTTACCCCACCCCACTGGGGTGTCTATGCCTCAAATTTTATGGGATCTGGTCCTCATAATTTGGGGGACCTTGCTCCCCCATAAGTGGCTACCTCTCCCATAGCACATAACACCTGCGAAATCCCTTCCATTGGACAGTGTGTGCCTCATATGTGTACCACCCAGGTTATGTTTTCCACCCAGGTTACCCCTAACTAGCCCTGTTAGTCCCCCTCACTCCTGACCTGCCCCCTCAGCCCTGCCAAACCAAAAACCCAGTTCAACAAGTAATTTTAATTAGCCTGAGTCTTGAACTGCCTGACCCATAACAATTTGATCTTTTCAACAAAGTACATGTGAACACAAGGAACATTTTAAAAAATTTGTATTTTTCATTAATCTGAACCTTGAACTGAATCACCAGTAAAAAATTGCATAATTATCCCCTGGAGTCTTGCTGAAGAATTGCAATAGAGAGTCAATGGATTTCCATGGATTTACAAGTGAACCCAAGTGCCACCTGGTGGTGCAATAGGTGCAAAGCAGGGAAAATCATGGTTTTTGGACATAAGTCAGATCCACATTAAAAATTTAAAATGATAAAAATAACTCTCATGGAAGAAATTCATTAGGTGAAACTAAAACAAGCAGGTGGTGGTTTAAAGTACCACAAAAAAAAATCTAAAACAATAAAATCAGCTGATAACATGCGTACAAAGATGCGATTAAGATGATTTTTGTCACGTGGACATAGGAAAAATATGATGATTTTTGTCACGTGGACATAGGAAAAATATAATGTGGAAACAAAAGTGTTGGCATGTGAACAAGCACCCCAGCTCTGCAATCATATCAGCCAACTCCCTCAGCACCCTTAATGGGCAATTGGCTTGTATTCTTATACTCCTCCCAAGTTGTTTGTCCAAGCTTCCACTTCTTGAAAACTTCCTTTTTGTATTTAAGCTCACCAAAGAGTATTTCCTAAGTGTGGTATCCACAACCAGAGGGGTTACTATCATGAGCAATAAATATATGCTCTTGGAGACATCCAGGCAATTGTTCAGCAGTTAAGATTAGCTAATGCAAAGCTTGCAAATTTGCAACCCAGAAGTGGAATTTGTCTTTCACAATTTAACCAAAGTGCTGAAGCTAACTGTTTGCACTGATCATGAGACTGACTAGGTCTCAAAAATAAGCCATACTACAAGATTAGCTGATCTAACAGGTTTTTTAAAGGTCAGCCATAACAAGATCTGACCACCTAATGTAATTAGCACATTCCTAGGAATCCAAGGAATAAGAAAACAAGGGCTTGAGCTTGGGCAGGTAATGCTAATTTCAGACCTCAGAGTAATGTGGTGTAATTTGTTTATTGGGTGTACCTGAGTTTGGGCAGTAACCTTTCATGATAATTTCTAACACTTTTTGATCCCATAGGGTAACAGCTATAGGGCAAGATTGTGAGTGGCTCTAAAGCCAACAGATTAGCATAAGATAAGTCATAAAGGAATGCGTATGTCAAATGACCAGTTAGAAGGAGGGGACAGAAGGACCATCGCTGTACCAAGCCTGGACCCCAGACTCCCAGTGTGAGCAAGGATCGGATCCTGACCAAGGGACCTTCCTGGTGACCCCTCGGACAGCATTGATCGGGAATGCCTGACTTCACTGGAACACCTTGGCATGCACCTGGCATAGAGGTACTGCCGATAAGTTGCCAGCCCCATGTGGGAGTTATTTGTCATTCTATTTGTTGTTATTATTCACTATTAGCTCTTTATTACTGTACTATCTGTTTTTCACATTAACCTTTCTGTTAACTGTTGTATGCTAAGCTATAAGTAAATTTGCCTTTACTTCACTCCTGACTCGCCTCGTCAATCCCGAACCCAGCAGCCTAACAGCTGATTCACTCACAGCGCCTAGCCAGCCTGTGACAGCTAAGCCAAGGCAGTTGCCTGCCATTTTTGTTACTCTTCCTGTACATCAAGATGGTTTGTTCCTGTGCCCTCAGTAAGGTTTCTTTAAAATATAACCAGCTCTCCTGGACTCCATTCCACCTCACATTGGCCTCCCACGGTATCCTGCCCATCAATTCCCTGACAAAGTCAAAGTCTGCTTTTCTGAAGTCCAGGGTCCATACTCTGCTGCTTTCCTTTCTTCCTTTTGTCAGGTTCTGTAACTCAAAATCTCATGGTCACTACTGCCCAACTTGCCATTTACTTCTACATCCCTTACCAATTCCTCCCTGTTTGAGAGCAGCAGGAGCATGGCCTCAAGAAGAGCATGGCCCCTACTTGGTCTCTTCAACACTTACACCAGGAAGTTGTCTCCAGTGCTCTCCAAAAACTTCCTGAGTTGCCTATGAACGGCTGTATTGCCCTCCCACCAGATGTCAGGGTGATTGAAGCCCCCCATGAGAACCAGAACCTGTGATCAGGAAACTTCCACTACTTGTCTTTAGAAAGCCTCATCTATCTTATGCTCTTGGTTTGGTGGTCTACTGCAAACACCCACCATCAGATTACCCTTGTGGCAGTCCCCTCTAACCTTAACCCAGAGACTTTTAACAGGCCTATCTCTAGTTTCTTACTGGAGCTCTGAACAATCATACAGTTCTTTTACATACAGAGCAACTCCTTCTCCTCTTCTCCCCTGCCTGTCCTTCCTGAACATTTTATACCCATTTATGACAGCCCTTCAGTCATGCAAGCTATCCCACCAAGTCTCTGTTATTCCAATCACATCATCGTTCCTTGACTGTGTGAGGACTCTCAATTCTTCCTGCTTATTTCCCAGGCTCCATGAATTTGTGTACAGACACTTGAAGTAACTAATTGATTGCCCTACTTTGTCAAGAAGAATGGGGAGACCTCCCCTGTTGCCCCCTCCTCCTTGTGCTTCCTCCAGGTCTCCTGCTTCCCCACTTACCTCAGGGCTTTGGTCTCCATCCCCCAGTGCACCTAGTTTAAAGCCCTCCTCACTAGGTTAGTAAGTCTGTCTGCAAATATGCTCCTCCCTCTCTTTATCAGGTGGATCCTGTCTTTTCCTAGCAATCCTTCTTCCTGGAACAACATCTTATGGTCAAAGAAGCTGAATCCCTGGTGGTGACACCACCGGTGGAACCATGCATTGATCTGCAAGATGCATCCACTCCTGCCCAGGCCCTTTTTCTGGTCTGGAAGGATCAAGAACACCACCTGTGCCCCCATCTCCTTTGCCCTTGTACCCAGTGCCCTGTAGTCACTCTTGATGTGCTCAGGGTCTCTCTTGGCAGTATCACTTGTGCCCACATGGGTGAGCAGCATGGGTTAGTAGTCGGAGGGCCAAATGAGTCTTGGAAATCCTTCTGTGACATCTTGGATCTGGGCTCTGGGCAATCAGCAGACCTCCCAGGACAACAGGTTAGGCCAGCAGATGAATCTTTCTATACTCTGCAGACGGGAGTCTCCAACCACCTATAGTATTTGTTTTAAATGCATTTATGTTGTAATGATATGTACCTCCATTTCCCTAACTAGCTGGTATGAGGGAAAGGAAGGGCTATAAGGATCCCGACTAGGTACCAAGGCTGTCTACCTGCAGGATGAGAAAGGATGAACCACCAGTAAAAAAGGATTTCAAAAGGAATCTCCAGGTGTTGCCCTGTGGGGTCAGGCCAATGCTCAGGATCTCAATATCGTACTGTTAGACAGGAGGGTGTAGTGTACAGTTGCACATACATACACACAAAAATCAATTTGGTGCACATACACACTCTAGGTGCATACACCCCAACCAGGCACACCCTACCAACTCAGGCACATACATATCCAAAATTACCAGCCTAGGCACATGCATACCTGTCACCAATTCAAGAACATACACACTCTAATGATAATGACATGAAATCATACACAATATACACATACATACACAGGTTAAACACTGACTCAGGTGACAGTGTGCATGTGTGTTGGTGCCTGTAGTGCCTATGCTTGGGGTGCTTGGTAGCTAAAGAGCAAGTGGCAGAGATCAGGGAAAAAGGCAGTGGAGACGGAGCAATAACAGTGGCAGAGATCAGGGGGAAAGGCAGTGGAGATGAGACAATAGCAAAGAAACAGTGGTTTGCAAGCAGAGAGGAGCTCAGGATGGCTGGAGCCACAGAAGCATGGGACAGGTGTTGGAGGTGGTGATGAGCCAGAAGCAGGAGAGGGAGAAATGAACCAGAAGTTAGAGGGGTGAGGAGCAGAGATTGGAGCAGGGCCAGAACCGTAGTAAAGCAAAACCCAACTCAGGGTTCCAAATAACAGTTTTATTAAATGCACACTGTACTGTACAGCTTGGTTCCCACACACATGCATGCTCACTCAGTGGTAGCAGGAGAAAGAGACCCAGTGGAAGCGTTGGAGTCTAGGTAGGGAAGAGAAGCAGAGTCCAAGTCCTTGGTTGAAGAGAGGATGGGGCTACCTATCTAGCCTGGAGAGGGGTCTTTGTCCAGCAGGTGTTGTCCAGAAAGGGTTGCTGGCAGGGCCTCTGAGTGGCTAGGTGGTGTGGCGTGGTGCTGGTCCAGACAAAGAGGGTGTCCCACTGAGTCTGTCTTCACTGCCTACTCTTATAGAGCCAAACCTCCCGTGACCCTAGGGGCATGCCCAGGCAAGAGAGTCAGCTCTGGTGTACTGAGCATGTGCACTCCTAGGTAAGAACATGTAGTTTCAGGTGTCTGTAATGGTGAGTTGACTGATTTCTGCAGCAGTCTTTGTCTTCCAAATCTTGAGCCAGGGAGGATCAATGCAGGGTGATGGTTGGGTTATCAAGTTGATGGTTTGGTCATTCAGAGGGAGCTATTTTTAGACCTAGTGCCCTGGTCTCTCAAGCACCCTTATTCATTCAGGAACCAATTTACATGGGGGGGATAGGTATGAGTAACACTGTTGCAACATCTTACACAACAGGGCATGGGGACAAGATGGGAATCTAACACGCAAAACGGTACTTGACATCGCTCATGCCAACCCACATTGCAGGCCTAAATCATACAAAGTTAACATAAAACAATAAAAATCAATGCGCAAATGATACGAATATAATATAAAAGAGTAAAATTCAATACAAACATAACAGAACACTATTTACAATATAAGAAGAGGCTTATTACAATAGTAGCATACATAGTAGCTGAGGAAGATTAAGCATGAACTTGGGCAGAGCAGTCAAGAAAGAGGTTGTGAGCTCTGAGCTGGTAGTCTGAAGAGAATGAACAGCTGAGGGGCTTTGGGACTGTGGGGACTGGAGAGAGAGAGAGAGCACAGCTGAGCTAAATTTGTATGATCAGGGTTGTGTGGGATAGACTGAGGAGTGAGGGACAACTTAACCCTTTGGAGCGGGTCAGAGAAACTCTTTTGCTGATTTGAATGTTGAGATGTTCTTCTATCTATCAAATGGCACAATTCCTCCAACAGAAGCTGCACTGGAAAACAGCTCCCTGAGGCAGGACCACAGAAAACAAGGGAGCATCAGGAATCAAAAGGCCAAGATCTCTCAGTTGGAAGGAGTCAAGGAGTCCCATTCCTGCTCCCTCCATGCCCCTCCCCCCCCCCCA
>NW_017728994.1:776161-777846 GCF_001723915.1 Gavialis gangeticus | reverse complement strand
AGATGTTCTTCTATCTATCAAATGGCACAATTCCTCCAACAGAAGCTGCACTGGAAAACAGCTCCCTGAGGCAGGACCACAGAAAACAAGGGAGCATCAGGAATCAAAAGGCCAAGATCTCTCAGTTGGAAGGAGTCAAGGAGTCCCATTCCTGCCCCCCCCATGCCCCCCCCCCCCCCCCAATCCTTCTCAAGAAGCCATCCCTGAGCTGGCTTTAGGGGATAGTCAGAGGGGTCCTACAACGCCAAAGGTCCTGTCTTTTTAATGCATGGCTTTTTGCAAAACTGCAACAGAAAATCATAAAGCCATGGATCTTAAGGCCAGAAATAGCCATTGTAATGATGTGGTCGGACCTCCTGTGTTACAGAGGCCATAAACTGTCACTAAGTGATTAATACCTCTAGCGTGGTAATTTGTTGTTAAATGAGAACATAGAGCAAAGAAGGCAAAGACAACAAATCCTGATTTAAATAGTCTTTCTCAGTGCTTCGTGACTGTTTCAATGGCTAATTATTTCTGCTGGTAAAAATCTGCATTTTATTCCCTTTTTAACTTTTCTGTCTTTTACTTCCAGCAAGTGTCTCTCATTATGCCTTTGCTGAATAGAAGGGCCCTGAAATACCTGATATTTTGCTCTGTGCAGATATTTATACATCATGTCACCAACTTCCCTCTTCATTTACCATTTTTGATAGCATCTAGTGAGTTGTCAGCAATATGTAACATTGCCCTAAATAAGCATTTCGTCCCTGTACCTCAATTGCATTACCAAAGGTGTATAAGTGAAGTACTATTGCATTATGATAAAGGTCCCTGTACATCTGTGAATTAAGCTGACTTCTGGCTCCTCCCTTTTGAGACTATAAGAGCCAGGAGACTGGGCGTCTGAAAAAGCAGGAGCTCCTAATCTGGGGAGTTTTGTTGAACAGCTTAGTGAAAGGAAAAGGATTCACCTGCCAGAGACCTGTGAGAGGTCATGTTTGAGAGAGCCAGTAGGAGGAGATTGAAACTCCAGAACAGTCACAGAGGTGACAGCTTCCAGAGGGACTAAGGTGGGAAATGGGTTACATGGATCTGTGAATGAAGCATGGCTTGTGGAGCTATTCACAGAGCCTTTTAAGCCTGTAGACACAGATGTAGTAGAGTGGGCCTGGGACTCAACCTTACCCAGCATGACAAAAGCTGTGGATATGACTGACCAGCACAGCATGTCTGATTCTTGCTGTACTTAAGCTCTACACCACAAAATGCTACTCAAAAGAGACTCTTGCTACAGAAGGGAATGAAAAATAATCTTTTTATGACTTTGTCCCCCCCCCACAAAAAAAAAAAATCTCAGAACAAAAGATCTGTTTCCCAGGGGAAGAAATATTTGGAAGAAAAATTGTAACACAAAACCTTTCACTTTCATCCTTTTCCCCCTCCACCCCCACCTTCTTTTGCCCCAATGGAATATAAACCTTTCCCCCCCAAAACACTTTAGTGACCCCCACAAATAATAAAGGCTTTCAGGTGCTCTGTAAACACAGTTACTTATCATTTATAGATAAATAAGTGACTTGCCACCTGAAGAGTAAGTTACGTCTCATAAAGACTGCACCCGTCGGGCCTTGATCATTCGGTCCCATGCCGCTTGGCTCTGGATATGTAGGGCTGTTCTTCAGTCCGTCCCTCTGGTCTCAGGA
>NW_017728994.1:764646-771161 GCF_001723915.1 Gavialis gangeticus | reverse complement strand
TATGACTTTGTCACCCCCCCACAAAAAAAAAAAATCTCAGAACAAAAGATCTGTTTCCCAGGGGAAGAAATATTTGGAAGAAAAATTGTAACACAAAACCTTTCACTTTCATCCTTTTCCCCCTCCACCCCCACCTTCTTTTGCCCCAATGGAATATAAACCTTTCCCCCCCAAAACACTTTAGTGACCCCCACAAATAATAAAGGCTTTCAGGTGCTCTGTAAACACAGTTACTTATCATTTATAGATAAATAAGTGACTTGCCACCTGAAGAGTAAGTTACGTCTCATAAAGACTGCACCCGTCGGGCCTTGATCATTCGGTCCCATGCCGCTTGGCTCTGGATATGTAGGGCTGTTCTTCAGTCCGTCCCTCTGGTCTCAGGAAATCGATGTTTCTCCCCGGGGCAGTCTTATCCCCAATCCCACCTGCCACGACTTTGATGACTCTTTCAGTAGTGGGGTCCGACTACTGGGACTTGTCTATACCCAAGGCCTTAGGGCAGAAGTCTTCTGAAAGGCTCCAACCTCCCCTGTACCTCGCCCTGAACCCAGCCACAATGGAGTGCAGATGTCCTTCATGGCCTGCCCTCCTCTGCGGGTATCCTAGTTTCCCCCAGAACTATGCACCAGGTCTTGCCTGAAACCCACACTACCCGTTACGGGCCCCCTGACCGTCTTGGTCCTCTACCTGGCGGAGCCTTCCTTCCTACCAGGCGAGCACTAGGGCTTTATGTCACCCTCTGTCCAGCCTTTCCAAAGGCAGAAAACAAAAAAAAAAACTAATAGAAAAGACTATCTACAACACCCATGACCTTCTAACTACTACCATCGGGCAGCATGGTGTGAATGTGCCCGAATTAGCCCTGATCCACAACTGGCCGTTCCCCTGGTGCCACCTTCTTCCTCTTTTATCAAAGAGTGCTCTTCAAATTAAGCAGACCTTCAATGTCCTTTCCAGCTTGGGCTATCGTCTATCCTCAGAAGGGCTACTTTAGGTCCTTGGTTCTATTTTCCAGCAGTCTCTGTCGCTGTTGCAGCCTTCCGCCTCCCACTTAGGATAGTCCCTGGAGCCAAGTTACACTTGTACTAGTCCCTCTTGACTTGGTACCTTGAGTCCCTTCGATCTCTCTTCTTCTTTAGGGCCCACCCTGGGTACCCCACTCGCCTGTCTGGTCTCTGGAGCCTCTCCCAGGAGTCCTGCGTGGGGATGCAGCTTGGCCGCTTCTTTCTTCCTTAGCCTGTCACTAGTGTCTCTCTCCTGGAGACCTCTGAGGCAGCCTTCTGCCCCGTGAGAGGTGTTCCTGCTCTCTCTCTCTTCAGGGAGGGGTCCTGGGAGTACTTCCCCTGTTGTCTTTCTCACCGCCCTCCTTCCTTCTGCCTCACTCACCACACCTCTTAGTTCCCTGTGCTGGCTCTCCTTGCCCTTCTCTCCAACTGGCCACAATTTCAAAAAGACGCAGCTAACAAGCCACACGGGTCGCACTGCCGCTTCCGGTCCCGCCACAGTTCCAGCTGCAGGTAAGGGGTTTTCCCTCACTCTTCCTTTCATTATGACTCCCCTGGGGTATGCTGGCCCCCAGGGGTCCTTCTTGACCCTTCAGGGTCCGTCCCTTGTGTTTTCCCTGTGACAAAGACTGATTAACTTTGCAAAAAAAAATTTTTATGATACCTTCCGGAATGAAGATGAATGAAAATATTATCATCAATTTACCTCCTTTTGTGTTTGCTGTTATATAAGGATCCAACTGGCAGTTCTGTACCTGTGCAAGACAGAAACAAAAAGGTGAATGCAAAACACCTGGCACAAAGAACCAAGTCTGTCAGATTATAATATACCTGTTCTTTCACTTTTAAAACAAATGCATGTTGTGCTCTCCCTCTCCATTCTCGCCAAAAGAAAGATTAAAGCAACTTAAGGAATCAAAGCAAAGAATACTGGACCAAATTCTGTGCTGATAAAGAGCTGAGCTTCAGCTTTTTTTTTATTAACTTACACTAGCAATGGACCTGTCAGTAAAGCATACGAAGATGGGAGAATATTGTGCAGCTATTAAGTTTGTTACCACCAGAGGGCCATGTAGTACTATACTAAGTGAAGAAAAAGTGACCATTTGATAATGCCTGTCAGCAGCAAATTGTTTTAGCAAGCTTAACAAGCCAAACACCTTCCTGATAAGATTATTTAGGCAGAGTGTTTCAAAAGAATGACTAAGCAACTCAATACAAATTAGAAAAAAAAAATCTCAGAACTGTTGCAAGACTACTTGGTTTTCAATGCATTGAATCCAGCAGAAATGGACACATTTCTTAAAGGATTTTAGTTCTACAGGCTAGTCTCCCTACACTTAGGCTGCATCTACGTGAGATGCTAACTGCACAGTAGTGTATCACAGCACAAACGGTGCTAATATGCTACTGCGCAGTATTATTAGGCTAATGTACTGTAGTGTCACTAAAAATGTATTTGCTGGCACAAATGATCAACACACCTCTTTTTTGAAAGTGAGGATTTTTTAAATTTACCAGTTAATAGTATTTCTATATGGAGTCTATGGGAACAGTGTTTATTGGAAAAGAAAGGTACGGACTTCATGAAACTGAAATTGTGAGTGAGTGCTGGAGAGAAATATATGCATCAGAATCAGTGACATGGCGAAGTCCTAGGAGAGGTCCTTCAAGTTAAATTTACATGCCTACAAAAAAAGGCTAAGCCCAGGTCCATACCATCATTTATCTGAAATGCCTCCAGCTTCCCATGCAGGAAAAAGGCTGATCAGAAAAGTCACTGAATTCAGTTTGAACACGTGAATGAAAGGATGGTATGAAGAGATTAAAGAGGTAAAGTTTGAATTTTTTTGAAACTGGGAATTTTTCTGCTAAAGGAGGGACTAACATGAAACAGAACAATGAATTTGAAAATATTTATCAGATGTGATTCTTACTGGACAGAGTGCCCTTCAAGGGTAGTTTTAATTCCCACAAGGATTTTACAAGAGGCTTGCTGGAGGCTGCTGTAGTGTCATATTAATACAAAATGTTCCTGTGTACATTGGGTCTCTTTTGTGCTTAAGAGGCCATGCTAGCTGCCATTTCTTCTTCCCAGCAGAGCAGAAGCTGGAGCTATTTCCTATCACAGTAAATTGTTCTTCTGGTGATCTCTACCTGCCAGGTTATAGGCCAAATAAGACCAGAGTGTTCAGTTGGTCGGTGGTTTATGCAAATGATGCATGAGGGTTTGGGGAATTCAGTGTACTGTTTGCTGAACTCTTCTAAGATACTCTTTGCCCTTCCTTTAGGGATCTCAGAAAAAAAAACATCCATACACTGTGTTCCCAAAGCCCAGTGCTCTAATATATGAAATTTCAGTATAGATAGCTAAATAGCAATGTATAAACATAAAAGGTAAAGTGAAGCTTTTTATTTCCTGAAAAGTGGAAGTTAAAACAGCCTGGCAACAAGCAGAATGGTAAATGATATAGCTGGGTTGATTGAGAAACATGTCCAATTTAAAGATAGAAAGTAGCAGCCTATGTACTGTCTCCTCTCCTTCCTGTGGAGGCATGAGAAGCTCAATATTTGCCCTTTAAGTTACATGCATCTTCACTGTTAAAAGCTTGACATGTCCGTTTCTATTTTCAGAAAATAGTGCTTACATGTTGGTGAAGGTAGACTAAGATACTCTCCATTCTAACTTACCACTTTCACTTGCAAAAATTTATTCAAACTTTCCACCTGTTTCTGCTACTAGAGGTGACTTGCCATAAGTTTGAGCACAGCAATCTAATCAATTTCTGAGTTATGTGAAAACAGGAAAAATGGCATTAGTGATGCTGTGATGGAGATCTTTTTACATGTATACAATTCAAAAATAGCCAAAATGGGTACCTTTCAAGTTTATTTTCTTTTAAATTCTTCTTTCATTTTTTGGATAAGTCAAGTTTGAAAACTGATCTAATCTGATTTGCAAATTCTAAAAATGTAACATTTTTCATATGCATTACACATTTCGCATTTTCTTCAGGGTGATATTACATTAAAGTTAACAGGTAACAGGTAATATGTTAGTTATCTAGAGTTAACTAACATTCTAAGGAATGTTAGTCTGGGTTAAGGTAAACAACTGATATTGATCAGTCACATGTTCAGGAAGGTTTAGTCTTTGTGTGACAGATAAATTACTGGTTTTTGGCCATGGCCTTTAGGGACCTCACATAGTTTCAGGATCAAAACACCTAATTCCTTTCTCTCTCCAATCCAGCCTGAGCAGAAAATGCACTAAGTTTCATTCTTAGTTTGATCTCATAAAATCAGCCACTTCAGGGAGTAGGTCTTGGTTTTAGGCCCAAATTCTCTGTTTTTACAAAGTGGCAGAGCCACAATGAAAGCCAGATTTCCAAAGGAGCACAGTGCTACTGTTTTCAAATGCTTTGGTTAGTTTGGGGGTTCAAAACCTCCCTACTCTAGACCTCCCACAGTGACACTTTTTAAAATATTTCTAAATCAATAGAACTATACCAATAATTTGACCCATTATATTTTCCATTCTATTAATACTTATGCAGACAAAGAAAAAAATGATTGTAGGTACTCCAAAAGCATTAATGAGTTATTTTAGCCATATCTGTCCTCTGTGCTAAAAGCAGTTTCATATACCTCAGTGTGAATGGCAAAGCTCCTTTTTAATGCATAGACTAGGTACAGATGTTCAAGAAGCCCAAGGTAGAATTAATCTAAGTTACACTGGGGGCATCTACAGATGTGCTTTACTGCAGTTGCCTAATTAGCTCCACAATAAAGCTATATCCTTTACCATCACTGTCTACACATATGGAGCTATTAGGACAGAGTAAAATAATTAACTCCACCATAGGTTAGTATTGTCCCACACAAGTACTATCCTACAGGGGAGTTATTTACTCCACTGTAACACATGTGTAGGTGGTGACTGGGGTGGGTGGGGCACAAGGTTGCTACAGTGTAGGGCTAGCCATCAGGCACCCCCCACACTCTAGCTCCCTCATGCCCCAGCCAGCCCCTCTGCATCATATTGAGCCAGGGTGGAGCAGCTTTAGGCTGGTAAACTTACCCCTTGGGCTCCCTGCCAGCCAGGGCTGTGTCACCCTAGCTCAATGTGCTTTGGTCTCAGGCACACATGTAAATACTACACCTGAGAACAATAAACTCTGGAGTTTATTCAGGCACATTAATTGCATGCATAGATGCACCCATAGTTTTCTGTAAGTGGCATAGTTTCAATTGGTAGTGAACAGAACACACATCTCCCCTTTGGTGGGGGGCAAATCTTAGACTGGGTTCTGCCATTTTAAACCAGTTTATATACGTGGAAAAGACTTACCTCATCAAGAAGCGGAGCCAGTGGGACACCATACTGCAACTGGAGCATGGCAAAAGTGAAACCACAGCCTATGGGGATACCGCAATGAAGAGAAAAAAGGAAAAAAAAACCTGCTGAGCCAAAAGGAGCTGGGACCGGCTCCCACATCGGCATGGGCATGCTTTATAGCAGCGTGCCAGGGCCAATTTCGTGCCTGGACCCCTGAAGCTGGGATAAAAAGCCTGGCAGTAAACCAGCAAGGAGGACCAGGAAGTGAGGTCCCCAGCTTGCCTAGAGAGGCCAGATGCAGAACATGGTCCTAGCGCAGGGACATGGCGGCTTCCCCAGGAAGGGGCTCTCTCAAATAGTCAGAGCCAGAGAAGGCTTAATAACTTATCCGATGCCCATGGAATGTCTTCAGGTATCTACAGCACAGACTTGATCCTGGCAGGACCAAATAGGGCAAGGACCAATGAACAACTGACCCATGGCAAGTATAAAGTCTGAATAAGGAGCAGGAAGCCGGGGGACGAGACAGCTCTGGACCCAGGAGACACATAAACAAGGCAAGGTGTGGTAGGGAACACTCGGGTCAAACAACATCCCAAACCCACCATCATAAATTTAAAGGACCAAGACACTCAAGTGCATGTGATACCATCACTGGTGGTCCCAGAAGTGACATCTTTGGTTTACTTGAGGCAGGTGTGGTCGCGGAGAACCGGACCGGTCACGGTGGGCCAAGGGTATACGAACAGGTGGGATTAGCGGCGGTTGAGTCTGAGTGGCACACAAACTTATGGTTCCAACCAAAGGGGTTTATTTAACTTACGCTTTGATGGCATAGGCAATTTCTTCGGTTACAGTGTAAACAACAAAGGGGTCCGTTGGCCCACAGGGTTCTTAGGTGAGCCCTTGCTTTCTAACCCCGGGCGGCTGCTCAACCTAATAGTCCCAGGGCTGGTCAACGGCTCATAAACGGGACAGACAAACAACGGAACTGTAACAAAACAAAGTCCAACGTGGACGAAAGCGGGCTGCAAGCGATGCCAAAGTCGATGGAAAACTGTGTCAAGGTTGATGCCGGAACAATGGGACGGACGGATGGTTGAGGATAAAGGCCGAGGTCGGAAGCCGTGGAATCAAGGTAAGTTCGGTTTGAGAGTCCGTTAATCAGT
>NW_017728994.1:751467-759646 GCF_001723915.1 Gavialis gangeticus | reverse complement strand
CAGGGTGTAGGGGAGGTGGAGCCCTAAGCAGGAAGGGCAAGTGGAATGCCTGAAGGAAGGCACCAGCTGGGACGGGATAGACCATCTTCCTCCCAATTGACATAATTTTCTAGCAGAGACCCTGTGGCAGGGCGGGGTGCCTGGAGTGCCGTGTCCTCCCCTTTGTGCCCCCTGCCAACCGTGCCAGATCAGGTCTCCTAATGCACCCTCGGTCACTCGCCCGCCACGTCTTTGATGTTTGGTTCATTGAAGGGAAGCTGCCTTTCTCCCTCCCTGGCACAGTGCCTGATGCTCGTGCTTCTCACGCCCACGCCCACACCGGGCCCTTACTCACGCCTCTTGCGCCTCACCTGCTCATGCTTCTTGCACCGCACTCCTCGCGCTCCACCTGCTCATGCTTCTCGCACCACGCTTCTCGCGCTCCACCTGCTCGTGCTTCTCGCACCTCTCGCGCTTCTCACGCCCACGCCCGCACCGGGGCCCTTACCCGCGCTTCTCGCGCCCACTGCAGCACTCTCCCTGGCGCTCGGAGCACCCCCACCACTGGGGAGCTCCTATTGAGGCCTCCTCCACCCCTACAGCCTCGCCCAAACCTCTGGTGTAACACCACATTTCTCACACCACAACAACTAAAACCATAAGCACAAAACCCCTGTGACATAACATAAATTCCTAGACAACCTGGCTTGCTTCCATGTATCTCCCCATCAGGGTTTTCCCGAGCTCCATCTTCCTTGGTGGCCGGAGGGGGACTGGGCTCTGGCCTCGGCCTATGTTGTTTATAAAGGCCAGGCCCTGCCCCCTTCTGGTCAGCTGACCAGACCGGTTGTCACGGCAACCCCGCACCTGTGCTGCCCTGGTGATTGGCAGCTGAGCTCGTAACACTGCCTCCAGTAGCAGGCACCTTAGTGCCCTGCTACAGACCCCCTTCTGGGAAACCAACCAAGGTCCAACCCATTAACAAGCCTGTTTCTTCCCTAAAGCAATGGCAAAGCCAGAAAATGGACTCGATGCACAAGTGAACAGCACAGAAGACTACAATGTGCCAAACTTCAGTCCTGTTCTGGGTATAGACCAGTTCTGTGTGCTGACCTTCTGTTCTGTTACAGGTATAGATCAGTTTCTGTTCACTGACACCAGTAAAAGTATAATGTCTGTTCCTGGCCAAAGTGTACTAACTTAACAGAAAGCTACAACGATTTCTAACCAGAAGTGTCCTTCTATACATAAGGACAAAGTATTTAGAGAGTTATACATGTCAGGTGTAACATTTCACCAGAAAAGTGTGATTAGTACTAGAATACCTGTTTTTGAAAATAGTCTATATTTACATAAGCCTTATGTTCATGGGACTTGAAGAGTTGAGACTGGACCCTAAAAGGTGTATGAACCCATATATCTGTACCTCAGGAACTAGGCATGTTAGCAAAATGTCAGCAGCTATTTAAATTAAGTATTATTGTATTCAAACAGTTCAGTTATGACTACTGTAGAAGGTAGAAAAAGTAGATCCTCCAATGTAATTTTAACAAACCTTTTTAAATCTCAGAGCAACTGGCATCAAACCTAAAATTTCAGCTATTTGGTTAAAATGAAAGCCTCACCTCACCTCTATGGCATGGTCTTTTATTTCCTTGGACTCTGTTAATAAAGTCCAATTTAAACAAAATATTCAGAAAATGTGTGATAATAGAACTGATCAGTTAAAACATACTGAACATTTTTCCCACCAGATTGGGGGAAATTCTTTTATTTAAAAGCTTCTTTTGCAACATATCTTGACTCCTCCATCATTCCCAGTGCATTTTATGTGTAGAACTCCCCTAGAAAACAGTGTCTACTGGAACACCTCTTCTAACAGAGCTGGAGAACTGATCTTTTATTTTGCCATTACTATTTTGTTCTCTACATATTTAACTTGCAGATTTACTGTGGTAGCCAGAACCAGAGGGGTTACTATCATGAGCAATAAATATATGTTCCTGGAGGCATCTGGCAATTGTCTAAGCAGTTAAAATTAGCTAATGCAAAGCTTGTAAGTTTGCAACCTGCAAGTGGAACTTGTCCATCACAGTTTATCCAGAGTGTTGAATCTAACTGTTTGCACTGATCATGGGACCACTGAGCCCCCAAAATAAGCAGAGCTACAAGATTAGCTGATCTAACAGGTTTTTTTAAAGGTCAAGCTATAACAAGATCTGACCACATTCCAAGGAATTCATAAATAAGAAACTAAGGGCAGAGTAATGCTAATTCAAAACCTCAAAGTAATGTGGTGTAATTTGCTTATTGGGTGAACCCGAGTTCAGGTGGTAACCTTTCATGATAATTTCTAACACTTTTTGATCCCATAGGGTAACAGCTATAGGGCAAGATTGTGAGTGGCTCTAAAGCCAACAGATTAGCATAAGATAAGGCATAAAGGAACGCGCATGTCAAGTGACCAGTTAGAAGGACAGGACAGAAGGACCATCGCTGTACCAAGCCTGGATCCTGGACTCCCAGTGCAAGTGAGGGCTGGATCCTGACCAAGCATCTTCCCGGTGACCCCTCAGACAGCATGGATAGGGGATGCTGGAACAACTTGGTGTGCACCTGGCATAGAGGGACTACTGATAAATAGCCAACCCCATGTGGGAACTCTTTGTCATTCTGTCTATCTGTTGTTATCATTCACTATTAGCTCTTTATTACTGTACCATGTCTGTCACATTAGCTTTTCTCTTAACTGTGTAACAGGGGGCCTGCTCAAGGCCAATCTCAGCACAGCCTGCCCACCTGTTCTTGGGCTAACTGCCCACTTTCTCACCCACCACACCTTGATTTTAATAATTAATAAATGTAATTTAAGCAGGAGCCTGCCCATTTTCTGCCCTGCTGCCAGGCAGCGCTATCTGCAGCTCCATTCCTCCCCTACACCGCAGCCCAAGCCTCGCAGATGACCTCATGATGTTTTCATACACACCAATCCCACATGATGGGCCCCAGAATCCTGCTGTAGGACCCCACCTGGGTTCCTCCCTTCAGGTGGACACTGCCGCCGTCATACCAGACCACATATCACCCTGTCATCAGTTCCATTTCAGGTGTGGTCCCCTCACTGTGACCTTTGGCTCACACTAGCCCCAGTCCACCTCTAGGCTAGTCAGGACCCCAGGCCCCTGGCTCTTGGGCATCCCTCTCAGAGGGCATCCTTGCCCTTCTGACCCTCCTGGTACTGGCCCCTGCCTGGGCCAGTCAGTGGAAGCTCTGGCAGGCCTTGATGTATGACCCATACACTTTTTCTGGGGTCCCCCTCTCTGGTTCCTTCTTCATGGACGTGGGGGCTGTGGTACCTCACACCACAACTGGTGCCTCAGGGTCTGACTCCCCCCCGGGCCGCAGGTCATGGTGCTATTATAGATGTTATCTTTGACCCACACTCTGCCTCCCATGGTGGAGGACTTATTGGAGTCAGGACTCAGCTCTCGCTCTCTCTGGCTGAGCCCCCATTCTGCCTTCACGGGGCTCCATATTGCTCTCTCCCTGGGGCTCCTCAGCACTGCCGCACTCTCAACGGGGGCTTGGGTGTTATATTCAACCCAAACTCTGCCTTTCAACATTGGAGGACTTACTGGGGTCAGGACTCAGCCCCCTCGCTCTCTGACTGAGCACCCATTCTTCCCTCACACTGGGGACTTCTCATGCTGCCCCCCTCACACCGGGGCTTGGGTGTTATATTCAACCCAAATTCTGCCTCCCAGCATTGGAGGACTTATTGGCGTCAGGACTTAGTTCCCTCTCTGGCTGAGCCTCCGTTCTTCCCTCACACTGGGGGCTGGCTCACTGCTCGCACTGCCTCCTCTACTCAGGGTCTCAGGGCTTCCCTCCTTGGGGGGGTCTCAGGTGGCCATAGCCGTGCCTGGCCCCAACTCTCCAGCTCAGGGTCTCAAGCTCCCGCAGGGCTGAGGTGATCTCAGCCACACCTGGCCTCCAACTCTCTACCCTCCTCCTTGGGGCTTGCACCCCCACCACTACCTCCAGTGGAACACAACCCCCATGACTACCTCCGATGGAACACAACCCACCCAAAGGTGAGGGCTAGGGGTTACAGTGCCCCAACCCACCTTTCACTGGGGCGATCACTGGCATTTCCTAGGGGCTCCTGTGCCACTGGGAGCCCTACCAGGCCACCCACTCCCAGCAGGGTATAGTTTCAGGTCATACCCAGGACCGAGAGCCTCCTACCATCCCCTACGCTCTTCCCTTACCTCCAGATGAAACTCTGCAGCCCTCTGGCCATGTAATGTTGTTGCCTGACCTCCAACAGCCCAACTTCCTTGTTTATATAGACAGCCCTAAACCTAAAATGGCTGCCCTCATTAGGCACCTGGAAGCTGCCATCTTCAGGACCTTAAAGTGGCAGGCACACACAGTGCCCTGCCACAAACTGTTATATGCTAAGTTATAAGTAAATTTGCCTTTACTTCACTCCTGACTTGCCTCCTCAATCCCGGACCCAGCAGCCTAACAGCTGATATTCTCACAGCTCCTAGCCGGCTTCTGACAATTTACCCAGTGCTGAATCCAGGCATGGGGCAGAGGGCTCCACCCCCTCCCCTCCCCTCCCCTGCCCTCCACACACACACACACACACACACACACACACACACACACACACTGTGGTTGTGTCCACATGTTCAGTGCACTCTATACTGCCTGGTCAGTGTAGACACCTGCTTGAGTTCTGTGTGAGAAGTAATCTAGCTGGAGCCCCTGTTTCCACATGACTCTGGAGCCCACTGGGTGAACAACGTTGGTATTTGCCTTTCCTCTCCCTTCCCCCTGAACTCAACAGCAGGGGAAATAGCCCAGCTTATCTCCTGGCCTCCAGATCTGCAAGAAAGAAGGGAGCCAGACAGAAACTGCACTGAGCTCACATACTACACAGTCAAAGGGGGACATGACTGCCCCTTCATTTACCCTATTTTACAGACAAGATGCAGACACATAAATTAGACTTGGAACTGCTGTTTCTACTCCCAGAAACTTAAGGGTGGGCTGGATAAGGAATTTTAGTACAGTGTATTCTTCACAGATTCACAGAAGTTTAGGGCTGGAAGGGACCTCATGAGATCATTGAATGCAGCCCCCCCCTTTACTGGGCAAGAAAGACTACTGGGGTCAGGTCAAATAACCCCAGCAAGGTGTGTGTCCTGTCTACCTTTTGAAGATCTCCAGGGTAGGCGCCTGCTCCACCCCCACTGGGAGTCTGTTTCAGAGTCTGGTCACATGAACCACAAAGAAATTTTTCCTTATATCCAGTCTGAATCTTTCTTCAAGGAGTTTATGACCATTGCTCCTGGTTTTCCCCTGGGGCGCTTTGTTGGATAGTTGTGCACCTAGCCCCTGATACTCTACTCTGATATATTTGTAAGCTGCCACAAAATCCCCCCGAAGTCTTCTCTTTTCTAGACTGAACAGTCCCATATCTGTCAGCCTTTCTTCTTATGGCTTGCTCTTCAGGCCTCCACATCCTTCTTGAAGTGTGGCGCCCAGAACTGGACACAGTATTCTAGCTACAGCCTCATCAGTGCTGAGAAGAGTGAGAAAAGAAGGGCAATTTGCAAAATTCATATTGAGTTGTAGGTTTTGATGTTTTGGTTCAAGCCTGTAGATCTAAAAATAAACAGCCCAATTAAAAGAAAGCCATGAAGGATTTACCATACTTTCGTCTTATAAATGTGAAGTGTGTTAACTGGAAGCAGTCTGAAGCATCTTTATGTTATATGTATGTCCAGCATTTAGCACTGATCATGACAAAGATCTAGTCATTATGATTACGATGATGATAATTTTGGGGAGTGTCACAAATTTTATCTTTCTACTTTAAAGTATCCCTATACTTTAACGGTTAAAGTTTCACCATTAGGTGGCACCAAATCATATTTCAATATGCAACATGAATGAAATATAGAATTAATTAAAACTAGAATAATCTTAAATCAGAGGTAGCCCTTAAATAAAATTACAGTGGTCTACTTCATCTTTACTTCAGTTACAAACTTTCATTTTAGAAAGCTTATCAGAGTCAAAATTAAATAGCTTTATTTTTGTAGATTTCCTATCTATTCCTAATCAAACACGTAATATATTTAACTCTTCCAGTATTTCACTATACAGTTTACAAAGCAATTAATCTCCTTTAAGTTTAGCTTTTTTTCAGTAAGGCAAACCAAATTGTCTATCCCTGCCTAGATAATTCCAAATGTAGTCTAATAAAAACAAGAAAAAAAAGTCCCTGTGCACATGTGGTACACTTCCAATCAGGTCTATGAATAATTTACCAGTTAATGACTTTTTTCTTTTTTGTTGTTTATGAAATAATACTCTTAACTAAGGCAAAACTTAAGCAATAGCCATATGTTTTCTCTCGAATTCCAGCTAGAGAAATGACCTAAAAATTGCTGTTGCAAGAGCTTCTAAAACTTATTGCTAAGTACAGGGAATTTGCTAACTTCTTGTGTTGGATCCAAAAGCTTCCAATTATCAACAAAAGATGGCATACCAGCCCAATTACTCCTGATATATTCCAGTCAAGAGAAATTCCAAGTAACCATAATTGTGTGGGTGTGTATGGTTTGAAATAACAGGAATCACTGAAAATTTAGTGTAAATAAAAATGTAGACCATTTACATATCACATACAGACAAATATGTCCCACTGTGCTGAGTGTGCTTTCAACAGGAAGCAGGATTTTTCGGCATCCTACCAACACTGATTTCAAGCCATCATAAACTATTAGAGGTACACTTACTTTCCAGCATTACAGAAAACTTCTGTAATGGCTTATTTATTTCATTTGTTAACAGAGTAGAACAAAAATATGTGCTTTTTACATAAGATAATAAAAACATACCAACTTATTTTCAATTAGATTTTTTTAATGATTAATTACAGAAGGCTTTTGAAGAAAACATCCTTGTGGGGCTGGATAAACATGAGGCTACAATGCATATATATTCTGACATTAGGATACTATACACAGGAATGAACTAACTAAGCACCTGGGCTAGATCCTGTGTTCTTATAGACAGGAGTAACTAAACCCAGAATCTGGATATGTGTCAATGTATTTTAGAATTTAGATGCTGCTTCAGCCAAAGTACCTCTAATTATTTACATTAACAGTAAGAGATGGAAAAACAATAATTGCAGCAATGAACCTGAATTCATGGAGCCACTGGTTTAAAAGGCAGGAGAGACATTTTTTTAACCTTTATTTCAAATTCAGACATAAAAAACACAGGGGTATTCCCTTAAGAACTTATGTTAAACTGAGCCAAAGTTTATTTTCACTTACATTTTATCTGTACATTGGTTTTTGGTCAATGTGTGGTATATTTTTTAGTAAAGATTTTCTTGACTAAAGAATTTGTTGTGATTTTTTGGTTGTATGGAACCTAACCATCTCCCAAGGAGAATATAACAATTTCTCTGTATATATCTTTTCCTGCATTGCTACTCAGTTAACATGTGGAAAAACTATTACTTAGTTCTTTTTGCATTTAGGTTCCATCTATTGTAAATGTAAACCAACTAATTATGTATGTTCAGTCCAACTAATAAAATGCTTGCCATGATTCTTAAAGCATGATCCCCATTGAGTCACATTCCACAGACTTTGCTTTAGTGGAGCAAAACTCTGTTACTACATTAGAGACCTCCAAGTTGACTCAGTAGCAGTTCTGCCTAAATCAGGATTGCAGGAATATATCCTTTCTCAGATTGAGTTCGGTGTCACAGAGGTCAATCAGTGACAAAATTCCTTGAGAGTTTTGGAGCCAGAGGTGTTAGGATCAAGTTTGCAGCCCTGGGCAAAACTTTCCTGGGGAAGCAGGGGTGTCTTGTGTCAGAAAATAAAAGGAGCAGAAGGGCAATGGTAAAGGACAGTCTTATCTGTGACAGGGACTGCCTGCCATGTCCCTGCACCCAGTTCCTATAGCCAGGTGGTGTGGGACTGCTCCTAACACAGCAAATATCCCAGGAGAAGGATGATGTTATTCTGGTGCCCCTCTAAGTTGGCACCTAGGACTGGTGTTCCTCTTACTTCCTCCCTCCCCCCCAGTTACACTACTGCCTGCAACATCTACCTTTTTGAGATATTTCATAGATTTCATAGATTTCATAGACATTAGG
>NW_017728994.1:750898-751456 GCF_001723915.1 Gavialis gangeticus | reverse complement strand
CTTGAAGATAGGCACCACATTGGCCTTCTTCCAGTCTTTGCGCACTATACCAGAGCACCAGGAATTCTCAAAGATCCATGCCGGAGGCTGGGCTATGATGCTCATAGATTCATAGATTCATAAAAGTAGGGTCGGAAGGCACCTTGTAGATCTTCTAGCCTGACCCCTTGCCCTGGGTAGGAGAGAAAACTGGGCTCAGATAACCCCAGCCAGGTAGATGTCAAGCCTCCTCTTAAAGACCCCCAGGGTAGGAGCCATCACCACTTCCCTTGGAAGTTGGTTCCAGATCCACAGCCACCCTGACTGTGAAGTAGTGCCTTCAGATGTCTGGTCTAACAATTTATGGCCATTAGTCCTTGTTACCCAGGGGGGCACTAAGGGGAACAAGGTCACTTCCAAACCCTGCTGGTCCTCCCTAGTGAGTTTATAGATGGCCACCAGGTCCCCCCTCAGCCTTCTCTTGTGATGGCTGAATAAGTTAAGGTCCCGTAGCATCTCTTCGTCGGGTCTGCCCTACTGTCCATGGATCATGTGGGTGGCCCTCCTTCGGACCCTCTC
>NW_017728994.1:738170-745898 GCF_001723915.1 Gavialis gangeticus | reverse complement strand
CGGGTCTGCCCTACTGTCCATGGATCATGTGGGTGGCCCTCCTTCGGACCCTCTCAATGCTGTCCACATGCCTCCTGAAGTGTGGCGCCCAGAACTGGACACAGTACTCCAGCTGCAGCCTGACCAGTGTTGCATAGAGGGGGAGGATCACCTCCTTGGCCCTGCTTGAGATGCACCTGTGGATGCACGACAAGGTCCGGTTAGCCCTTCCAACTGTGACCTCGCATTGTTGGCCCATGTTCATCTTGGAGTCATTATTGACACCAAAATCTCTTTCTGCCACCATGCTCTCGAGGAAGGAGTTTCCCAGCTTATAAGTGTGCTGTTGGTTCCTACTGCCCAAGTGCAGCATCCTACACTTGTCTGTATTGAAACCCATACTATTTTCGTTAGCCCACCTCTGTAACCTGTCCAGGTCCTGCTATAATCTCTCCTTCCCTACTAGCGTGCCCACCTCACCCCAAATCTTGGTGTCATCAGCAAATTTGAACAGGCTGCTTTTGACCCCATCATCCAAGTCACTAATAAAAAAATTGAACATTGTGGGCACAAGGACCAAACCCTGGGGGACTCCACTGCCTACTTCCTTTCAGATCGAAAATGACCCGTCCACCACTACTCTCTGAGTATGACCCTTCAGCCAATTTACAATCCATCTGACTGTGTAGGCATCAATGCCACAGTCACTTAGTTTTTTAATGGGAATGGGGTGGGAAACCAAATCAAAGGCCTTGCTGAAGTCCAGAAAGACTACATCCACCACGACACCTGCGGCCAATGCTTTTGTGACCTGATCGTAAAAGGCAACCAGGTTGCTTGCCAGCTCTTTGAGTACCCTGGGGTGTAGATTGTCAGGGCCAGCTGACTTGAAGGTATCCAGCCTCTCAAGGTGTTCTAACAATCAAGTTGTTTCAGCCCCAGTTCTCAATTAAATTAATTTATTGTATTAACTGTTATTTAGCTGTTACATTTAGATTGAACCTAAATAAGGTTAGGTTGATATACATGTCCATCTGTGCAGGCATTCAGGGTAGGGTTACCATGCATCCAGGTTTTCCCAGACATGCCCTCTTTTTTGGCTCCCTGGCCTTGTGTCCAGGCAGGTTTTTAAAATGTGAGCAAATATCCAGGTTTTTGCTTTGCCTCTGCTTTCCTGGACTGGCTTTGGGCCTGGGAGCAGCAGGGAAGGTAATTGGCTGTCAGGGGTCATGTGCTCCCCATATGGCCCCAGCAAGCCATTCTCAGATAAAGGAACACTGTGTGTGTATGTGTGTGTGCACAAGTACACACACACACACATGCGTGCAGGAGCTACTTGGGTAGCAGGGCTGGGGGACAGGGTGTTGCAGGTAGGGAGTGAGGAGCACTTGCAGGGCGGGGCGGGGGAGTCAAGGACTGTGGGTCCAGAGTGCAAGGCACTGGCAGAGCTGGGGGGCAGGAGCTGTAGGTCATGAGTGAGGGGCACAGGCAGGGCAGAGGAGGGGCAGAGGCTGCGGGTCCAGAGTGCAGGATACCAGCAGGGCTGGGAGACAGGTCCTGAGGGTCAGGAGTGAGGGGCACTGGCAGGGCTGGGGGGGCAGGGGTCTGTGGGCTGGGAGTGTGGGGTACCAGCAGCGCTGGGAGGCAGGGGAGTTTAAATCACCCAAGAAATGGTGGGCTGGATCTAAATTAGCTCACCTGAAGAGGTGAATTAAATTAGATTGGGGGCTGGTTAACCTGATGTACTGAAGTGCAGCCCCAGGGCTAGGGAAACCCACCTGCTCACCCCTCCCAAGGGTTGTGGTCTTCTTAACTGTCCATCTCCCCCACCCCAAGTTACTTACACAAGTTTCCTGGTGCAGCTCCCAGGGGCAGTGAAAGGCTGTATGCACCCTTAAGTTCAATGGGGGAAAAAAGCTTAGAATTTAATATTTAAAACAGATATGGTGTTTAAACCTCCCCCCCCACTCTTCCTCCTCCCCATAACATCCACACACATACCAAAATACAAAGAGTGTTTTTAACAGTTCGACTAAAAGTGTTTTTCTCAATTATTCCACTTCCAGTTTCTTGACTGCTGTGAATTCATAATTTCACTAGTCCTCTGTAACTTGTCTTTCAGACTAGACTATATCAGAATCAGAATATCTAATATAAAAAAACAGCCCTTGCATGCATCAGTTAAACAGAATATTACATTGTTTGGTTCAAAGGTAAAGATCAGGGATCTGTGATACCTGAATCCAGCTAAATGATATATTTCTTTCAAATATGAAATAAAAACAAGTGTTGCTCCTTATCACAACAAACACCGATATCTTTCAATGTTCATAGGAATTTCCAATATTAACCTACCTGTAAACCAAGAGAAACATTTTCTCATAGCTCAGGAATCACAATGCTAATTTATAAGGAAGGAATGTGGTTTGTTAATATTTACCCCCTTATTAAACACTCTTATGTAAGCTTTTGCTTTATCAGTTCCACAATTCATATTTATAGGAAGAGTTTTCATTAGACTATTAAAGGCCACAAATTTAGCGATACTTTCTCAATACTATGACATCACCTTGCACCTTCTTTTGATTAAGCTTCAGGAGAAATAAATAGAATTACATTTTCCATAAATTGAAATAACCAGTTAATCTACCATATTTCTTTGAATAGGAAACATTTTAACAACAAGTATTTGTTATAAAAATGGATCTTACATTTAAATAAAAGAGAGTTTTAAAAATTAAATGAATAGTGAATAAAATATATGGTAATAATTCTATAATGATAAAATAATATACTTGTGTTTAAATATATTATGCATATTAAAGTCAACAAAAGATCTGAATATCAGAAGATACACAAAAAGGAATGTGAGTGCCTGATCTTGTATTATTCATGAAGTATTCATTCATTTTGAAACAAATAGGAATCATGGATTATCAGCAGCTGCATACAGCTTCTTTTAAACTCAAAGTTATAAAATTTACAAAACAAATGGAAATAGAGCATCAGAAAGAAAGTATGGTGTTAATGGAGCTTGTGTCAAGAATTAGAGATTATTGACATCCAAACTTTCAGAATGCAAAAAAACAAGGAAAAGATTCAGCAAATCTAAACATTCCCAGGCATCAATAAGAAGGTCAATGATTGTTTTAATTTAACAACAAAATTATGGCCTTTCTGTCAGCAGAGAAGTGACAGAGCCAAAGCCCATGAGGTGGCACATAACATGGACAACTAGAGCAAGTCTGGGTGAAGTAGAGAAGTTAATGAAGTGGCAAGGCCTCTTAACCCTATTACACCCTATCAACCTAACCCTATTACACAATGCAAGCAATGTGTCAGAAACTTCCTTAGGAGCTTAAAGATAATCTTTTATATTTTCATGATATTGTTACACTCTGTTATAAGAAACAGTACCAGATTGGACACAGACAGATAGGAACTTTTGACCTGTGTTTTTCACATGCTGATCAATACCACAATTCACAAAATGGGAGAAAAACAGGTGTGAATGATCACGACAGGAAATGAGAAACAGTGGATAACAACTGCTCTGTGTAACAGCTGATTGCCATAAACTACCTTCAGATATAGCCTTTAAGAATAAAAGTCTGCCTAGGGAGAACTTCTGAAAATGAGTTTTTTGTGCAAACAGAGGTAAAAATATGGATATCAAAGCAGCTTGTACTGGATTGGCTGCAGAAAGTATAGTTGTGTCAGTTTGCTGCCTTGTTAAAACTGAACCCAATGTTTTCTATGAGGACACAATTAAGAAACACTGGGGATGTCTACATGTTCATTAATGCACCTTACCTAGTGTGCATTTAGTTTAGTACTTCCTTAATAAAGTAACTAACTCAATGTGCAGTACCTAGACTACTGCACAGTAGCTCTGGCACACAGTTATTTAGTGACACTTACTGAGCATTAGCCTAATAGCACTGCTCAGTAGGCTGTTAGCATAGTTTTTGTTGTGAAACATTACTACACAGTGTTATTAGGCCCATGTGCAGTAAGCATCTTATGTAGATGCACCCACTGTGACCAGAAACCTATCAGGTGTGATGATATAACCACTTTAGCCATTGGATGCCTGTTAATAAGCCATTAAAAAATAAACTTAAAATCCTTTATCAGAGATGGCTTACAATTGGTAACAAATAGCCTGTGTCAAGTGGCTGGATGCACTGCACGTCTTTTCCTCTTCTGTGTAAATAAATTAAGAATGGATTTCTATGAAAACAGAAACTGATGTCTTTCAGAAAATATTGTACCTGTAACCCACTTAACAAAACAGAAGATGAAATTGTCTGGGCAATGTTAAGCAATAAAGAAGACTCAGTCTCAAGGGATGGCTAGGAATGATTTGTGCTGTTGTTCAACTATTTTAAGTGAAATGTTATAAATGTATTTCTTTTGTAAATGCAGGAGCTCTTATAGCACATAAGTTATCCTTTTAAATTTTTTAAAATCTTTTTTTCCTTAAATGAAAATTCCAAAAATGTAGATGCCTATTAAATTAAAGGAATATGGTAAATAAAACAAGCAGCACCTCTTTCTTTTTGTGTACCAAAGTGATTGCATCTCTGATGCTCAGAGTACAAGTCTGGTCAATTAGACATCTTTTTAAGCTTACTTTAGGGTATATGCATCATTGGAACTGGTTTAATAGCCTGAAGTCTATAATCTACCTCTCCTTTGAATGTCTGAATGTTATGGTGATTTTTTGAGGGGTGACAGTTATACTCACAAAGGAGGTAGAAAGTGTTTTCTTTGGACCAAATTTTTAACTGGTGGAAATAGGCATAGTTCCAGTTCAGTGGAGCTGTATCAGTTTCCAACAGCTGAGAATCTGATCTGTTCAGAACCACTGTAATAATCATACAAGCATAGGCAAATTATTTCTCCTTCTGCGTCATGGTGCATTTTCTTTTATGTAAGCAGAAAGCTCCTAAGGCTTATCTGGATGCCACGGATCACTTCCTTTCCACTTTTAGTATTATATATTGCTTATTTCCTGTTATATCTTTAGGAAGAGTATACATTAGGCAATGAACCCAAATCCATGCATTTATTTCATGAAAACCATTACACTACAATTTTGCCGTGCCTTATTGTCTTGTTGATCTTATATTGTTTCACACAGTCACTTTTATGCACATGATTTTATTTTTTTATTTGTGTATGATGGTTTCAGTTAGGACTATATATGAAAGACTTCTAATATGGTTAGAGTAAATGACACTCCTACAACTATTTTGTATCATCTTAATTGATCTGGATTTTTATTGATAATTGAAATACTTTGTATTTTTAAAATACAGACAAGATGTGTTTAATCTGATGTAGTAAAAAAGTGTATAATGCATTTTCTTTCACTAGAATCAGTAAAACTCCCACTTAGAGTTCAAGTTAATAATTAGAAGACCTTTCCCAGGGGTTAACTGAGCCAAGTTAGTGATTCATCTTGTTTTAAAAATTAGCGTATTAGAGATACAAAGATATGAAAATGTGTTTGTTTCCCTTTTTCATCAGGTATATGGATGTGTCTTTCATAAATATCTCTCTCATAAAAAATAGGTGACTGATACATTTTCCAAACCCTGCAGCATTCGTCCAGAGAAAGACAACAGACTTCTACATGTTTTTATAAGCAAATTCCTTTTTACTTTCTCCCAGCTTCTACAAGTTGCCACTGAATTTAAGACCTAGTACTTGCTTCACAGAATGCTCAGACCTCAGGTTTGCACAATCATTATTAGCAATCTTGTATTAGCATAAAACCATGTGAAAAGAGGGGGTTGGAAAAGATTGTGTAAGGTACAAAGGGAAGTGAGGTATTTGATTCCCACTGACTTTGAAAGGGAGCTGAGTATGTAACTTTCTTTGTGATTTTGAAAAATGCCCTTAAATACAGAGGCTGGCAGTGTTTTACAAGCAGAAAGCCAAATCAACCCAGTACAGGTCTGAGGTGGGCTAGCACCTCCAACCTGTTACTGCTTTTCCACCACCACACGGCTTAAGCCCTCTGCCACCAAAGCCCACAGACTCTGTGTCCTGGATAGAATGGCTTTGTGGGCCAGATTCAGCCCATGCCAAGCTCTGCTTTAATATATACCCCCTACAAAAATACTACAGAAAGTCTCATTAGACTTAATCTAATTTTAAAATTTGGTCCCATGGTCCTTCATAGTAATTGCAAAATTACATTGTCTGTAACATCTCTTGTGTCTTTTTGCTCCCTGAAAAATATTTAGTAGAAAAAATAGGATGCCTCAGAAAACTTGTCTCTGATGTCAGTTATTTTTATAAAGGCCATTTCCTTGCTATCATGACTATTTTATAATCTATGCTGCTTCAGGAAAGAGACTCAGTATACTTGCCATTTAAGACAGAACATGGTGCCATTCCCTCAATTCTAATACCCATCCATACGAGTAAACAACTGCTATGCAATCCTGGAGTCAAGAAAAAGCAGATTCCAGTGACAAGGGGAAAGGAACAACATGTCTCAAGGCCTGGGAGGTTCCCATTTACTGCCTGCAAAAGCGGAACCACTAGTGATTAGGAACTTTATGAACTTATGGAAGATGAGTAGAATTTTAGGAGCAGAGTAACTTCTATCATAAAAAAGGGGAGGGAAGGTGTATCTAAATACGAAGTGATCAGTAAAGCTAACTGCATGTTATCATGCATTAGCAGGTGCATGATGAACAGGTCCAGGGAGGTGATACTTCCCCTTGATGCAGCATTGGTCAGGCTGCAGTTGGTGTACTGTGTCCAATTTTTGGTGCCATACTTCAAGAGGGATGTGGGCAACCTCGAGTGGGTTCAGAGGAGGACCACTTGTATGGTTAGGGACCTGCAGGCAAAGCCCTACGAGGAGAGATTGAGGGACCTGGATTTCTTCAGCCTCTGCAAGAGAAGGCTAAGAGGTTGTCTTGTGTCCACCTACAAATTAATCAGTGGGGAGGGAGCAGCAAGGAATAGGAGGTACTCTGTTCATCAGGGCACCCTTTGGAGTAACTAGGAAAAACGGCCACAAACTGACAAAGAGCAGGTTTAGGTTAGACATCAGGAAGAATTTCTTTATGGGAAGGGTTGCCAGAATCTGGAATGTGCTTCCACAGAAGGTGGTGCTTTCTCCTACCTTGGGGGTCTTTAAGAGAAGGCTAGACATGCACCTGGCTGGGGTCATTTAACCCCAGAGCTCTTTCCTGCCCATGGCAGGGGGTTGAACTCGATTTACTGAGGTCCCTTCTGACCCAACATCTATAAATCTATGAATTAGTAAGTATAGATTAGTCAATCTGTTGATAATTGGCAAGAAACTAATACAATAATTAAGTGTAAGTCTCTAGAGGATAATAAGAAACAGCCAACATGTATTTGTCAAAAACAAATCATGTCACACTAATCTAATTTCCTTGTATGACAGGGAAATCCTTATGAGGGAAGTTGTAGATGTGTGATATACCTTGATATATCATTAAGGTAAGACTTCCGACATACTCCCACATGACTTTCTCAGAAGCAACCTAGGATAATATGGTCTAGCTGAAATTACTATAGGGTGAACAGTACTATAGGGTTGAAAAACTGCTCAAATAGTATTTATCAATAATTCATTGTCCAACTGGGAGTGTTGCCCTGTGGGGTCAGGCCAACTCTCTGGATCTGAATATTGCGCTGTTAGACAGGAGGGTGTGACACAATTGCACATATACAAACACACAAATCAATCAGGTG
>NW_017728994.1:732920-733170 GCF_001723915.1 Gavialis gangeticus | reverse complement strand
GGTGTTAAAGAGGGGCTCTGGGTGTGGGGAGCCAGAGGATGGCTCCGGGGCAGCTAGACAAGTTGCAGGGAGTGACAGTAGGTGCTGGAAGCTGGAGAAAGGTTCCAGCTGCTGGAGAAAACTGAAAGACTGCTAAGAGGAGCTGGGAAGCTGCAGGGGCAGGGGTGAGGATTACAGAAGGTGCAAGAGAAGCCTGAAAACAGAGAGACGGACAGCAGAAAATCACAGGAAAAGCAGCAGGCAACAGGGC
>NW_017728994.1:732308-732513 GCF_001723915.1 Gavialis gangeticus | reverse complement strand
GGAGTAGAGAAAGAGACAGAGGGAGAGAGTCCAAATTGTAGGAGGAGGTGTGCAGGTAATATCTACCTATCCCAGGCTGGAAAGGGGTCGTTGTCCAGTAGGTGTTGTCCAGATGGGGGTCGCCAGCAGGGCCTTTGGGTGGATAGGTGGTTTGGCATGGTGCTTGTCCAGATGGAGAAGGCGTCCCACTGGGTCCTACTGTCTT
>NW_017728994.1:711422-727308 GCF_001723915.1 Gavialis gangeticus | reverse complement strand
TACCCCCAGACTAGCGAGTGTGCTCCGGGAGAGGGGTCGGCCGGACATAAGGCGCCCCTAGGGAGGCATTCGGAGCCTGGAAGGTGGTCGGGCGCAGGGAGGTGGGTGGCTCAACATAGGAGCACCCCCTACTGGCCCACCTCCTGTGGTGGAAACAGCAGAGGGATACGAATACCCAGCTGTATTCCTGAGGTGGGATCTCTGCACCTGCCACACGCTCTATGCAGGGATGTGTCTGTAATGGTGAGAGTTGCTGGTTCTGCAGGGTCTTTTGTTTTTCAAATGCTGGTCTTGTCTCTGTTCCTGGGTGAGGTCCATGGTTCCTGGATGAATCAATGCGAGGTGATGGCCCAGTCATTACAGGCCATTCAGTAGAGACCTGTTACCATTGTATTTCAATCATTCCCAATCACACTCATTCATCAGGGAACCAATTTTCATGGGAGGGATACGTGACTCATACAGTTGCAACACAGGGAATGCCCAGGCAGAGGACACAAGTTGGAGACTTGACATATAAAATCGAAACTTGACATGACTTTGGTTGACTTACAAGTACAGGCCTAAACCATACAATATCCATATGAAAGAAGAAAAATCAATACAAAAATGATAATACTACAATATACAACAGTAAAAATCAGTACAAACCTAATAATAATACTACAATATAAAACAGTGGATATCCAAAACCAAAAACTTGCTACCAAAATAAAAATGTTTAAAGCTTATTCTAAGTTTGAGCTCACTTATACTTATCTATAGGGAATAGAGAGGGAGAGAAAAAGTCAGAAATGGTTGGGGAAGGAGAGGGAATGCATTTTAAAATAAAGAAAAAGAAAAGAAAAACTGGGGATTTTGCTACAGGAGGACATGTCAAATGTAGTACTGCAAAGCTCTCTTCTGGGTTTGGTACTAGTCAATATTTTCATTAATTACCTGGAAGATGGAGTAGAGAATATGCTTATATAATTGGCAGATGATGCCAGGGTGGAAGGGATTACTCAAACTTTGGAGGAAAGAAATAGAATCTAAAGCAATCTAGATAAATTGGAAACATTGCCTAAAATCAGTAAGACGAAATTCATTGAAAAAAAAAGTACAAAGTACTAAGCAAAAGCAGGAGATACCAAATATGAAGCAGGCATGTCTACATGTGTCCCTGCAGCCCCTTTGTTACTGTGCCATCATTTAGTACTTCCTTTTAGCACTAAATGATGGTGCAGTAACAATCAGTACTGCTCCGTGTGCACCCTGCATGATTATTTTTAGCTTCTATGTCACCAGAGTTATAAGATAAATGATAACAAATTGAAGACAGCAGGTGAATGGCAATTAACACTGCTACTGCTGCCACTACCAAATTTCCAAACCTTTAAAGAGCCCCTGGGTCAGATAACATGGCTCTGTAAGCCAGATCTGGCCCATGAGCACCCCTGATTTAGACTGATTTAACTTTCTGTTAAAGTAGATTTCTTCCTACTATTAAACACGTAGGTATTAAACAGATACTTTCTGTGGGAAAAATCCATTTTTCCAAATCTGTGCTAGCTCTCCATTTCCTTCTGTTTGGTAATTAACTCATTGATATATTGGTCCTTTCCAATGACCTCTTAGTAAGCATGTCTACACGTGTATGTGCACCTATACTTAATGCACTTTTACTTATGGTACATTAAGGTGATTTAGGGGTGCATCTGCATATGGAAGTGCTAATGCGCATTAAGGCACATTAAGTTTAGGCATGAATAGCTAAGTCACATTAGCACATGTGCAAACATGCTAATGTGCATTAATGCGGTGTGTATCCATTGATGCACACTACATTAATCCGTATTAGCCTGTCTACACATGCGCTAATGTGACTTAGCTATTCATGCCTAAATTTGATACCTGATTTATGCAGGTATCAAATGCAGGCTCACAGAGCCTTAACTCACCATTTTTAAGGCACATTAAGGGCATGCACATATAGACACCCACCCTTAATGTGCCTTAAAAATGGGGATTTTAGGCTAAGCCTGCTTAAAAGAGGCATGTGTAGACATGCCCATTGATGCATATTTCTATCCTAATACCTTTGCAGTTGCATCCTAGCTCATACTCACATCTGTTTGCAGTTATCTGTAGTATTAAGGTAGTATTAAGGTCTCTGAAGTACAGTTTTATCAAGAACAATGTATTATTGTACCAGAAGGATAAGATGTTAAAAATAATGTTAAGGGTTGTATAGCAATACATATATTCAAATACAGTCAGGAGAGGACTGATACCTGTACTGCTGTGTGTCTTTCTTAGGAACAGAACCTGAAGAAATTTGATCCACTAGGTGAAATCATTAAATGTCTTTATAATTCTCTTTTAAACAAAAACTCATTCAAACCTCCTAATTTCTCGCTGTCTTTCTCTCTCCCCCTTTCTCTTCTATATAACTGCACTTTATAGTAATGTGTGTGTGTGTGTGTGTGTGTGTGTTTTGCCCTTTGGAATAAGAATCAAGGCCTAAAATGACAGTCAGTTCATGTATTCAAATTTAAAATATTAAGACATACCTATGTAAAGTTTTAGTTGCTCTAACACAGTGAAGACTTAGCCATTGGTCATGAAAGTATTGTGGGTGTGATTCAAGGACAGCGCTGAGCATGGGGCAGAAAGAGGATATCTGCTAGTTCTAGGCTGCTCCTTGTGCAATAGCTTTAATGTAACAAGCAGCACAGAGATGTCTTAGAGTGGTGCTGCATCCAGCCTGATTAGTAGGGGTATGCGAAGCGGGGCCTATTCAATTTGGATTTGGCCCGAATCAGGGACAGAGATTTGATTCATTGATTCAGATCACTATCCCTGATAAGATTCAGCTGAATCTGAAGATTTGACGCTGCTTCAGAGAATCAGCATCAAACACAGCTTTAAACACAGCTTTAAAAGTTGGACATAAACACAGCTTTAAAAGTTTTTTCTACATACCTCGAAGTACCAGTGTGGCTTGTGAACGCTGTGATGCTGGGGCAGATGGAGCATCCCACAGAAGCGTGGCAGGGGGCCCTCCATGTGCTCCGTGGCAAACCTGGAAGTGGACCACAAGTACTTCCAGTTCACTTCTGGGTCCGCTGGGGAGTGCACTGGGGGTCCCCTCCCCGCGCCCCCCCCAGCTCAGTGATTGGTCTCAGGGGGACTTTGGGTGCCCCCCCAGACCTAGGAGGCACCAGTTGCTGAGCGGGAGGGGGTGCAGGGCCCCCCCCAGCATGCTCCCCAGTGGACCCGGAAGTGGACCAGAAGTGCTTCTTGTCCACTTCCAGGTCTGCTGCCGAGCACGCTGGGGAGCCTCCTGCATGGCTGTGGGACACTCAGCATCCACGAGCTGTGCTGGTACCGTGAGGTAGATAGAAAAAATATTTAAAGCTGTGTCTATATCCAAATCACCAAATCTTTCCAAATCTCTCTGAATTGATTTGGAGGGTTCCGATTCGATTCAGAGAGATTAAAGGGTCCTCTGATTTGATTCAGATTCAGAGATTTGGCCACTGAATTGGGCCAAATCTCCCCTGAATTGAATCAGGGATCAAAGCTTCGCACAGCCCTACTGATTAGCTCTGCTGAACCACTCTGAGATCAGCTGGACATCAAGAATGATGGTATATTAGACAACAAGGGGATAGACTGTTATGTATCATGGTGCTAGGGCATAAAGAGATACACTGAGGTGGGAGAACACCTTGGGTAAAATGGATTATTTGACTATGCAGGTGAGCAGTGGGAGAGGTTAAGAAACACTGTTCAAACATATAATTAACAGTATAATAAAATCCCAACATCAATGAAGTAATCATTTCATTAAAAACAAAACAGCCAGCCAGCTATCTACAGAATCTCTCCCCTGTACCTTCATCATTATAAAATGCATATTCTCAACTCTCCCCGAAATGTCTATCAAACAAATGCACATCTACAAAACCACCAAAAACATTGTGTTTCAGGTCAGAAGGGTAGACCATTCCAGAGTCAAACAAAACACCATGTCATTTGATCCCTCACTTTTATAATGAAAGGGCAATACCTTGAGCTCCTGTGGCAACTGAAGTCTCAGTTTGGTAAAGTGATTTTTTTTTTGAGGGAAATGCTGCTTGTTCAGAGTATGAATCACTGTAAAATGTCTTTATTCCTGACATTGAATAAATACTGAACAACTGTTTTAACTAATGCTATATATTTCAAATTATTTTTTTGCTACATGCAATATTTGAAATTGCAGTGTAAGTCTGGGTTAGAAATGTTTAACTTTAGCATTGAAAGTTCATTTGGATAATGTATTGCCTCTTACTAAAAGTTCTGGGTTCAGGACCAAATTTTAATTAAAGCCCCTCTCCCTACTTACAAACATACCTCTCTGTAGCTACTAAGGGTAATGATTGTATTTGCTTATATGTCTGTGTACCCCCTCTCCAATTGAAGGGATCAGAGCAGGTGCACACGTGCTGTGGGAGGTGTAGGGACCCTCCTTCCCCTATAGAGCAGAGCCAGATAACCAATGGAGACTTAATCATATACCTTTTCATGAGAAAAACAGTAGTGGGAACACAAAATGTATAAACCAGGTGGTATAGGGGACACTACAATGCCCCAAGGGGGCAGGATTCAATAAAGGTTAGGTACTTAAAATTGTAGACTTATTCATCCAGTTGACAAAAAACAGGTTTAACAAAATACAAAACACAAACAGCAGAACAAACAATACTGGCTGGCGAAATATAAACTGCAAAAAATACAAAACATCGAATAACAAGAAATATAGGGCTTAGGTACCTGGGTGGGGGGAAAGAGGAAAAACACAATGACCCCTTTCCACTGGAACAAGACTTACTCTGTGTCGCTTCACTCAACCCAAATCATCGCAACTGTTATTTGAACTCAGATCTTCCATGTGGTAGACAGAAACTGTGCCACACAGCTACCAGTACTGGCACTATACTAAGCTGCTAGCAGTTTTGACCTTCCAGGTGCCCCTGCCTCATGTCAAGCTTCTTAATCTCTTGCTGGAGGAGCTTGAAGCAGAGCTGGGTGACTGTTCAGCTTCTTGCTGCAGCTGGGGAACCTCTCCTGCTGGCTGCAGCCTCTCACAGGAGATCCTGGAGCCCAGCGGGGAGCCTCTCCTGCCGGCCACACACTATGCTGCAGAGGGTCCAACTGCTGCCTGCAGATCCCACTCCTTCAGGTTCTTCTAGGGCAACTGCTCCCACCCTGCTGGCCCAGCTCTTGCCAGCTCCTTGAAACTCCTTCCTCGTGATCCCTCACTGGTCTCCTCTGAGACAGCTGTGCTGCCCCTTTTATCCCCCTCCAGGTGACCCAAGCGGCCAATCAGGGGACATGGAGGGTGAGTTTCTGGGGCCTGATTGGTGAGGAAAGGGAATTCCAAGCCCTCCAATCATCTTTTACCCTTTCAAAACCCCTGGGCCAAATCATTACCAGACTGATGAGGAAAGGGCATCCCAAGCCCTCCAATCATCTTTACACTTTCAAAACCCCTGGGCCAAATCATTACCAGCTAGCCCGTCATATCTGTATTTTTAAGAATAATATAGCCATACCATGGTTTTAATATAAAAGGAAAGTTGAACATGTTTTTGTGTAAGAATAATTAGTAGTTTGTTTTTAAAAATGCCCAGTCTGGGCCCGTCTGGAATAGCCAGTTGTCCTCCATTCTTGTAGGCAGCACTGCCTCAGTAAGAAGCATATAGGCCTGTGCAAAATAGGTTGGATTTGAGTCATATGGGGCATTTACACACATGCGGAGAGCCTGCTCCGACAGGCTGGAAATGCAGTGTGTTGGAGCAGACTCGATTAATTAAATCTGCTGGAGCAAGTATAGTGATGCAGTCTGGCAGCCTCAAGCATCATGTGTATCAGTGGCACAGTTCATCTCCACACTGAGGAAAATGGTGGCAGTGCATTTCAAAATAAAGCACATGCAATGTATGTTAGTTCAAAGCACGCTGCTGCCATTTTCTCAGTGTGGGGACATGCTGTACCACTGATGCATGTGACACACAGGCACTTTAAATCAGTGCAGCTCACTAATTAAAAGTGCCCAGTGCTGCATCGGAAACAGATGTAAAAATGCCCATAGTTTTTTCCTTGTTAATGCACTTTATTTCAGAAAACCTTAAAATGTATACATCAAGTAGAATTCATTTAAAAAAATGATAACTAGGTACCTAATAGGGAAGCTGGACACCATGTGTTACAATATTAATTGTTATCTGAAAAGAGTCAAAGAATGTTTGTGGCTGTCAGAGGTTTGTTATATTACATATTACATGTGTGTGAAGTCTCAACAGGGCTGAGAGTAAATTTTCTCCTTTTATGTCCACTAAAAATCTTGGCTGTTTAGAATCCCTAACCTGATAAAACAATATTACAGTCTTGTGTTAGGAATGCAATTCAGTCATTTCAGTGCTTCCTGTCTCTGCCTCTATGGACTAGTAAACTTGACTTCAACAATATGGCCACATTGGCTTAGTTTGTTTACCAGTATTATATTGTTTTTCTTTCTTTTGAGCACTATGAGTCATTTCCTTAAATCTTTTTAGTTTTGCTGTAGAAGTTTAGGATAGTAGGAATTGCCAATCCTCCCCATCTTCACTTCCGGTTTTAATTCTCTTGAGTGCTAGAGCCAGTTATAGCCAATGCATTTGTGTTGAAATAAATACCTGCAGCCATTTTTTTCAGCTGATAAACTGAACTCCACTGATAACAGAGTTTCTTTGAAGCTATACAAATGTATGCTAGTTGAGGATATGGGCTTTGGTATATCTGAATATTGTTTCCCGTATATTTAACAACATAGATCCAAAGCTAAATTGGGGAAGAAATAAGCAAAAACCTTCAGTGCTGAATATTAATTTCCTTGACGTGCATTTTGATTGCTCAAGTATCCTTTGAACAATAAACATCTCACAGTTTGCAATACTGACACCTGATTGACACTTGTAATGCAATACCCTATTAACTAGAATATAAGAGAAGGGTTTTTCCCTAGTCAGCATGGAGGGAAAAAATTCCTCATCTTACACACACACACCTGGGGCTCTACAGACCTGTTTTGTGACCTCTATGGTTCACTTAACAGGCCAAAACACACCTTTACAGTTACACCATCCTTATTTCCACTACAATGACAATACTACACACTGTTGACTCTGCCAGGGCACAGCCCAATGAACTATAGAGTAAATCATGAGCCTTTTGGCTTTAGACTAATATCATGCATAGGGAGCACATCTACACATGCACTTAATCCAGCCTAAGTTGACTCTGGAGTAAGCACTTTCAGGCAGGTGCTTGTCTACACATGCAGGGAACAGATTTACTGCTCTTTGCACCAAGTTTCCTGAAACCCTGTAATGGGCACCTGCCACCACCAGGAGAGAGCTCAAAGCTCCAGCTGCAGCTGCCAGCACCCAGAAGCCATCTTTAAAAGCCAGCTCTGCTCTCTGCAATTTGGCCATCTTCTTACCTACCCAGGAGCAGCATGCCTGGCACAGGGGCAGCACGCAGCAGCTCTCTCCTTGCCCACTCTGCCTCCCCATGCTATGGTTGCTCCAGCCCCTGCCCCTGGCACTAATGACCAGTGCCCCAGACTCCTACTGGCCACCATGCTGGCCCTTCTGGCCTGCTGCACTGATTGCAACCTGGCCCATGGCTGTCTGGGCTTGCCCGGCTCCCCACCATGCAGAGAACTTGTGTCAAACTGCAGCACACTGTCCTCGGGCTGCCAGTGTCACCATGTGGCTTCCTGGGATGCCAATGAGGGGCTTCAGAATGCCACTGCTGGGGCTGCTATTGCCCTCCTGGGCTTTCAGCCCCACTGCCTTTGGGCCTGCCGCACCAGCCAGGACTAGTGGCAGCATGTCGTCCAACACACCTGGGACAATAAGCTGTGGCTGGAGGCCTTCTGCATGACCTGGGCCACCTTCCGCAACCTTGTGGAATAGATCCAGCCCCACCTGAAGTGGCAGAACACTGGCATGTGGCCACCTCTCCCCACAGACATCTGCCTGACCCTTGCCCTGTTCAAGCTAGCTATGCCCACCAGCCTGCAGTATGTCAGCAACCTGTTTGGTGTGTGCAAGGGACATGCTGGGGGTCACCGTGATCCATGTCCACGACACCCTGGTGGTGGTGGTGGGCTTCCATGCCCTGGATTTCCCCAGTGCATCAGGGTCATCAACTGGATTCACATCCCTGTCACCTGCCTGCCCCATGGGGACTAGCCCTAATACAGCTGCAGGGGCTTTTACTTGGTGGTGCTCCAGGCCGTTGTGAACCACTGTAGGACCGTCACACATGTAAGCACTGGCTGGGTGGGCAGCACCCACAACACCCATGTGTTCCGGAACTCCAGCCTGATGGACCTGGTGGAAAGCACCTGCTTCACCCTAGGGGTGCCAGACCTGCAGCTGGGTGCTGTGGCCATCCTGCGCCCCCCCTCAGTGGGGAACCCCACCTATCCACTCCTGTCCTGGCTCATGTGGCATGATAACAGCCCCCTGGACCCCAGCCAGGCCCACTTCAACTGTTGCCTGGGCTGGACCCACACCCTGGTGGAGTGTGCCTTTGGCCACCTCAAGAGCTGCTGGTACATCCTCACCATCCACCTCACGTTTGCTGAAAAAAGATTTCCCTGGGTCACCATCACAGCCTGTGTGTTGCATAACATCTGCAAGGCCTGGGGGAAGATTTTCCATGAAGCCTGGATGGAGAAGGCACTGCACATGGAGGACACCTGGCAGTGGGAGCACCACCTGCAGTGGCAGCAGCAGTGGCATCCCCCCCCCCCCGCACCCAGCAAGGCCCCAGAAGAGCTGTGCACCTGCCAGTGGGGGCCAGGTTATAGGGACCACCTCCTCCAGCACTCCCTACTCTAGCTTGCCTGCACCGCTCCCCATGGACTGCCCACCCCCAACACCATGCTCACTGTAGACACAGCTCAAAAGAACAAGTTTTTATTTCTCTCACATCAACCATAAAACCCCTCCTCTCTCCCTCCCTCCCTCCTCAGCAAACAGCCCCTCCACCATCCAACCCACCCACCAACAATAAAAAACCTTCTCATTGAAAAATATGTAAACATCCTTTGCCAGCTGTCCCATGGTGGGGGGCCATGGGGTGGGGGTGCCTAGGGAGCAGAGCCCAGGGCCAAGTGGTCAGCACCCTGACCTCTAGCTATTTCCCTGTGGGTGCAGATGCTGTGGTGAGTGCAGCATGGGGACTCACTCATGGGTGATGGCAGGCAGTGCTCCCCTGGCGCAGGCAGGTCCCTCTCTCATAGGTGGAGTCCAGGCCCAACTGGGCTGTCCTGTAGTTCTGGCACTGCTGTAGACAACTCTAACTCCACACCCAGTTAGGTGGTGATGGACCTGGGGTGGGGGCTGGGCCAGGGCCTCCTGGCTGCTGGAGGCAGCAAAGGACCTCCTCCCAGGCCCTGGTGGGAGCCTGCTGTGGGGTGGCATGTGGCTGCCAGGGGCAGATGGGGGTAGGGTCAGAAGCTGGACAGCAAGTGGCACAAACATAACCTCCAAGGCCAGAATGGTGTCCAACACCCAACGGTTGTCATCTGTGGCCTGCACCGCCCAGCCCAGAATGGCATTCTGTTCCTGCAGCACCTGAAGCTGTTCCTTCTCCAGGAGGAAAATCCTGTCCTTGGTTCTCCTCTGGTGCAGCCAGTGCATCTGCAGGGCCCCAGGTGGTGACCCTGAGGCCACATCCTGGCTGCTATGGGTGGCCTCTTCTCCATGTGCAGCTGTGGGCCCTGCAAAGCCATGAGACAGAATCTGTTTGTTAGAGTTTGCAACATTTCTAAAATAAGATGCTCGATACCAGGGGCCTGTGTGCTGCCCAGGCTCAGCTCAGGGGTTGTGTGTGCAAGGGTGCTCACGGACCATGGTAAGTTGGTTGGGCAGGCCTGGGCCCAGGCAGTCACCAGCTGAGCCTCCCATCCCAGCTTGTTCCTCAGGGGCTGGTGGGTCCCTCGGGGCTGGCTGCAGGCAACCTTCCTTTCCCACCCCATTCCCAGGGCAGGACAGGACAGGTTCCTGGCAGCATTGCTGGTCCAGAACCTGATCCTTCCCTCTCCTCCTGCAGGCCAGCTGTTCTCCTTTGCTGCCACCCAGCCCATGGCACCCAGGCTCGGGGGACATGAGGCTCTCAGATGCCTGGGATGAGGAGATACCCTTGCCCCCTCCCTCCCCATAGAGTACCTTTACAGGGAGGTGCCCTGAGGCCAGCTCCTCATCATGCCAGTGCTGCACCCTAAGTGTGCTCCTGCTGCATATCACAGGTGGTATGTGAGGAGCTGTTTATGCAGACAGAGCTGTGCTTGACCTATTATGCCCTGCTGCTGCTAACTGCTATGGTGCCCTGGGTACACCTGTGCACCTGATACAGGACTCTGAGCCACAAAAGCATCGGGGACAAGCCCAGGCTTCCCTGCAACTTTCTTCACCACCTGGAGGGCTACCTGTGGCTGCACCATATGTCCCTGTCCTCCACAGCCAAGAAGAACAATGCTGCTGGCATCAACGTGTTCCTCATGTGAGAGGCCCATGCCTGCTGAGCTGTGGGGGCAGAGGCTGCTCAGTAAAGTTCTGCACTGTTTCCTGCCTACCTATGTGCTGTGGGGTGGAACCCAGGGCCAAGGCAGTGCAGGTGGGCAGGGGCAGGGGCAAGGAGGGTCCTCCCTCCAGTGTAGGCCTTACCAAGTGGCTAGGGCTGGCATGGCTGGCGGCTCCATTTGGATCTAGCCTGCAGTGACAGCATCTAGCTCTGGGTGGTATCCTCTGATGGAGGAGTGCAGTGTGCAGGCACCCACCAGGGCCCCATTCAGGAAGAAGCTCATGCTGTTGACAGCCACTGGTGTCATGGCCGGCCACACTTAATGGCTGGGCCTGGGGCTATTAAGCTGGCAAGGCAGGTGCTAGCCAGGACTCCCAGAGCTGCTGATGGAAACTGCAGACAGGGATCTCTAAGAGGTGGGACCCTGGGCACCTAAGGGGCCCTCCTCCACTGACATGTCACCAGAGGTGCCAGGCCAGGACAGGGGCTTGGGCAGGCAGTCCATGGCTGAGGTCTGGGTCCTGGGCTACAAGAATAGTGTTCAGGTGCTGCATAAGGGGCATGGACCTGTCGGCACGGTCAGACGGACGATTGTGGTCAGTCACAGTGACCCATTGTGCCTGCAAGGCCTTGACTTTTATGTGATGCTGTTGCACTGACTGGTCATGCTTGCACTTCAGCATGAGGCCTAAAAGTGCCTCATGTATGTGGGCATTGGAGCACCCACCCCAGTCAAACTGGCGCTGCACTTCTGCCTCACCCACAGCACCAAGAGATCACCTGTCTCCACCTTGGTCCAGTTGGGACCCCGGATGGAGGGCATGGGTGTGGGCACATGTGTGGGCATGGGCCTGGATGAGAAGGATGAGGCCATGGTGGGTCCCACACCAGCTCTCTGGGCACCCGTTTGGCTGTTCCAGTGCTGCCAGGCCTGGGCAGAGTCTAAGTCTTGGTAGCCTCTCTTAGGGATAAGAAGTCTTTTGCTTTAGTAGCTGTGAAGAATAGTTGAATGTCAGATATCTTTTTTGCCTCATTTCTCTCTGTTGCCAGGGGTCATAATTTTGTTTTATTTGTCTTTGAAAAGAGATCATAGTACATTTTCCAAGAACAGAGAAAGACCAAAAACATCTTAAATAAAACAAGGGTTATAAGAAAATTGAGAGGAAATCAAGCTAAATCAAAGATAACAATACCAAACATACCTCAGTCTAAGATTGAGCGTATCCTAGTCTAATTAAATAACACCTTCATTTTTCAGAGGAAGTAATTAATTGCGTGAAACTGATTATTTTCTTAGCCTATCCTTGAATTGATTCTTTACTGCCATGTACATTCTAACTTTAAATGTGCTTTGTGTGGACAAAGTTGACATAAAGTGCTGTAGTTAGTGAAGTGACTGGAGAATACTGGCTTGGTAGCGTTTTACCATTATGAGTACAAATGACTGCATAAGATCCAGGGTGGTGGAGAATCAGACTCCTGATTTTAAGTTGTCAGAATCTCCACTTCTCTTTGATGATATAGTGGCCTTACCTATTTTGTGACAGTGTTTAGTCCTTGGGATAATGGGATTGAGCATATTCTATCCACCCAAATCTGCTGATGCTCTCCAGACATACAAGTCTGCAAGTGAGGTGCCTCTGGGCTTTTCCTAAGTACCCACTCTCAAGCTCAAGAGCAAAGTACTGGGGACAAGCCTGGAGCAGCCTTATGGACAAACTTCCAAGTCTGAATCATGTTAGTGGACTCAGCTAGGTGGATGTACTGAGCCCTGTGTTCCCCAGGATGCACTGATGAAGCAGTATAAACAAATCCTGCATGACCTCCTAACCTCAGACATTGTGTGACTATGTTCACATTAGTCTCTGCTCTCCAGGATCCTACCAGTCTCTACTGTCTGCTTCCCATCAGGGATGGCACTTATGTTTTGGGGTCCTGTGAAAAGGTTTGGTCTTGAGTCCCTAATTATTGCCATTCACTATGATATAATAAATCCTAAAACATAACCAAACTACAGCAGTGCCCATAACCAGCTTGAGGCCTCATGCAAACACAGTTCGCATTGCCCTCGCATCACACCTGCTCCCCTTAAAATGGGGGGGGGGTCAGATGAGGGGCACAGGACCAGTCCACAGGCCAGATGCACAGCACAGTTCTGGCCCCAGGGGTTGAATCAGGCCCACAATGTCCTTCCCCTGCCCTCCACATCCAGTGGTGGTAACAGCCTCAGCAGTCACTCTGGGACTGTGCCACATGTCATTGGCAATGTGTAGGGGATGCACATGGGTGCACGTGCACCCCCTGAGCGTGGCGGTGCACCCCTCATGAAAAGGTACTGCCAACGGTGTTGGTGGCACCTGGTCGCCACTCGCCACCCCCCACTGCTGACACGGCCGGTGGCATCTAA
This sequence comes from Gavialis gangeticus, assembly GCF_001723915.1. Lineage (NCBI taxonomy): Eukaryota > Metazoa > Chordata > Crocodylia > Gavialidae > Gavialis > Gavialis gangeticus. The sequence goes on along the minus strand of NW_017728994.1, from coordinate 714,293 downwards.
GGGCAGTCAGTAATTGCCATTGGCTGCCACTGATGCTGCTGGCAGCATTTTTGGGTTGTTGTCAACCCCTGGTTAGCGCTTATCCCCTCACCCTGCCATCGCTGACAGTGCTGGCGGCATCTGCGGGAGCTCCCTGCTTACCACCGCCGTGCTCCCGCTGCTGCCAACGCCACCATGCCCCCCCCCAGCCACCAGGAGCATACATCATTCATGCCACATTTGGCACACACTTCAGTTGAAATAGGAAGCAAGCTGCCCACAACATCTGCTCCAGCCAGTCAGGGGCAGGTGCTGTATGCAGTGCAGATTCCCAACTGCGTGGAGCAGCACTGCATGTAGTGCAGCCCCAAGTCAGTCAGAACAGGTGCTGGCACGTATGGGACCCACAGACCCCCCGCGCCACTCCTCTCTGCATGCTGGATTAAGTGCCCATTCTGGCCACTCCAGAGCTATGCTGTATGTGGCACCCAGTCTGGGACCCAAATTGCACCCGGTTACCGTCCTCAGCCAGCTGGAGTAGGTACTGTGTGCAGCTCATGTGTTGAAGTGCACATTGTGGGTGTTACATCCAGCATGTGAGCGGTGGGGTCCTGAACCCTGTCACATATAGTACACCCTGCATGAGTGCTGCCTGCAGCTTGGTTCCTGGATCAAGCACTATGGGTAGCTCATGTCCTGGGCCCTGTGTGCAGGGGTGGTTTCGCATGCACCATGTGTGGGTTACCTGGAAACCCAGAGCCAGCACTAAGGGCCTGATCATGTGGCTCCCTAGGCTAGATTCAGCCATTGGGCCATATTTTGGCAGTCCTACTCTAAAACAATGGGCCTAAATAGAATGAGTTACTGCAAAATCCTCAGTAATTTATCTGGCTGCTTACTCGGTAAGATTCAGAGCAGCCAGCGTTTTGGGAAAACCCTTCTGGCACAGCTCCTGAAAGATTGTGACTGCCTAAGTTTGAGAGGAGCTGGGCTGGGTTGGGGCAATGGATGATAGCATCAAGAAAAAGCAATTTAATCAACTTGGGAAATTAACAAAGTGGCATTTTGAAGTATAAGCATATTCCTAGCAACAAGATTAACAGCTGAATGTTTGATCTATATGTTAAATATTTATGAGGAATCTAAAGAAAGTATTCTAATTAGAATAATCTTTCTTTCCCATAAAGGGATGGAAGGTTGGAATTACCACCAAGGAGGAGTACTCAGCGCTTGTCCATACCTGCAGGGAGCGGATCAGGAAAGCCAAAGCTGCAACCAAGCTCCATTTTGCTTCACATATCAAGGATAACAAAAAGTCCTTTTCAGATATGTAGGGAGTTGGAAAAAAAGCAAGGGTAACATTGGACCCCTGCTGAATCAAGTGGGACAACTGATAACTGACACCCAGGAAAAAAGCCAACCTGCTTAATGGCTACTTCATGTCAGTCTTTCATCAGTCCAATGTTACCAGATTTGCCCATCACTTTGGGGTGTGCTCATTTATTAGGGATACATTTCTAGGGTCTTAGTAATTCTATCAATGTGCTGCTTGTGTTATTTGTGTTTCTATACAGAGCTGTATCTCTCCCTTCTGCAAGTCCTCACCCCCAATGGAGCTATCTTGCAGGATTCAGTTTCAATGGGGCTGGGTTTCTCCAGTCACCAAATCAGTCATACACACAAACACACACAGATTAACGTGACACACCTGACCTGGCCGGGTTGATCAGCATGGACAGGCTGACACCCTCATATGCCAAGAATCAGTTCATCAGAGCAACAAGAAACTGCAGTCAGACACAAGCACACAGGTAAACAGAATACCTCGGAATCCAGCTGAGTGTCCAGCTGACACCCTCACAGGACAGCATTCAGTCCATTAGGGCACATCTGAGCCACAGTGGGTCAATCAGCGTGTACAAGCTGATCCCCTTATGTATTTCAAACTCAGCACATCCCAATCTTTAGCCTCTTGATGAGCAGACCCCACAGTATTTTTCGGCTTCACAGGGATCTTTAGCTTAGGTAAAAGAAGCATTGCTGCAGAGCAAGTGCAGAAGGAGAAGTAGAGAAGGAGAAATATACCCAGTTACTACCAGTTTGACTATAAAAGTTATTTATTGCTAAGTATATGAAATATATAATGGTACTAGTAGTAATAGACATGCAAAGGAAAATAAACACAAACAGTTACAATACTACCTCTGTGTCTAGAGGGAAAAGAGGAAAAAAAGAGAGAGAGCGCGCGCGCTGGAATCTCACCAGTCCAAGGCACTCTGGTTGCAAAGCTGACAGGTAAAGTTCTTACCACAATCCTTGAAGGGAGATGATCTGTTTCTTCCAGCGTCCTGAGAACAACAGTGGGTGGTGTGAGAGACAATTCTCCCCTTGAAGCACACACACACTGCTGCTTTTTTACCAATTTTTATACCCTAAGTTCAGCTTCTACAAAGCATTCTTAATAGGGTAAATCATTGTCCTTTCTATTGACAAGGGGTTATATAGTTTGGAACATCTCAAGAAACTGATTGATAATCAGAAAAAACATAAGGTTAGGGAGTAACCAAACACTTAGGAGCCAGCTTGAAATTCATATGGATAGCAGATATACTGATGGGATATCTCATGGTTTCTTCCAAAACAATAGATAGCTTGCAGCATCAGGGTTTTGGATTTTTACTTGGTGTGAACACATCTCAGCTTAGCATGACTTTTCCAGATCTTACTATAGTCTTTTGACAGACTTAAGGCAATTATTGGAGTGTTCATAACCTTTGTGGGGGGAGGACTTCCACCAGTCATCCCGGGAAAAGTATGACAACACTTGTGGTCAGGGCTCCAATGGGCTGTATGCTGCAATGAACCCATTACCATTGTTCAAATGTTGCCCAT
>NW_017728994.1:700538-710771 GCF_001723915.1 Gavialis gangeticus | reverse complement strand
AATGGTCATCTGGTTCCATCTTGGATGCAAATGAGACCTAGGGCAGTTGTTTCACTCTTGTCACCCTTATCTGGAGGGTTTTAGGTGCATCTCCCACTCCATCTTAATCAGTTTTGTTTAAGGGGGGTGGGGGGGAGAATTCTTTGTAAGTCAGACAGGCTGCATCCTGTGTCAGGGTTCCCCAAGAATATGGAGCTGAGAAGTAACACCAATGCGACCGCCCTGCCTATCAAGATGCAGGATGGCCAGGGTGAGGGCATATTTATACCCAGTAGCAGTGATGATCTAGTGAAGGATCACCTTGAGAGGCTGGACAACTTCAAGTCAGCTGGTTCTGACATATTACACCCTAGGGTACTCAAGGAGCTGGCAGGTGTCATAGCCCAACCATTGGCAAAAATATTTGAAAATTTGTGGTGCTCAGGTGAAGTACCTGAAGACTGGAAGAAGGCCAATGTGGTACCCATCTTCAAGAAGGGCAGAAAGTAAATCCTGGGAATTACAGGCCAATCAGCTTGACCTTAATTCCTAGTAAGATTCTCAAGAAAATGATCAAGGAGACCCTTCTGGATAAGTTGGCTGAAGGCAACAAGCCAGCATGGGTTTGTCACGGATAGGTCTTGCCTAACCAATCTCATCTCCTTCTATGACCAGGTGACATATCACCTGTACAAGGGAGAAGTGACTGATGTCATATACCTGGACTTTAAAAAAGCCTTTGACCTGGTGTCCCATAACCTCCTCACAAAAAAATTGGACAACTGTGGCCTCGACTACACCACAGTCCAATGGCTGGGAAGTTGGCTCTGAGGTCGAACCCAGAGAGTAGTGGTCGATGGCTGTGAGTCATTATGGCACTCCACGACCAGTGGCGTCCCCCAAGACTCTGTCGTTGGACCGGTTCTCTTCAACATCTTTATCAGTTAATGTGGACATTGGTGTCAGAAGTACACTGGCCAAGTTCACTGATGACACTAAACTTTGGGGCATAGCGTCCACACCTGAGGATAGGCTAGTAATCCAGGCTGACTTGGATAAGCTTAGTAAGTGTGTGGACACAAACCTAATGATGTTTGTCCTGGGGAAAATACAAGAGACGGACCCCGAAGGGTCAAGGAGGACCCCCGGGAGCCGGCACACCCCAAGGGAGACACAACAAAGGGAAAAAACAAACAAAAACTCCTTACCTGCAGCAGGAACCACGGCGGGACCGGAAGCAGTGGCGGGACCCACGCGGCTTGTTAGCTGCGTCTTTTTAAAAAAGCGGCCAGCTGCTGAGAGAAGGGAGGAGAGCCAGCACGGGGAAATAAGAGGGTGGCCAGTGAGGCAGAGGGGGAGAGGAGGCTGAGAAGGAGCACAGGGGAAGTATCCCCAGGACCCCTCTCAGAGGAAGAAGCAGGCAAGAACACCTCCCACAGGGTAGGAGGTTGCCCCGGAGATTCTCAAGACAGGGATGCCATTGCCAGATCAAGGGAAAAGGAGGTGGCCAGGCTGCATGTCAAAATAGTACCCTGGGAAGAGGCTCCAGAGACCAGACAAGCGAGTAAGGTACTCTGGTGAGAAAAACCCTGGAGAAAAGGGGGATCCAAGGGACGCAAGGCACCGGGTCAAGAGGGATCCTCATAGGCATTAGCCCTGCCCCGGGGATCTTCCCAAGAGGGAGGCGAACGACCACGACAACAGCTGAGGCTGCTAAGAATAGAATTGAAGACCCTTCAGAGGAAAATCAATAGTCCGTGCTGGGAGGGACATCGAGGGTCGGTTTAACGTATTTTGCACTAAGAAAGAAGGAAAAGGGGAAGAAGGTGGCACCAAGGGAATAGCTTGTGGTGGGACCACACGATTTAGGGCACGCTATTACTAAGTTGCCCTAAATCGTAGTGAGGGTAGTAATTAGAGGATCACGGGAGTTGTAGATAACTTTCGTTGTTAGTTTCCTTTTTTTTTTTATCTCTGTTGCTGTTTCTGCTTTTGGGAAAAGAGCAGGACATAGGACAACAGAAAGTCGAGAGCTCTCCCGGCATTAAGGAAGGTTCTGTTAGCTAGGGGACCTAGACGGGCATGTAGGCCCATAACGGGTATCTTAGGACTTGAGCGAGACCTGGGAGAGGATCCTGTATAGGGAGGGTAGGCTGCAAAAGAATATTGGCACTCCATTGTGGCTGGGTTCAGGGCGAGGTACAGGGGAGGTTGGAGCCTCGCAGAAGACCACCACCCTCAGGCCCAGGATAGATGAACCCCAGTGGCCAGACCCCTCCACTGAAAGAATCATCAAAGTTGTGGCAGGCGGGATTGGGAGTAAGACCGCCCAGGGAGAGACATCGACACCCTGAGGCCGTAGGGACAGAGCGAAGAAACGCCCTACATATCCAGAGCCAAGCAGAGCGGGACCGAATGATCAAGGCCTGACAGGTGCTATGTTCAATACCAATAAATGCAAGGTACTCCATCTCAGGAAAAAAAATCCTGCAGCATACTTACAGGCTCGGTAGTGCTACGCTTGCTAGCACCTCTGCTGAAAGAGACTTGGGGGTCATGATTGACCACAAGATGAACATGAACCACCAATGTGATGTCGCAGCTGGGAAAGCAAACAAAACCCTGGCTTGCATCTATAGATGCTTCCCAAGTAAATCTCAGGATGTCATCCTCCCACCTTGGTGAGGCCACAGCTGGAGTACTGCATCTAATTCTGGGTTCCGCAAGAAGCATGTTGAGAAGCTTGAGAGAGTCCAGAGGAGAGCCATGCACATGATCAGAGGGCAAAAGAATAGGCCTTATGAAGAGAGCCAGGGGATTCTTCAGTCTGGAAAAGCTCAGGCTCAGAGGGGACCTGGTGGCTGCCTATAAGTACACAAGGGGTGTTCATCAGGATCTGGGAGAACATGTATTCACCAGAGCACCCTAAGGAAAAACAAGGACCACTGGTCATAAACTCCTACAAGACCATTTTAGTTGGACATAAGAAAAAATGTCTTTACTGTCTGAGCTCCCAAGACCTGGAATAGACTCCCTCCAGATGTGGTGCAGGCACCTCATCTGGACTCATTCAAGAAACACTTGGATGCTTATGTTGCTGGGGTCCCTTGACCCTAGCTGACTTCCTGCCCCTGGGGCAGGGAGCTGGACTTGATGATCTTTGAGGGCCCTTCCAGCCATAACGTCTATGAAATCTATGAAATAAATAGGCTCTACCACAAATCTGTGGTAGCACTCTTTCTCTTCCCTCTTTTCTTTGGTTTCTGATAAACTTAAAGGCTTAACTCAGTAGGTACTGGCTTTTTCTGTTGGAGTGGAGAGCCATGAGTAACACAGTTTATTTTCTGCAACATGAAAATTTTGAACAGTGAGGAACTAAACCTATATAGCTTAGAAGAGAGTTTTGCTCAACTGGAGTGGGGCAAATGAGAAAATAATGCAACTCTATCAATGCTGTACATGGGTGAGGTGCATAACCCTCTTCCCTGGGTTATTCTGAACCTCTCTTCTATCCTTTGATGTTGTGGCAGAGAGAAAAGCGCTACCCTCCAGCTGAAGTTGTAAGCACCTTTAGAAGTAACTCATCTGAAACATCTGACCTTTGATTTTAGGAAAGAGTAATTCAACTCTATACCAAATGCACACTTCAACAAAACTGCAGTGGCAGGAAAGACGCTGTATCCTAAAAGCCAGTTAGGAACTCAATTTAGGAAAATAGTTAAATGTGCTTTTAGTTGATTCCTATTCTGGAAACTATTTAAATATGAACATAATTATATGCAATGAATAAATCCTATTGAATTTAATGGCATAGACATGTGTACAAGCAACCTCCCTGAATCATAGCCTAAGGACGGAACTTCCAGTATTGCTGCTGTTAGACGAATCCCATAAAGTAAAGAAGAAAGACTGAAAATTAATTTGTTACATGTAAGAAAAGAAGAACTTGTTTACTATTGCAAGAAGCATATATTTGATTCTGATTTTGCTAAGCAGCACTTTCACTTATCAGCAGATACCTTTTGTGCAGTTACCTGATTATATCCTCAAGAGAATGTTTTCTGTAGATGCTCATATTCTCAGATATAAAATTTACCATATTCACACCAACAACTTTCTATTTACCATGACTCTTCTGAAGTCATTGGAATTATACCAAGAATCTGAACAGCATAGTCTCATTAGCATATTGAACCACAAACCTTACAATTTGCCAAACAAAACAAACAAAAAAACCTGTCTGTTCCTCATTTGCCAGTCAAACTGCAACAGGAAAGAGTGGGATAGTGAGAAGTAACACTCTTAAAAAATGTTCCTTTTACAGAAAGTACACTTAGTAGAATATTATTAAATTCTTGACAAATAAAGGGGATTTTGTGATATATTTTCCATTTCAGGACTGCTTCTTCATTTACTAAGTTGATTAAATGTAAACATTTACATTGGGTCTTCCAATTACGTGCATGAAAACCAAGAACAAATACTGCATGCACACCTGTGGATACACCAGCAACAGCTTTTCTGTTTTGGAAACACAGCTTATCGCTGAAAAAAACCAAAAATAAATAAAATTAAAAAAACTCCAAAGCTGCAATCTTCAAACAAAAGAATGTTGATTGAAATCTACTCTTGAAGACTATAATGCAATGATATATTCAGCTTTTTCATCCTGCAGGTCAAATGTGCTTCTTCAAAAAGGTCAAGAGAACCACTAGTGTAGCTGGGGGTAGGTGACTGGGGTACCAATTCTGGGCACTATTTAGAGAGGGTGCCAGAATGTCAGCTTCAAGGAGCTTACATGGTAGCAGTTGCAGCCAGGGTAGTACAATTACCATGGCAGTAGCAGTGGGTGTGTGGAATTTGTGCTGTCAAAGCAGCAGTTAAGTTGTAGGGGTGCACTTGGCATTCCTGCCCCCAACTCCCTAGTGCTCAGTAGCCATCCCCCAATCTAAGGGCATATCTATTTAGGGTACTGAGAGTGCTAGTTATGCCTCTGAAGAGAATACTTTTAATAGGTTGGGGCAGGCCATCCCATTCTCTCATTATCTAAGTGATATAAAGGAATACAAACTTCCTGCAAGTCCCCCATGGAGAACAGTATGGAATTAGGAAGTTCTCAAAGAACATAGAGTTGGGATAAACACAATAGTCATTGTATCTGCCCTCCCCACATTACCCAGCACAGCAGGTGTGTTAGAAGTGAGAAGTAGGACTAACTAGCATGTATTGTGCTCATGGGTGTCTGCTGCCTCTTAAGTCAGGGGTTCCCCAGCGGCTGATCCCACTGGACTGGGGGAGGGGGCGCGGGGGGAGCTCCCCTGTGGCTGATCTTACTCTCTGTGAAAGTGGCCACGCTGCTTCTGGGAATCCCACAGTCACTTCCAGAAGTGGCGTGGCCGCTTTTGCTGGTGGCCCTTCTCCCTGCCCATTTTATGCCCCAATGCCAGAGGGTGCTATCTGTGGCTCTGAACCTCCCCTATACTGCAACCCATGCCTCACAGATGGCATCCAGATGTTACAGTGCTCCCGGGCCTACAGCCAGAGCAAGCTTAGGCCGCACCATCAGGCCTCAGTCACATGCATATTCATACTGTCCACCTCTCACTCAGGCCTCACGCACTCCACCCTCTCTCACAGGGTCTCTCACGTGCATCTCTAACTTATACTGCCTGGCTCCCCCTTGGAGCGGGCACCCTTTGGCCATAGACTTAACTAGTCCATTCTTTGGGTGGCAGATGTACCATCTGTTGGTCCCCTCCCACGGCCCTCACCAGGGTAGTGGCCAGCCAAATACCTGACTGGGTCTAAGCATGCTTGGACACCTTCCAGGGCAACACCATGTGCATGTATACATACTGGGCCCTCATCCCTCTGGTTCCCCTTTATTGGGGCTCCCCATCTCCACCCCCTTCCCTAGGGGCTCCACACCACCCCCTTCCCTAGGGGGTGCTCATCTCTGCCCCCCTCACTTGGGGCTCCACACTGCCCCCCTCACTTGGGGCCACAGGGCTTCACTCCTCAGTGGACTCAGGTGGCCATAGCCATGCCTGACCCCCACTCTCCTTCCTCGGGGTCTTGCAACCCACAGGGCTCAGGTGGCCACAGCCATGCCTGGCCCCAACTGCCTCCAATGTCACGCAAACCACCCAAAGGTGAGGGCCAGGGTTAAGGTGCCCCTACCCGCCTTTCACCAGGGTAGTCACTGGCCTGGCATCTTCTGGGGGCTCCTGCATCACTGGGAGCCCCACCAGGCCACCCATTCCTGGCAGGGTGCAGTTTTAGGTCATGCCCAGGACCAGGAGCCTCCTAAACCATCTCCTACAGCTCCTCCCTTACCTCCACAATGACGTACAACACCTCACAGCCCAACAATATTACTGCCTTCACAGCCAGCAGGGAACTGAGCTCTTTATATAGGCAGCCAGAGATCTAAAATGGCTGCCTTAATGAAGCACCTGCTCATTGCTTAGCTTTGGCCTTAAAGTGGCAGGCACCAACAGTGCCCTGCCACACACCTTCCCCCTTTAAATGGTACCTAGGGGGTTTCCCCTGCTGATCCTCCAAAGCAGGCTCCCACCAGAGCCTGTGGGAGCCTCCAAGTGGTGAGCATCCTCAAAGGTGCTCCCCCGCACATAAAAATGGTAATCCTTTTTCTCTTCTTCTTCTGTCCTGCAGATCAGAGTGCTTCAGGCCATTCTATCTGGTCCCCAATTCCTCTCTATAAAATAAAGATAATAGAACTACCCTATTCACAGGCACGTTGTGAAGACAGATGTGTTCAAGACTGCATGGTGCTAAGTATTAGTACATTGGATTGCTCTTTTTCTTCCACTCCATCTTTTAAAAGCACGTATTCATTTTTATATTATTGGCTGGTTGTAGCCTTCAGCTAATAGATGGCTAAGAAAACTTGGGCTTGTAGAGTACAGACAGCAAGCATAGATAGCATATCATAGCTTTTAGCCTGTAAGAGACTGATAGCCTGATAGCAGGGGGAGGAAACAAAGTTTAACTATCATCTTAGGCTAGGTTAAATACCCATGCTATGAGGAGATAAACAGAAGTGAATGTAGAAGTGAGTTCCCACTAGAGAGAAGGAAAAGAAAGGGAGGAGGGGAACACAAGTGTCCCCTTTGTTTGTGCATGCAGAAAGTAGCTGGCATTCAAATTTATAGTGCAGCCACTGCCATAAACTGGATGAATCAGCTATTTAGTGATACTGTAGTGTCCATTAGGGCTGTGCAAAGCTTCGAGTGCTGATTCGATTTGGAAGAGATTCAGTCCTAATCTTTGAATCTGAATTGAATCAAGGGACCAACTGAAAGGTCCAAATCGATTCAAAGCTCTCCAAATCAATTCAGAAAAGATTCAAAGAGCTTCAGTGATTTGAGCAGTCCCCGCTTGCTTACCATGCTGTCAGGCAATTGTTTAAAGGGCTGGGAGCTGGGGTGGGCGGGGCAGCCATGGGGAGGGCTGGCAAAGGGGGCAGGGGTCAAGGGGCTCATGACAGAGCCCCCCACGTGGCATGGAGCAGTGGAGGGCAGCAGGGATCACCCCTTGCCAGGCAGAAGCCAGTGAGTTGGGGCTTTTTTTCCCCATAGAGCTGGAAGCTGGGGCTGGGTGGGTCTGGGAGAGCAGGCAAGGATGGGGCCTGTTTGATTCAGAGATTTGGCTGCAGCCAAATCTCTGAATCAGATTCAGCTGAATCAATTCAGGACAGTGATTCGAATCACCAAATCGAATCAGTCCCCCGAATCGGCTAAATCTGAATCCAAAGCAAATACTAGTCGCTTCGCACAGGCCTAGTGTCCATCCTATCAATGTTTCCTTGCATTTATCAAACTCCCTCTGGTAGTGATCTCCCACAAGCCCAAAATCTGTCCATAAAGGTTGGATCAAATCTTTGGATTCATCGATCCTTCTTTAGATACATTTATTCTTCATGGGTGTTATGAAATGGACTTTCTATAGGTGATAGGTTAGAGTACACTCATGTAAATATTCCCCTTTACTTATCCATGTATCCTTTTTTCTGAAATTTGCAGCTATTATATGTATGTGGTAGAGACCACGATGAAAAAAGGGGGGAAAGAATGTAGAAAAATAGAAGCAGTATCTGAAAATGAGAGAGATCCTGTTATTCTTTTCTTTGATCAAAATACCAGCCATGCAAAAATGGCCAGCTTAAGCTAACTGTGCCAAAGTCAACTTCAGCTGATGTTCTTCTCTCTAGCCATCAGATTCCATATCTGCCAGCTTCCTCCCATTTTTCCCAATTGTATCCACATATACTGTTGTTTTAGCCATTGAGAATGTGGTCTTCTACTTAGATTACGTTTTCTGTATAGTTAACATTTTATTCCTCTGAAGAAATATATGGGAAAAAGTTAATATAGTTTACTCAACATAAATGACACTGTACTGCATATACAGTCAGATGAACTTATAATCACTAAAATGATTTTTTTTTCTTTTACATGGACTCAAATAAAGAAGCAAAAAGGCTTACTTTTTTATTTTTAGTAGAAAACCATACCTTGAAGGGTGTTATTTCCAGGTTAGGGAAAATAAATAGAAACTAAACTGGATACCTCATCATTTTCAATGAGACCTATGATTTTATTGTTTACTTGGGAGCTGAAAAAACACTGGGGTGCAATATGCTGTGTGATATAAACCAAAGCTAATTTGAGGGAAAGTAGATATACTTTATGAACATGTTGATTGAATTAATAAAATGATCTCCTACACTGAAAATCTACAGCTGTACATTTCATCAGTCTGAGCAAACAAAACCCCAAATCCCAAATGCCTGTAGCTGCCACTGGCTTCATTTTGAACTAGAGACTTCTGAAAATTGGGACTGTATTGCCTAACTATACAGCTAGACCAATCCTGGACTCACCTAAAATTAAGAAAACACTACCTACTTATAATCAGAGGTGAAATACCAGAATTCTTTTAGCTTCAAGCTATTCTTATGTGAATGTTGCCATCAGCAATGCCTTTGAAAAATCCTCCATACCAACTAGACGGATACAAGAATGAATATAAGCATTTTGCCTCAAGCAAACACCAACAGCACTGAAGTTGTATTTGAACCACATCAGCTCTGTTGGACAGAGCATGCCATAAGAATGCCTAACAACCAGCTCCCAAAACAGGCCCTATACTCCCAACTCATTGATGGTCACCACTCTAGAGGTAGGCAAAAGAAGAGATCCAAGGACACGTTGAAGAAGATCTGAAGAAATGTGATATTAACATCAGTACCTGGAAGACTCAAGCACTTCTCACTATGGAGGCAGATAGATGAGATAGGTGAAGGGAAAGGGCTGTGATCCCACATCACAGGATCTTCTATTTCTTCCTGGAACTATATGCTACATCTGCACTTGAACATGGGCCTCCTCAGTTATTTACAGACTCACCAGTGACTTCCCTATTCACTGGAAGACTACCATTCTTGTATTGAGGACTGCTGCCGCTGCTGGGTTTTGATGCAAGTACTAACTTAGTAACACTTATGGCCCAAAGTGGTATCTGGGTAGTCTCTGAAATTACAAACTACATAGGCTGACTTCTATTTATTTATATTGCTTATAACATACACTCTGAACTCATCTGAAGGCATATACAACATTGAATGCAAACATAAAATATACACCTTTTCACCAGGAAGGAAACTGAAGCAAACTCATAGAAGCAATGAGCAGCGATATTGGCGATGGGCTTTGTCTTTGCTACCGGGTTCCGTGGTTATAATAGGGCTCCCCGGGTCTAACTTGCCTGCCATGCCTTTGATGGGAGAATTGAAGAAAAGAAGACTCAGGTGAGTAGCCCTTTTCAGGACACCAAAGCTGTTTACTAGGTCCCAAAGAAAAATATATAGTCTTGCCAGCTGCCAAGAAACAAAGTAACAAAGTGCAACTGCCACCACACCTCTCCACTTTCCCCTTTTTCTCCCAGGTTCCCTGGGCCCCCAGGGATGACTTCTCCATCTAATACACTAAGGGACTTCATAGTTTCATAATTTCATAGATTTAGGGTCGGAAGGGACCTAGTAGATCTTCTAGCCCGACCCCCCGCCAGGGCGGGAGAACAACAAAACCCCAAAACAAAAATGGGACTCAAATGAGTCCAGCCAGGTAGGCATCCAGCCTCTTCTTAAGACCCCCAGGGTAGGGGCCAGCACCACTTCCCTTGGAAGTTGGTTCCAGATCCTAGCCGCCCTAACTGTGAAGTAGTTTTTGC
>NW_017728994.1:697044-699735 GCF_001723915.1 Gavialis gangeticus | reverse complement strand
CTGGTCCCTGCTCAAGAAAACGGAGGTGACGAATTGGTTAAAGAGGTCCGCTTTCTCCTCTGATGCAACCACCAGATTGCCCAGCGTATCCTGCAGGGGTCCCACATTACCTGGCGCCTTCTTCATCCTCCCAATATATTTGAAGAAGGACTGTTTGTTATCCTTAATCTTGGACACTATTCCGAGCTCTATGTCTGCCTTGGCCTTCCTAACAGCTTGCCTACAGGCCCGAGCAGAGGAGGTATACTCCTCTTTGGAGACTTCTTGCCTCTCATTTACAGATCTGGTCTCAGCGACCACGCCACAGCTGTTGCTCCTGCCACAGCATTCTCAGTCCCCGCTGAAACGCTGTCTCCATTCCCAATGCTGGAATGCTGTTTCTGCTCCCAATCCTGGCCACGCTGCCTTGGCTGACTACGCCACAGCTTCTCCCTTGGTCTCCACGGCCTATCCCCATTCTGGTAAATATTTCCCCTTTAATTTTTACTTCTTTGTTGACAGCCTCCACTTCTGCAGTTCTTTGGATCCTCACCCTTGAAGCCGCTGTGCCCTTTGGCATGTCCAGCAAGCCTCCATATTCCCAGCCCTCCACTTTCTACCTCCTGGCTTCTGCTTTTGTTGGTCAGTTTTCTTCTATTGTCCGGGGCAGCTGTGGGCGGCTGCAACTGGGAACAGTTTCACTTTCAGGTCTGACCTGCCAATGACCCCTCCCAGGGTAGAAACAGTGTTCTCATTAACAGGGTCTTGTAATCCCTGTTACAGTCCTGAAAGTCTATGGATTGTAAGCTTTTCACTAAGAACGTTTTGTAATTGTCCTTTAGATGTTTACTGTCAAATCCTATGTCTAGTATGTAGACCTCAAGTCATGTAGGGCTTTTAAAAATGCATCTGAAGGCAATTAGAATGTCAGTAGCTCCTGAAAAACTAGTTGAACATGTTCTTTACAACTATTACCGGATAACAGGTGATCAGCCACTTTTTAAATCGGTAGTCATTTCGGAACTGTCTTCAAGGAAAACCCCAAATACTGTATTACTTTGAGCCAGTTTGGAAATTACCAACTTGGATTGCAATGGCACGGTCATAAGCATGTGCAGAAATGAACAAAACATATGGTGCTAGTATGGGCTGTCCACACCTTGGAATTCTAGTTGATAGGAGTCAAGCATAAGAGCCAGTCAGGATTTTTTTGGATAAAATGTTTTCTCTCTGGAAAATGCCGGCTCTTTGAAACAAACTTTTTGTCAGAACATACCAGTTAGACCAACCTTTTGTCAGGTCAGGGTTTTCAGGTCCAGGATGGAATTCCTAATCAAAATGACAGGAAGAAAAAGTGTGCCTGCAAACCACATTCCAGGGACTAGGGCATGTGTTCAAATTGCAAAAGGAAAGATTAGGATACATATTAGGAAAAACTCTCTCAGTAGAAAAGCACTAGAAAATGCTACACAGAGGCTCTGGAACCTCCAACCTTGGAGGTTTTAAGATCCTGGCCAGACAAAGTCTTGGTTGGGATGGCATAGGTGGGGACAGTCCTGCTTTGAGCAGAGGGTTGGACTAGATGACCCCCTGAGGTCCTTTCAACCCTAATTTTCTGATTCTATGATTTGTATGTGACATGGAAGACTTACACCTGTCTTCCAAATTTGGGTAAAGAGTAGTTTCCATGTTTGTCTCCACTGGGAATACTTCTACTTATTCCATTTCCAGGTATAATTAAACCACAGTAGTGATCACTGCTATAACTCTCCAATTTGAGCATTGTATTAGCTTAAACTGCTTCCAAAGTGATATAAAATACATCACAATTTAAATTCCGACCTTTTCTTACACTGGGACAAATCTCCCACATTGATATGCCCAAAGCCAGAGCTAAGGGTCTCAGCCAGGGTGCTGCAAGATCATTTGAAGGGTACCACACACTAGGTGCTTAAACACCTGGCTGTGATTCATAGCACAAACCCCAAGGTTTCAAACTGGAATCCCTGGCTGCCCCAGCATGGTCTTCTGTAAGTTCCCTGTAATAGAAGAATTGCTCTATTTTTCTGGAGTCAAACAGAAAGGAAAACTAAGGGCTGGCATTTCCCAAGGGGTGTCCTGAGTCTAATGAGGGGTTCCAGGAGTTTAATGAGGGGTGCCCTGAGCCGGAAATGAGAACCACTCCAAGAGAGAGGTTCCCTTGCTCCGGGTGGCAGTTCCTTTTGCCTTGAAGACTTTTATTTATTCATTCTTTTAACGCTAGTGAAAAAAAATTAAGCTATTCCTTCACTCTCCGCGGGCTTCCCCTCAGCAATTCCCGTAAAGGAGCAAGATGAAATTCACAAGCCTGGGCCAGCCCCGGCTTTGGAGCGAAGCCAGCTGAACATCATCCGCTGGACAGCCCGGCCTCAGCGAGGGGCTCAGGACTCTCGCGCCCGGGGACCTGACGGGGCTGAGCCGCGTTGCTGCCACAGCGCGGCCGGCCCGGACAATGGGGCCCGGCGCAGCCTCCCGCGCCCCAGCCCACTCTGTAAAACGGTCAGTGTGCGGGCGATGGCGCATCTCGGCTTCCTTGTCTGGCAGCGACCTCACCCGCCTGGCGTGTTGAGACCCCTACCCCTCCCCCGCGCCGCGCCTGCCCGGGGATATCCCCTGGCCGCCGACGGCGGCGCCTCTAGCTGCCCAATGGAGGCGGAGATGCTGTGCGGACTG
>NW_017728994.1:695076-696947 GCF_001723915.1 Gavialis gangeticus | reverse complement strand
CGGCAGCGCCATGGCGGCGCAAGGGGACCCGCTGAGCGGCTACCTGCCGTCGCTGCCCTCCGAGCCGGGCTCCAACAGCGAGCGCAGCGCCGACTCGCCGCCGCCCGGCTCCGAGGAGGACGCGGCCGCCCTCCGACCCCCGCGCAGCCCCGAGTGGGGCGAGGAGCGATTCCGGGTGGACAGGAAGAAACTGGAGGCCATGCTACAAGGTGAGCGCGGCCGGGCTGGGCCCTTCGTGCTCCGTGCTGCAGCCCGCCGGCGCTGCTTCCCTTGCCCTAGCCCTAGCCCTAGCCTTAACCCAGCCCCAGCCCCAGTCCCAGCCGGGCCGACCGGAGGCAGTGCCCACACCCCACCCCGCTTCCCCGCACCTGGGCTCCAGATGTGCGGCGCCTCTGCGCCCCCCCCCAGCATGGAGGCCAGCTGCGTCTCGGTGCCTGGGAGCCCTGCGGGGGCCGCGCACGAGTCCTACCCTGCCGGGACCCCAGCGTGGGCAGCGCCTCGGGGTGTCGTGTGCGGGTGGTGTCTGTAGCTGACTAGGAAGGTCCCGCCCGCGCCCGGTTCTGCGGGTCTGGGCGCTGGGTGCCAACCACGCGCTATGCTTCTCTCCAGTCAGGGCGGGAGGCGTGGGTGGGTCCTGCTGGGTGCCGGGGCTGGCACGGTCGGGGGTGCGGAGAGGGGCTCAGTTCAGCCCAGGAGCGGGCAATTATTTTGGGCGGAGGGCCGCTTAATGAGTTTTGGCAACCCATTGAGGTCCGCATGACAGGCAGCGCAGGGCAGATTAGTATTAACTTTCTACGTTTTTTAAGGCCCCTGCCGGCAGGATAGAATGGCTTGGCGGGCTGCATTTTGCCCACCCCTGGTCCAGCCCGATGGGGGGGTGGTGGCTGTACTGACTACCCCTGCTTCCCCACCATCAACTTCCCCTGCCGGTGAGGAGCCACCCCTGATTTAAAGTTTATTTGAGGCAGTGGGGTGGGAGGAGAGGACTTTTAGATGCAAGCGAGAGAGAAGGTTTAATAATACTGCATTAGGATTTGTCATATGTTGAACTGTTGCTTCTCAGGATGAAATAGTTTGTGTTTTGTCCCAGTATGTTTTGGATTATGTAAATCCCCCTGGCAGCAAAGTAAACTGTATTTTTTGTTGTTTTTTTGTTTGTTTGTTTTGTTGTTGGTGTTGTTTTGGAGTTTCTTTGGACAAAATAGTAACCCGAGTAGAAAAAGACTGTTTTAAAGGCAGTTGTGTAAGTTAAACCCCTCTTGAGTGAGAGTCTTGATTGTGTCATGTATCATATTTTTTTATAACTTTAGCCTTCATGAGCCAATGAGAATGGAGTTGAGTCATTGCAGTCAGGGAGGGTTGGACCTATTTAAGTTGAATGAAAATGATGATACTTCAGAAAGCTCCCTTCTTTCCTTTCAAGAGAGTTCTTTATGTGATGATACATGTAAGTGGTTTTGAAGATGAATGAGATATTCCTGTCCATGTGTTCTGATCACCTGCATTTAGCCATCACATTTTATAGCACTACAGTGGTGCATTTTTTCCCTCTCCAAGGCTACATTTGTCAAAAATCCTGACAGCAGGCTCATTGTCTTTCAACGCTTTTATCTTTCTGGAATGAAAACCTCTGTTTTTACATAGACGGTAGGCAGTTTAAGTTTGTAAATGGAGAAAGTTTAAAACCCCACTGTGTTTTCTTAAGGTTCATAAGGTGATGCTAGCAAACTAACTTTCTTTAGAACAGGAAAACAAAATTTGAGAGGCAAGGAGAATCTGGTCTGGTAATGAATATTTCTGGAAGAAGTTCATAAACTGATGGTGTCATGAAATAGTGTAATTTTACTTGGACATCTTATAAAGGTAAAAAA
>NW_017728994.1:685217-690076 GCF_001723915.1 Gavialis gangeticus | reverse complement strand
TTTTTTTCCCATGTACTTTGCTTTTACAAATGATCTGCTAAAACTTGGAAGTTATTTTCCTGAATATTTATTACTTAGCAATTCTCAAAGAACTACATCTTGGTTAGTAGAGTGTGGGCAGATAGGCTATTGGATGAAATCACTAGGTAAACTGGGTTGTCTGCCTGAGAACTGTGGTGTGACTGGGTGATTATAATGTTTGGAATTTTTTTCAAATGAGATTCTCTCTCCTGGGGGTAGGTTAATCTTTAATTAGTTAATATTTTGCTGCTAGTGGAGAAATCTCCTTACGTAATGAGTTAAATGAAACATACAGCTATTGTGGAAGTAACTGAACTAATTATAAGCTTGTGCCCCTTAAAGATGCTTTAAAATTACATTTTCAAAATTGTGCATAGATATGCAAAAGAGCATATATATAAACTAGCAATGAAAAAAGGTTACACATTTCAAAATGCTGTAGCAATATTGAAGGTTTTCTTCACATTTCCTCCCCACCTTCCACCAGTAAAAAAAACATGACAATTACCTGATTTGCACCAATCTGTGTCTTTCCATTGCTTGTGGTGGGAAGCATAGGAAAGTAAACAAATCACAAACAGAATTTAAACTAGGCATAGATCTGTGCTGTTATGCATTAGGGGTGTGAGAAATGGGCCATATTCAATTCGGATTCAGCCCGAATTGGGGACAGTGATTTGGTTCCGTGATTTGGATTACTATCCCTGATTCGATTAATCTGAATCTGAAGATTTGATGCTGATTTGGAGAATCAGCGATTGGGCCATAGACACAGCTTTAAATGTTTTTTTCTACATTCGTCCAGGTACCAGGCATGACTTGTGAAGGATGCTGAGGCAGATGGAGCAGCCCACAGGAGTGTGGGGGACCCCCGCGTGCTCAGGGTTGAACCTGGAAGTGGACTGGAAGTACTTCCTGTCTGCTTCCGGGTCTGCCACCAAGTGTGCTGGGAAGACCCCCCCCACCCCCTTCCACCCACACACACCCACACACACACTCTCCCCGTGCCTCCCCGGCTTGGTGGTTAGCCTCAGGGGGACCCTGGGTGCCCCCCTATACCTGGGAGGCAGCAGTTGCTGAACCACAGAGGCCTGGAGAGCCCCCCAGCGGACCTGGAAGTGGACTGGAAGTGCTTCTGGTCCACTTCTGGGTCTGCTGTCAAGTGCGCTGGGGAGTCCCTCACGTTCCTGTGGGACGCTGCATCTGCCCCAGCATTGCAGCGCTCATGAGCTGCCTGGTACCTTGAGGTATGTAGAAAAAACATTTAAAGCTGTGTCTGTATCTGAATCACCAAGTCTGTCCAAATCTATTCGGAGGGTTACGATTTGATTCATAGAGATTAATGGGTCTCCTGATTCGATTTGGATTCAGAGATTTGGCCACCGAATCAGGTCAGTCTCTGCCGAATCGAACGAGGGACCAAAGCTTTGCACAGCCCTATTATGCATGTGTGTAACTTGTTCTGTCTTTTTCTCTTTCTTGTCAAATTAGCTTAATTTGCCCTATGCTGTTGTTAACCTCCACTCAATATATTTGACTTGAAGTAAATTAGCAGACATTTTTGTTTCAGCTAGTATAAATTATGGGAGAATAAGTATGATAAGGTAGGTTACTTCAGCCTAACAGGCACATGCTTAGTGTGTTTCATACTCATTCATTATCTTTTTTTCAAATGAAGAATTGTCTTGAATTCAGAGTGCAAATATAGTGTCAGTCTCTTCCATCAGAGACAGAAATCAACAAGTTTGTGAGAGGTGGGAATCAAAAACAGATGCTGTGGAATAAAGTTGCATCTTAAATTAACAGTTAATCGATTTCAGTGTGCCTTTATTAATTCTCATGACCCCATTATAGCATATCTGATATGTTTCTTGTATAAAAGAGTAAACTGAGCACAGAGAATTCAACCAAGTTGTCAAACAGCAAATTGGTGACAGCTGTAAATTGTACCCAGAGGTCCGAATTCACAAGTCCATGATCCAGCTATTGGATGGTTATCACCAGAAGAAGAAATTTTACCAGGGAGGGTTGCTAGTGAAATAAGAAATGCAGGAAATGTAATAATATATAGTAATAATGCTGAGTTACGCACCTGTTGGTACATGCTGAATAGAGTCATATGCTTAGCTTTTCTGTTGCTTATAACAGCTGGTGTTCCAAAGAAAATTCTCCTAAAAACTGCAGAAATTGCAACACAGGAGGGAAACTGCTTCCAAACTCTTGCTGGTGGTTAGCTTGTTTTACATAATAATGGAAAAGATACGTCTTAAAGATTTAATGTGGCCAGTGTAAATAAAGACCACCCCCAATATTAGATCCTTGTTAAAAAGAATATTTTCGCATAATTCCTGTTCTGTCTTGCACAGGATAACTTTTGTAGAAATGAAAGTAATTTTTAAAGCTTTGGAATTTGTTGCCTTTGAATTTCAGGTGTTCCTTCTGGCTGTCTTGCATTATGAGATAGTTGAATGGGCAGTGCTGTTTTTGCTGGTTCCATACCAAATTTCTAAGCAGAATCAAATAAAGTAACTTATTGGTGCCTTGGTTTCTCCAGTACAGTGGTTCTTAACCTTTTTCGACTCAAGGCACCCTTCAGACAATGCCAGCTCTTTGTTTTTCCTTGTTTTTTCACTATGTAAAAATAGTAGAACATTTTTTCTGTTGTAAGGAACTCAGAAGGACTGTAATGGGACAGAGTGTTTTTAACACCATAGATTCCTATTTGAAATCTCTGGACTTATCTTGTGAACCATGTTACTACTGTTAGGTGTGCAAACATTCTATGGCACCGTATGACACTTTTGACGGAATCTTGAGGCACCCCACACTGCCATGGTACCCTGGTTGAGAAACGCTGCTCTAGTATAAGGTGAAAATTTAATGAAGTGGAATGCAGTGGGGGCGAACCTTCCTGACAGGCATGCCACAACATAGCTTTACATGCTCCGTGAATACCACTCTGATTCCTTCCCCTCTGCCTGATTTTTTTGCCCTGCTTTCTGCTTCTTTATCTTTCTGCTGCTGTGCCCATTCCCAGTCTGCTGCATGCCACAGAGGGAGGCTGCTCTTGGCATGCATGCCACAGGTTGGCAGTCTTGGATGCAACAAGAGAGTACTTCCTATGACTTTCTTAAAAATAATTATGTGGTGTTGGAGCAGCCCTACATAAGTGCATAAAGCATGATGATAAGTGCTTTTGACACCTTGATGCATTTTTCATGCTGCAAATTCAAAAATTATTTACGTTTAAATAACACTTTTTTTTCCTAATTTTGCTCTTCTAGCACTTGCTTTTAAGTGGCCTCAAAATATAGATTTCATAGACATTAGGGCTGGAAGGGACCTTGCAACATCATCGGGTCCATGCCTCTGCCCCAGGGGCAGGAAGTCAGCTAGCGTCAAAGGATCCCAGCAAGATAAGCATTCAATTGTATTTAAAATGTCTCTTTGAATGTTAACTCCTGTGCATTTAACAATGGAAAATGAAAAGCACAAGTGAAAATTTTAAATGTAAAATGCTTGTAAAATGTGGTTTATGTAGTGCATTTTAAAATATTAAATGTTACTGCGTGATCATAGCAACATACATGTATGTTCAGCATAGCCTTATTTTGTAAACAATAGTTTACTGTAGGCTTTATAGCTAAGTGTACAATTTTACATGCTGAATACTTTTGTTGCAGTTATTGAAGTAGATCCGTGATCCAATATCCTTAGACTAGAGAGAGAATTTTGCTGAAAGTGAATGGAAATCAAGCAGTAGATAAACGATTCCTTTCAGCAGTGACATCATTGGAAGAGAATCTATACCTATACCAAATGATTTGTTGACTTACTATTTAGGAAGAATCAATTTAATTACTTTAGAGTGTAGCACAATAGCATCTGGGTATTAATAAAAAAAATTAAAACATACAGTCTACAAAAGGTATCCAGAATGTGTATTCTAGTACACATCCTGAATAAAGCTGGAGAAGCTGGACATACAATACATATTTTTTAAAAGTCTCACACTAGCTATCTTTCTTTTAGTTTAGTGCTGTCGCACAGTATTTGAAAAATAATATTTATACTTCATTTGCTTTCTTCTTTGTCATACCCCTAAACAGGTATTTGAATGATGTATACACAAGTATAGTGCATAATGATTAAATTCCTTATGTATTTCTAATATATTTGACAATGTATCATCTAGGTAATGAATAACCATGTTTTGAAAAGTTTAATAGGGATAGTGTTGTTGACAATATTTTATTACTTTCTTTCTTACCTTTCTTTGGAATATGATAGAAGATTAGATTGTGTTTGCAAGAAAAAAATCACTTTACCTCCCTGTACCCTTTAGTGGAAAAGAAACAAAAAAACCAAAAACCCAGTTTTCATCTTTGTTCAGCCTTAACAGGTGGGACCCATTTTGGATTCAGTAAACACTTCTTTTTAAAAGGCTGATATTTTTTGTCATGAGTTAAAAAGAATGTATTTTAATTTTAGATGCATTAAAAAGTACATTGCTTTGTATACTACTTCAGGGAAGAGGCAGAATACTTCGGGTTGAGAAGCCTGTAGCCCAGCAGTTCTCAACTGTTTTTGTACCAGGACCCATTTGTAAACATGGATGGCCAGTCTTGACCCAGTGTGTGGGGTGGGGGGGAGTATGGGGGGGCCCCAAGCAGCCCCTTGCAGGCTGGAACTCTGCCAGCCTGCAAGGGAAAAGGCACGGTTTCCCATTTTTCTCCTTTAAAGGAAAACCAATTTTTAAAGTTTGTTTAATAGTTTCATAGTTTCTAGGGTCAGAAGGGACCTGAGCAGATCATCTAGTCTGACCCCCTGCCATGGCA
>NW_017728994.1:678177-684969 GCF_001723915.1 Gavialis gangeticus | reverse complement strand
CCAGCGCCTGCTGATCCCCCCTAACCAGTTTATAACAGGCCACAAGATCCCCCCTCAGCCTTCTCTTTTGAAGGCTGAACAGGTTCAGGTCCCGCAACCTTTCCTCATAGGACCTACCCTGCTGTCCCTTGATCATACGCGTGGCCCTCCTCTGGACCCTCTCCATGCTGTCCACATGCCTCTTAAAGTGCGGCGCCCAGAACTGGACGCAGTACTCCAACTGCGGCCTGACCAGTGCTGCATAGAGGGGGAGGATCACCTCCTTGGACCTGCTCGAGATACATCTGTGGATGCACGACAAGGTGCAGTTGGCCTTCCTAGCCGCCTCCCCACATTGCCGACTCACGTTCATCTTGGAGTCAATAATGACTCGCAGATCCTTTTCCACCTCCGTGCCGACAAGAGGGGAGTTCCCCAGCCTGTATGTATGGTGCCGATTGTTCCTCCCCAATGGATTGTTGATCCATTTTTAAAGTTAGTTTGTGACTCTTTCATATATTCTTGTGACTCATTTTTGGGTTGTGACCCATGGGTTGAGAGATGCTGCTGTAGCCCATAGAAATTTGCTGTTTGTCACTCTGGGCTTATACTTAAATGCACATTGTCTTGAAGTAGAAGGTAAACTTGGACCCAGGAAATCTTGAAATGGTTCAGTGCTGCTCATGACTTGTTACATTAATTTACTTAGGAAATCCCTATGATTGTACTCTACCTGGATTTATCTTCTAGTGCAAGTTAACCCTTTTTTGGCCATGTACAGGGCTATTCCACAAAAAGTGCTGATAAAACCATGACTGACCCATGTTCAGGCAGTACTTACAAGATTAATTAAAACTAATATGTAGTATCCATATAAACTGCCCTGGCTGGATCTAGGATTTTGAAAAGCAGGGGGGGCTATTGCAGGTGGTGCGATGCATAATTTTTCTCTAATTAGGCGCCTACGGCTAAATTAAGATTCAAGCAAAAACAAGTTTACTGAGTTGGAAGGTTGGCTGCTAGCTCTTGGTGGTGTAGGCAGGCATTTGGTGCTGGAGGAGTATAGTTGTTACCATCCAACCCTGCAAGCCTGGCCACAACTGAATTGTTCCTTGCATCCCACAGAAATCCCCTATGACCTCCACGTGCCCCTTGCTGCCTTTTATGCATTGCCTCTGCCACCTCAAATGCCCCCTGGCTCTACTCTTTCCCTGGTTATATCCCCACTTTTAGCCCTGACCCATTGTATCACAGCCCACCTCGTGCATCTCACTGAGTTCTATCCTGTCTCCTCACTGCCCCCCTGAGTCCAGTGTACCCTACACAGACTTAATCCCATCATACCCCAGCCCCGCTGACTCTTCACCATCCCTCTCACAACCCACTGAGCCCTGCCCTGCCACTATGAGCATTCGCACCCCTACACCCCCCAGACCTTCCCACCTACAATCCCTCTTGCTCCCAACCCCTTCATACCCCATTTCACCCCCACAGACCTCACAATCCTCCCCAACCTTAAATCTCATCTTCCTCTCACACTTACCTGCCCTGTAACACCCCAGACAATCAGCACACTCTCCTCTACCCCGAACCCCACAAAAAGCTCCTTGTTGCCTGTGATACTTTACCCTCAAATCCCTTCTCAAACAATTCCCCCTTCCCCTTATGGCCCTCAACCATAGTGCAGGTGGGGGCAGGGCTGTAACTTCCTCCCCACCCCTCTCCAGTATGCCCATAGCTGACCTCGACTGCCTTCTACCCTCAAAATATGAACAGTTGGGATTAGGGGATGACTTGCTTCAGTCACTTGCAGTACCCCTACCCAGGGATACCAACCCCTCTGGTTCTACCCATGCTCAGCATTGTGCTGCTCTGGTTGCATGGCTGGTTCAACCTTCCATAGCCTCTTCCTCTCCTGCAATTAATAACCCGGGAAAAGGTCACTGCACTTACTTACCTCTTCATCTCACCTTTGCAGCTCCCTCTGGCTTCCGAACACTATACCACAGCCAACAAACAGCTAGGCATGCCTTCATCCCTGCCTGTCCACTCCCTGCTTATTATGGATTCAAATCCCCTAGTAACCAAGCCAGCCACAGGTTCCTAGGTGGCAGCACACATTTATTAGACATGCTTGAGGGTGAGCAGAGAAACATTACCAGCAGTAGATAATAGGCCTGTGCGAAGCGGCTAGAATTTGCTTCAGATTTGGATTCGGCCAATTCTGGAGACAGTGATTTGATTTGGTGATTCGAGTCACTATCCTCAGTTGATTCAGCTGAATCTGATTTGGAGATTTGGCTGCTGCTGAATCTCTGAATCAGACAGGCCCCATCCCCTGCTCACACACCCAGCACCATCAGTGGCTATTCTGTCCAGCCCCAGCTCTTGGCTCTTTCGAGTCTGGGGCTCTTAAAAAGCCCCCACTTGCCAGCTGCTGTGAGGTGGGGGGGCGGGGAGGGGTGATCCCCACTGCCTCACGCTGCATGGGGGGCTTTGCCATGAGCCCCCATCCCTCGCCTGCTCTCCCATGCCTCCCCATGGCTGCCCCACCCGGCCCTAGCTCCCGGCTCTTAAAAAACAAAAGCGCCGAGCTAACTGGCTCCTGCCAGGTGGTGGTGGGGCAATCCCCACTACTCCCCACTGTCCTGTGCTGCATGGGGGGCTCTGCCATGAGCCCCCAGAAGCTCAACGGCCATTGCAACAGCCAGTGAGTGGGGACGTTTTTTAAAGAACCGGGAGCTGGGGACAGGTGGGGCAGCCATGGGGGGCCTGGGAGGGCGGGAAGGGGATGAGGGGACACTCGGGGAGGGCTGGGGGAGCAGGCAGAGGATTGGGACTGATGGTAGTCCCCCACATGGTCCCCTCCCCGCTCCTTCAGGCCCCATTTCCCTGCCCCTTACATACCAGCACGGCATCCAGGTCCTGCCCCCTGCGGCAGCTAGCAGGGACTGCCTGAATCTTTTCCAAATTGATTTGGAGAGCTTCAAGTTGATTTGGACCTTTTTACTGGTCTCCTGATTTGATTTGGATTTGGAGATTTGGCCACCGAATCAGGCCAAATCTCCTCTGAATCAAATATAGCATCCAAAGCTTTGCACAGCCCTAGTTGATAATAAACAGGATAATTGTAGAAAAAAGCCTTGCTTGATTAAAGGAAGATCAATGGCTGTAAATGCTTATGGAGTGAAGAAATTAACAAGGACCAAGAAGATAATGAGCTACAAAGTCGGGAGGAAATGTGGCTGTCCTTTCAGGCAGGGAAGCTTGTTTTAAGCTTTCAGTGGAGAAGGAATCTATTTCCTTCTAGATAGATAAATGTTTGTCTTGCCTTGTTTTATTCAAAATATGATTTGATTAACAGGTACTTTTGAATTAAAGTCTGAAATAAAGTCTGGTCCATCTTCAGAAATACTGCTAAATTCCCTGCTAATGCATTTTCTTCTTTACCATTTTAGTTTAGTTTATGCAGGTTGTAGTGTTTTAGTGGTGGTGGAAATCCTAAAGAAGGAAGCCCTGGGACTAATGAAATTCTAGTAAATTTGGGTCTTGGCTTGTCCCATTATTATTGAATAATAATAATAATAATATGGTTTGCAGCCAAGAATGGTGATTGAAGACATGGGTTGTTATACTTTAAGTTAAGTAGCTGTTTTGGGGATAGCCCTAAATTAGATGGTAGGTTTCTGGTTTTATAGATTCAGGTAGGCTTTGTAGAGTTGGCAAGTTATACAGTAACTATAAAAGTACAAAACGTGTCATTTAAAACTGAATTTGAAATATGCTATTGTGTTTTCATTTTGAAAATAACTTACATTTAAATATTCAGATGCCTTTGTGATTGGGACTGATGTAAACTCTTAATATTTCAAAGCAGTTCTTAAAAAAATATGTAATTATAAGCAATAGTTTCCTGTACTTATTCCTATAGAATATCCTGTTTTAAAGAAACACTTGGCATAAAACGTTATCCTTGTTACCACATTATGTTGATACTGTTAGTCACAGGCAGTTATTGACTTAATAGTTTTCTCTTTGAAATGTCCAATGTTCAGGTCAAGTTGGGAGTGGGGTTGAAAGCTCATTCTTTCCTGCAAAAGTGAGAAATTAGCTCACAAATTTTCATTAGGAAGAACAGGTTCCACACCCCGTCCCTTTCCCTCTCCTTCTCTATGAGGTTTAAAATGTTCCTCTACTAAAACCTGATTTTACTTAAGAATGTATAAAATAATGTGGATAAAGGCATCATTGTGTGGTAACTGGAACCTAGTTAGCATATTTACATTTGGTGTTAACATGCATATAGCAGAAAAGGTTTTAGTTATTTTTCAAGCTTTCAAATCCCCAAAGTGCTGAATTGACTATTCTATAAAAATAAATATATGAAGTGGATTTGTGTGAATTGTAGTTTTAAAAATGTTCTTGAATTCCATTGTTAACAATTGTAATAATATCAGGTTCCCAAATTTCAGTGTTTTTTAAGTGGTACAGCAGACTATCATGGTTTGGCATGAACTACCAAATTCAGTATTGCTGGCTTGTACATTCCTGTTGGTTATAATATAATCTTTACCTCCATTGGAAAATATGCCCTATTCTGAGTATTTATTTCAAGCTGTTTGGCTTCATGCCTGTCTGTTGTTTAACAGTAAAACATGCTTGCTTATTTTCAGATCTTTGTGGAAGCATTAATGGGTCCATCTTAAAGTCTCAATAGTTGTTTGCATGTCTTTTAACCTAAATATCAAACATGAAATCTTTTATTCACATATTCTCTAGTATTGCACATATGAGTCCTAATTAATATGTTGTCTGATGTTTCAGTGCTTCCCATTCAATTAAGCATTTTAGTTCAAGGAACCATCTACATGCTTAAATATTCAAACATAATGGTTTCTTTTTTGAGGCTAAGTCTATTGAAGCCAATTGTAATTTTTACAGTGACTTCAGATGGTTTGAATCAGTCCATTACACACTTCATAGTGCTTTTGAAGTTGGAAATATGTTGTAGAAGAGTAGTCTTCTTTCCATTTTAGGTCTGATATTAATACTAGGCATTCATTTATTCCATGTAGATTCACATGTTGGTATCTCACAAGGTTGATGGAGACAGCAAATCTATAGCTGCATTTTTGGTAACTTTTTATGTAAAACTCTCTTGTCCCTGGCTGCTGCGTACTTTTTATTATAAATGTATCAAATGCATTTGCTTGGTTTCAGTTTCAAATGTCACTGTTCAACTTGAAACAAAGGGGTGTCTAAAGTAATTGTCTTCAGATGCAGTGGGATAACATCTGACTTCCTGTTGTTTTTAATGGAGCTATTCATGATAAGTGCAATAGTAATGTGATTGGCAGGTCTTTCTTATTCTTCTAGTTAAAGACTTGTGAAGAACATTATCTCACAAGTGCTGCGGTACCAGGTCCACCACAAATGTCTGTGTTTTGAATGGGAGCTTAAAAATAACTCATGGGCTGGCATAATGGCAAACAAGAATAGTTTTAGAGAAATGTCTCCTATTTGGAATGGGAATTAGATGAGAAGTATGGGATGTTGGTTACCTTGAAGCAGGATTCTCAGCCATGGTACCCTGACATTCAGGAGTGCCTTTGAGATCAATGCACAATATTAGCACTGCTAGGTGAGCAAACACCTGTAACTGATTCACAAGATAAACCCAGAGATTTCAAATAAGAATTCAGAGTGTCAAAAACATTCTGACCTGTTCTAATCTTTCTAAGTTCTTTCAACAGAAGAATTGCTTTATTATTTTTCTATAACTAAAACAAGAGTGAACGTTAACAGCTGACATGTTCTAAGGGGTGCCTTGAGTGTAAAAAAGGCTGAGAACTACTGCCTTAGAGTGTGTCATGAGAAATGGGACTTTCAGCAGAAAAAGAACCAAATATGTACTTTGGTAATGCAATAGTAGCCCTGGCTTCTTATAGCTTGATACTTTTCTTTGTATGCAACTACTATTATAGTAGTATGGAACAGCAACTTTTATGGAATACATGTGAAATAATTTATATATGTTTATATGGACAAATTTACTTTTAAAGTGGTACATACAATGTGAGGTATACGAGGATCTTTTTTAGAAGTTGGTTTGTGTGAATGTTGGATTTTAACAGATGTTGGATTTTGCATTCCATTTTAGGATCATCGGAAAGTAGGGCTGGAGTATACCTCATGGTGGCATCCACATGGGCGTGGATGTTTGGTTTCCAGGGGACAACTAGCTGTGGGATACCTTGTGCTACTATTATTTGTTTCTGGGGAACACCTATGCCATGAACCCTTTGGCTCATGGCAGGTTACCCTGGGTGGGGTAGGAGAGGTTGGGACCAGCAGTCAGCTGGCCCCAGCAGCCTTATCTGGGGTTCTGGGGGCCTCCTGGGACTGCAGCAGCAGCGATCCTGCCACTTGAAGCCTGACTGGCAGCTGGAGCTGCCAGTCAGGCAGCTATGGAGCCAGATGGACTCAAGGGAAACGCCTCCAGACCTCCATCTGGCAGCTATGATGCCAGATGGACTTGAGGGAAACGCTTCCAGACCTCAGGTTGGGGAGGACCAGGTTAGAGAGCTTCTGGAGGGGCTGGACGTGTTCAAGTCAGCGGGTCCAGATGCTTTCCACCCCAGGGTGTTGAGGGAGCTAGCTGGGGCTGTTGCAGGGTCCTTGGCACAGCTTTACGAGTGCTCGTGGTGCTCAGGCCAGGTGCCGGATGACTGGAAGATAGCTAACGTGGTCCCCATCTTCAAAAAAGGGAAGAGAGAGGACCCGGGCAACTATAGGCCCGTCAGTCTTACCTCT
>NW_017728994.1:649752-673177 GCF_001723915.1 Gavialis gangeticus | reverse complement strand
TTCACAAGAGAAGGGTGAGGGGGGACCTGGTGACTGTCTATAAACTCACTAGGGGGGACCAGAAGGGTTTAGGGGAGACACTGTTTCCCCTAGCACCCCCTGGCATGACAAGGAACAATGGACACAAATTATTAGAGAGTAGGTTTAGATTAGACATCCGCAAGAACTACTTCACAGTTAGGGCAGCTAGGATCTGGAACCAATTTCCTAGGGAAGTGGTGCTGGTTCCTACCCTGGGGATCTTTAAGAAGAGTCTTTATGACTACCTGGCTGGACTCATTTGAGTCCAGTCTTTTCTCCCGCCCAGGCGGGGGGTTGGACTTGAAGATCTACAAGATCCCTTCTGACCCTACTTCTCTGATTCTATGGAGTGTGGCTCTGGCCAGGCAGGCTCCGGTTTTGAAAGGTGCACTCTGCCCCTGCATGAACTCCGCTTTTTTCTTTTTTGTGCAGGTTTCTTTGATCCCTGGATATCCAGTGCCATATACTGCACAGCTTCAGTCATCTGGATGCAACCCATGAGGTCATCTAGTCTAGCATCCTGCTCAAGATGGGATCATCCCTCATTAAAACATCTCTGTTGAGTGTCTGTCTAACCTGTTCTTGAAAATTTCAAGGAATGGAAATTCCTTAGCTTCTCTAGGTAGCCTATTCCAGTGTTTAACCACTCATATAAGCAGAAACTTTTTCCTCATCTCCAACTTAAATTTCCTTTGCTGCAACTTGAGGCCATTGCTTCTGGTCCTGTCCCTAAAAGCCACAGAAATATGGAAAATGGAGATAAAATTTAATTGTCTTTCAGGTATTTGAAGACTGGTATTGAATCCGCAATAAGTCTTCTCTTCTTTAGACTAAACTATGCTAGTTCTTTCAGCTTTTCCTCATAAGTCAGGCTTCCCAAGCCTCTAATCATTTTTTGTCGCTCTCTGCTAGGTGCTTTCCAATTTGTTCAAATCCTTCTTGAAGTGTAGGGCCCAAAACTGGGTGCAGTACTTCAGGTGAGGCCTCAGTGTGCTGTATAGCATGGAAGAATTGGTTCCCTACATCTGTAAGTTATGCTCCTGTTAATATAACCCAGTGTTGGCTTTTTTAGCAGCCGGAGCACACTGGTGGTTCATATCCAACTGGTGAGACACTGTGAAGCAGGCCGTATTTGATTCGGATTTGGCCCGATTCGGGGGACAGTGATTCAATTTGTTGATTTGGATCACTGTCCCAATTTGATTTGGCTGAATCTGAAGTTTTGAATCTGATTCGGAGAATCAGTGATTCAGCCATAGACACAGCTTTAAAATCTTTTCTCTAAATATTTTGAGGTACCAGGTACAGCTCATGAATGCTGAGATGGTGAGGTGGAGTGTCCCACAGAAATGCGGGGAGGGCCCCTACATGCTTGGTGGTGGACCTGCAAGTTGATGTAAGCCACCCCAGCATGCCCCCACAGCTCAGTGATTGGCCGCGGGGGGACCTTGGGTGCCCCCCAGGAGGCACCAGTTGCCGAGCCAGGGGGCAAAGCAGGGGGTCCCCTGTGCGTTTTGTGGCGGACCTGGAAGTGGACCAGAACTGCTTCTGGTCCAATTCCAGGTCTGCCGCTGAGTGTGTGCCCCCCACCCCCTTCTGTGGGACGCTTCATCCACCCCACCATTTCAGCATTCATGAGCCACCTGCTACCTTGAGTTATGTAGAAAAAACATAAAGCTGTGTCTATGGCCGGATCATTGAACCTCTCTGAATCAATTTGGAGGGTTCCGATTCGATTCGGAGAGATTAAAGGGTCTCCTGATTCTATTCGGATTCAGAGATTGGGCCACCAAATGTCTGCCGAATGGAATTGGTAACAGAAGCTTCACACAGCCCTAACTTGCAGGTCCTCCTTTGCAGTACTGCAGCTTTAGCCAGTTATTTCTGTTTTTGTGCATGCAATTATTCTGTCCCAAGTGCATAACTTTGCACTAAGCCTTATTGAATTTTATTTGCTTGATTAAGGACCATTTTTTTTTTTTTAGTTTATTCAGGTCCTATCCTTACCCTCTTGCACTGGGAGCTTATAGTTCCTGCCACATCAAAATGCATTTCTGTGTAGTAATATTTTGGGCCACTTCCCAGTGTGCATCTGACATCCCCTCGGTCTTTTCCAAGAGAAGTTAAAAGAGGTGACCTGCCTTCCTTGTACCATTTAGCACTTACACAATTACTCCTTATCTGACAGTGGAAGTGTTTAGTGTAATACTTGCAAACATCACAAGAATGATCCTTGGGTATGCAGTAGAAATTCAGGTACATTAATGGTAAAGCCAAAGGAGTGCACCTTTCATAGCGGGGGTGTTGCTGGGGAGGAGCTGTGCATATGTGTGTGTGTGTGGGTGTATTCTCTTAAGAAAGAAACTAATAATAATAAATTAATTGCATCCAAAAACTTAAGCAAGTGTACTATTAATAGTGCATAGGTAAAATTTTATTGCGCTTGTGGTATATTTTTTATTTGTAGCCTGATGTGTTAGATTTCAGGTAAGAACTCTCAATGAAATGTAGAGGTCATGCAACATTACTATGTTTAACATTGTTTGGGATTGCGACCTTTTCCATTTTCTGACTTTGATTTACGAACATATAACTTTAAGGTTCAAAATAGTTTTTAATTGCAACTTCAAAATACGTGATCTCATAGGTAGGAAAAAATAATGCGGGTAAAAATGGGACTTCATAGCCTAAACCTGGACTGTAGGAGTCCAGTATGATATGGGAGCATAACTGTAAATGTCTGCTAAGAAAAATTGGCTTATTTGTCCACACTCAAAAATGAATCATAGAAGTAAGGTCGGAAGGGACCTTGTAGATTTTCAAGTCTGACCCCCTGCCTGGGCAGGAGAAAAACTGGGCTCAAATGAGTCCAGCCAGGTAGGCATCAAGCCTCTTCTTAAAGACCCCCAGGGTAGGAGCCAGCACCACTTCCCTTGGAAGTTGGTTCCAGATCCTAGCCGCCCTGACTGTGAAGTAGTTCTTGCGGATGTCTAATCTAAACCTACTCTCCAACAATTTGTGGCCGTTATTCCTTGTTATGCCAGGGGGTGCTAGGGGAAACAAGGTCTCTCCCAAACCTTTCTGGTCCCCCCCTAGTGAGTTTATAGATGGTCACCAGGTCCCCCCTCAACCTTCTCTTGTGAAGGCTGAACAGGTTCAGGTCCCACAGTCTCTCATTGTAGGGTCTGCCCTGTTGTCCCTGGATCATGCGGGCGGCCTTCCTCTGGACCTCTCAATGTTGTCCACATCCCTCCTGAAGTGGGGCACACAGAACTGGACACAGTACTCCAGCTGTGGCCTGACCAGTGTGGACCAGCGTCGCGTAGAGGGGAAGGATCACCTCCTTGGCCCTACTTGAGATGCACTTGTGAATGCACAACAGGGTCCGGTTAGCCCTGCCAACTGCAACCTCGCATTATCGGCCCATGTTCATCTTGGACAAAAATGCTCTTAATTTATTGACTCCTTTATATTTCAGGGTTGACATTTTTTTGTATCTATGCAAAGAGTAGTTTTCTTGCTTTGAAATGTGTATTGACGTAGGGCCCAGTATTGCAGGGGGAATATGTGTGCATGGCATGGTTCAGTGCAGCATAGTTTTGGGGAGGCATCCACACACAGTATGGTGCATTCTGCAGGGGAAGAGGGAGTCATCTGTGTGCATCTTGGTGCACGGGGGTCAGGGCGGTGGGGGGTTATGTGCAGTGCAGTGTAAGGGGGGGGGTTGTTCATGTGGCATGCAGGGGCACATGGACCACATGGGTGGGACCACATGGGTGCAGCTGCACTTCTTGCAGCCTCCATCTGCTTATTGAACAGCACTGATTTAGGACTTGGACCCATAACAAGTTTATGGGTATAATCAGCCTTTACACAAGCATAAAGGAGCAGAGGAATGATGAATGCTACTGTAATTTACTTAAATCTCATGATCCTAGGAAAACCAAGAAATAATCAGAGCAGTTTACCTTGGTATTGATGTCATGTGCTTACTAGCTGTAAATCAAAAATCAAATAGCTACAGGAAAACAGGGCTGTGAAGAACTGTATGAGGTAGCTGACGGGAGGGTCATCTCTGTCTATGCTATCCCAGAAAATAGTTATGAAAGGTTACGGAAATAATTGTTACAGAATACTTTCACAGTTTCTCTTGAGTTTTTATATGTTGCCCCTTATGCCTTTTATGATATATGAGGATGTACAAATTTAACAAAGGCCAAAAATTTTTATGTTTAATCCAACAAGTGGATTAGATCTCTCCATTCTGAAGAGGGGGTGGAAGATTTTTCTCTCTCCCTTTTTAAGTTAGAGTACATCAACATTTCTCATGCTTTTAGTTTTGTGGAGGAAAAATTTTGCAGTGAATGTGGCAAAATTTGTGTTGATACTTACCACCCCTACAGAGTGGTGGAAAATTCTATGTCAGCTCCCAGAAAAGCTCTTGCTCTTGCTAGTGTGATGCCTGACATTTGGCAGTTTCATTGTTATTGTAGAATGTAGCTGTTTAGATAAGTCATGGTCTTCAGCAGGATCAAAGTTTGCTAGTCAGAGATAAATGCAGTGAAGAACCTTTCAAATCAACACCTTGCTCATAATCCGTTCTGTAAGGAGCTAGTAATAGTTGATGGAATATTGGGCTAACATGCTAGTAATGATCCATGTTGTGGATAAGGCAAATTGCTGAAGCGGTCATTAATAGGATATTTCTTTACTTTTTTTTAAAATTATAATGAGAAAAATGGCACAAATAGTAAACTAAAATAAATTGGATGTGGCAGCATTGATGTCAAATGGGTGGGACTTGGAGTGACAGTTCTGTTCCCTTTCTGGCTCTGCCACTGAACTACTCTCTAACCCTTGAGCAAGTCACTTCAACTCCTACCCTTTGTCTGTTAAGATTAAAAACTCAGGGTAGAAACTATCTGTGAAGTGCATAACATAATGTGATCCTGATCTCTGTTCTACTGTAGTCCAATTAAGTTAAAATGAAGTTGGGTATTTGGCTACTGAAAAGTGACTCTAAATTTGGTTGATGATCTTTTTTAAAAAAATTATTCAACTATGTATTGTAGGCTTCCTCAAAAGATTCATATGAAAAGGCTTTCTCGTAAGTGTTCATTTAAGCAAATGCCAAGCCTCAATTTCTTTCTTGGCTTGCTTGTTGGAAACATGTGTAGATGTTAGCCCCCATTTGCTAAGTTTCTTTATAGGCCAGGCCTTGGAGGATTTGTGGAGTCTAATTTCAATTTTCCATTAAAACAGTATGGTACAAATAAGGTCTATAAGAATTGTTTTCTTTTAAAAATATGGATTAATTAAAATGTGTTAGAAATCATTGGTTATGTTACAACATTTCAATTCTGAAGAATTTATTTTTAGTACTGTTGTTGTTTTACAGCCTTTTACCACAAGTAGACTTTCTTCTTTGTTGTGTTCTTTAATATTTAATCTCAGAAGTTAGTAGATACTCTTTGACGTATGCCATGTGGGCATACTGTAAAATTTGCTTGCCTCTGAAGCTAACCAACCCTCTCCCCCCCATTTTTTTCATGACAACTAAAATGTAAAAGCTTTTTTTTATTCTAGTTGCCAGAATAAAATGAGGTGTTTGTGTGTGTGTGTGTAGGTACTGTTCTTCAGGTATTAGGAAAAATTATCTTCCATTTTAAATCATTTAAATGAAATCAGGAACTTATTTTAGTAAGGATGTAAGGAAAGCAGTTTTATTTTTAACACAAGTTATAATTGCCCCTGTTTAAAATGGCATCTGTGCCATATTTACATGTTTAAGGAGCTGAATTATCTGTTTTTCATAGCAATAATGTGACTGCCAAAGAAAAACAAGTATGCATATTTTATATGGCTTTTCCGCAGATTCTTTAATGCAGATTCTGTGTCATTGGACCAGGAGGAAGTTGAAGTATTGGGATCACCAGCTTGAATTTTTAACCATAGATTAGTTGCTGGGGTTTGGTTGGTTTGTTTGGTTTATCACAAGAGCTTCAGTTACTTTTTGCAAAATGAAGGGACTTTCTACAGAGAGTCCAGTGAAATGTTTTAGAAAAAATGAATTTATCAGAAATCTAGGTCTGGCTACTTTTAATTTCCTTTCATATTAGGTTCCAGCTGTATGAGAACTTCAAGCTTGGAGTTGAATAATTACTAGCATGTTAGTTTAAGATTATCTGCTGTTCTAAAGTTGGTAATGGTTATATCATGATTTTTTGTATGTAAATTACTTTTGTTTTGAAAAACACTTATACCCTGCTCATTAATATGGGTGGTTTGGGGAGGTTCCAATTTGTATTACTAAATATTTACATGTATTTTATTAAGTATTAACCAACTGTGTTATGGCAGTGTCTGTTGCTACCCATTGGTGGTAGTATAACTTAGTGTGTGACTACTTTCCTTTCCCTCTCCCAATACAATAAATAAATGGAAAGCTTTAATTATATTTCTTTTTAACGGCAGAATTCTGTTCATAGAGTTTATATAAATTTAAGCAGCAATTGAATTTATGAAATCTGGTAACCTAAAGTCAAATGTCTTGAGAAATGTTAAAAATGAAACCCTTAGTTCCAAAATAAATATAACATTAGGTCAGGTAAGTGGTACATTGAAGCATTTTAAAATTATGGAAATCTTTAGTAAGCTGAGATGGATTTTGAAGATACTGCACCTGACCTGTATGTTAAGGTAATTGAAATGCTTGATGGAGCGTAAAGTGGGACTCTGCAAACTGTTGCAACATAGATTATGCCAAGCGATATCTCAAAAAGTACATTCTGTAGAGAATACTTGTTCTTATACAAAGTCATGGTAAATGAGAAATTAATCAGTCTGTGAAAACTGATTCTTTGAGGCTGTCTACATATTTCCAGCCTGCTCCTACCCCTTCATGTCCAGGAAACTCATACAAGTGCCCTCTTCTTCTACAAAACATTTGAGGTTCTAAACATTAGTTTATGCCTTCCTTTCGATCTGTTTAAATGCTTAGAAGTAGATCTGAAAATATGTTTGTAGAGGACTAGCAAGATTTTGAAATGCATCTGTCTTGTATATCTTTACAATGATAGATGCAGTCATAATTCATCTATGAAAGTGACAGTTTTATTTGGGTTAGTGGTTAGTGTGTGGAACTCAATCAGGTTTCCTGGGCTTTTTTTTCTGAATTCTTGCACAACTGTGGATACATGCTTTATAAAGGGAAAATACTATTTTGTTTTATGTTATGTGTTTATATAATCAGAGCTGTTAAAAGCAGCTTTTTGTTTAAAGTGTCTGGATAAAGGGATTCTGCCAAGAATGCAAACTTTTGTAAATTATTTTTAGATACAGAAAAAGAATTCCAATAAAGAGCATATCTAGTAAGTCATGTATATAGTACACATAAGTACAGCCTTTCTTAGTAAATTCTCTTTTGCAGAAAGTGTTTACAAAAGCTAGGAGAAAATCTGTTTTTAATAAATTCTGTTTGTAGAAATGCTGAGTAAATGTCATCAAATCTTTAGGGTTTGATAAATAAATTTTTGCAATAGGAAATATACCCATGCAGACTTTTTCTGTTGTTTTTTTAAATACATTGCAAGTGTGAAAGTTCTAAGTACATCAAACAATTAACCACATTAAGGACTATTCTGCATTGCTTGGCAACAGTCAAAAAAACATTGTTTTCCTTTGCCGTAAAGTCAGCCCTCCCCCGCCCCCCCCCATTAAATAGACTTCAGTGACATCCTTAGGTCACTGAAAGATTTCTTGGCAGAAATCGGAACTTATTCTAGTGCCTGTAGCATAAGGAATCACTTAAGTTAAAACTATGAACGAGTAAGCTCAACTTCTATATTTTTAAATATAAACAAATTTACTAAACAATACACTTAGTTATTCTCTGGTCTTTTAAAAATGTTTGCAAGCACTTAAAGCTAGACAACTATACTGTTAAATGTTATAGTAAGTACTGTTTTATTTTAAGAGGTTTAGCGCCAGGATATGGTGGCAGCAGAGCTGTAGTTATATCTATTTGAAGAGTTTTCCTTCAAAATGTTTTAAATTGGATTTCCTCCTGAAAACTTACCTTAATGTAGTCTATACCAGAACATTAGCTATGCTAAATTTGTTCCTCTGATGCTGCAAGTCCATCTTTGATCCACACAAAATCACTTCAGAACGAAAGTTTTTGAGAGCTATAGTACTTTTATTTTGCTGTAAAGAACATAACATAAAAAGGCTGTACGAAGCTTCGGTCCCTGATTCGATTCAGCAGAAATTCGGCCCAATTCGGTGGCTGAATCTCCGAATCTGAATCAAATCAGAGGACTCTTTAATCTCTCTGAATCAAATTGGAACCCTCCAAATCGATTTGGAGAGCTTTAGAGATTTGGAGGTGGAGACAGCTTTAAATGTTTTTTCTACATACTTGTAGGTAGCAGAGGCTCGTGAGTGCTGTGATGCTGGGGGGGACGGAGTATCCCAGAGAAGCACAGGGGGCTTCCCAGCTTGTTTGGCACCAGACCTGAAAGTGGACCAGAAGCACTTCAGGTCTACTTCTGGGTCCACCAGGGAGTGCACGGGGGGGGGGAGCCCCCCACAGCCCCCTGGCTTGGTGACTGGTGTCTCCTGGGTCTTGGGGGGGCACCTGGGGTTCCCCTGCAGCTGATTGCTGAGCTGGGGAGGCTCAGGGGGGGCCCCCCAGCGTGCTCCCCGGCAGACCCATAAGTGGATCGGAAGTACTTCTGGTCCCCTTCTGGGTTCACTGCTGAGCATGTGGAGGGCCCCCCTGTGCTGCTGTGGGATGTTCCATCTACCCCAGCATCACAGTGATCACGAGCCGCGCCTGCTACAAGCTATGTAGAAAAAACTTTTAAAGGTGTGTCTATGTCCGAATCGCTGATTTCCCCAAATCAGCATCGAATCTTCAGATTCGGATTTGGCCAAATTGAATTGGTGACAGCGATCCAGATCAATGAATCACTGTCCCTGATTCGGGCAGAATCCAAATTGAATAGAGCCCTTTTCACACACCCCTATAGCATAATAATATCCAGATCAGTGGCTTTCTGTGCTACTATATTGGAAATAATTAATTTGATTGAGGAACCAACCATTGTTACTAAAAGATGTAGAGCATGTCTGCACAGGTTTCAAGATATTCTTAAGGCAGATTTCACAAGCAGTTGACAGGTGACATCCATGGGGTGTTCTCACTGCCTCAGTTACAGGTTTGGAGTGGATGAAGTAGGCTTAATTTTTCATGACAGTCATAAATTGTGAAGTGTCAGCATATACATATCAAAACGACTCATTTGACTATAGGGGTATGACTGCACAACACTTTTATTAGCAGAACAGTCCAATAAAACAGTTACACTCCTAAACTTTTGTATATAAATCATAAATAGAAAGTGCTTCTCTTAAGAAGTATCAATAATATATTAACTTTCTAGCTCTGTTGCTGAGCAGTTAGCTTTGCTTTCCAGCCAGGGTAAAGTCTCTATGGAATTTGGTCTTAGACTCTCTTCTTTTGGCGATAAATACAGTTCCTGGTCACAGCTTAGTAGTTAGCTTTTTGTTTTGTTTTGGAGTATTCCTTTTCTTGTGAAACAGAGATGCTTTTGGTCCCTGTCCCTTGTTTCCTCTTTGGTCACTCTTCCTGAAAGTGTCTCTCTTCATAGAAACCCACCAGTTGTTCTCTCTCCTTCTTTTACAAATAATTTATACTGTCCCTGGTTAGATCAGAGTTTATCCCCCAAATATATCATGTTACCTAGAAGGGTTAAAGTTCTGGTTCTACTGAGAGTAGGTGGGAGAGAGGGCTGCTTTTATTGGAAGGTCCAGGAGAAGGAAGGGGAACTCATTAACTGCAGGAAAGATAAATGAAGGATATTCATTGGGATCCTTATGGTTCTCTCTGTTGTGGTTAGGGACCCAGGTCACTTTGCTAAGTATGTACGTTTATGGGAGTGTGAACCTTTTTTGTTAGCTATCCTGTGTTTTAAATATTAGAGTAGAGACCTTATGCAAGGCTGCCAGTTTACCCTCTTTGTGAATAAGTGACTTCTGCATCCATCTCATGGGCAGGCACGGAGAGAGGGATGCCAGGCAGAATACATTGCTCTAGACCAGTAGTTCTCAAGCTGTGAGCCATGCCTCGCTGGGGAGGAGTGGCATCATGTCAAGGGAGGCTGAGAGTGGTTTTTTGTTTTGTTTTTTTGCGGAGAGGTTGGATGAGTTGGTGGGGGGGGAGTTATATATTTTAAATGTATTGTATTTTAAAATAACGCAAAGGCTTGTGTTTAATGTACGAATCTTACTTAGCAACTGTGACACATCAGACGTACCTTGCATCTTTTTTCTCAAGTAAACTCATAAACCTCAGCAGCGCACTTAGTGAGAGAGCTTAAATGAGAAATGGATTGTTTTGTGACAAAGGGGAAAAAGCATATAACCACAGCGAAAGAGAGTGCTGAGGTTCCAGCAAAACACAAAGGTAAAAAAATATGACAAAGCTTATTTAAAGCTTGGTTTTACATGGAGTGGGTCCAGTGATGAACTGAGACCTCAATGTGTTTGTTGTATGTGCTGAAGTACTGGCAAATGGCAGTATGTGGCCCTGCAACCTATGCTGGCATCTTGAAACAAGACACCCTACCTTAGTATTTAAATCTGTAGATTTTTTTTTTCTCAGAGGAAGTTAGTTAACAGGACAAAAAAAAGGTTGTTGAAGTATACAGCACTGTTAACATGAAGGCTCCTGAGGCTTCTTACTGTGTGGCTTTGCACATTGCCAAAGCAGGCAAGGCTTACAACATAAATGAGAAACTTCTACTTCCAGCTGCAAAGAATATGTGCTCAGTGATGATAGGATAGAACTCAGCATCACAGCTAGATGTGATCCCACTTTTGAAGGACAGTTTCACGCTGTATTGAAGAGATGGCCACTGATGTAAAAGAGCAGCTCTTAGCAAGTGTTCATCAGAGCCTATATTATTCCATTCAGATTGAGTCTACCGATATATCAAATGCTGCATAGCTATTGGTGTATATTTGTTTTGCTACTGCAACAGAATTAAAGGGGGAATTCTGTTTTGCCATTCTCTCCCCACACAAGCAACTGGTGAAGAGCTTTTAAAACTTAAATACTTTTGTCCAAGACACAGGCCTTGATTGAGGACATTGTTTTGGAATTTGCAGCCATGGAACACAGTCTATGACAGGGCAGCGTAGTCAGCTTGTGGCAATGGTACAAGAAATGGCCCCCACGGCAACCTGGAATCATTTTAAGATCCACAGACAGGCATTGGCTGCTAAGGAGATGCCAAAAGAGACAGCAGTGTTCTCTGAGTTGCAGTAAAAACTGTAAACTTTATAAAGTTGTGCCCAGTTAATTAAAGAGTTTTTGGCATTTTACGTGAAGAGATTGGGGCAAACTTCACACAGCTGTTGCTATATGCAGAAGTCCATTGACTGTCCAGGGGCAAGGTACTGACAAGGCTGTGTAAACTATGCGATGAAGTCCATATTTTTTTCGCCAATAGTAACTTGCCATTTCTACAGTATTTCAGTGATGCTTATGGGTATCTGTTCTCATATCTAGCTGACGTATTCAGAGAATTCAGTCACTTGAATGTGTCATTTCAGGGACGAGATGCAAATGTGTTTGTTGCTATTGATCGGATAGCAGCATTCATTAACAAACTTGAACTGTGGCCAGAAATGACCCAGGGCAAATAAGCCTGCACAGGGCCCTGTCCCCATGCGCCTCAGATGTGAGGAAGTCAACAGCAGAGGGAAGGGGAGGAGAGGGGAGGGTGCTGAGCAGCTGAATGCAAAGCTGCGGGTGCTGAGTTGCCGTGGTTGCTCCACCCAGCTCCGCAGGGCCCTGATTCGTGCCCCCCCTTCCCCCCCTCCCTGGACAGCCCTGACTGTGGCCTTCACTCATACAACAGGGGATCTGTTTGCGTGTTTTCAACACTAGAGGGCTTTGTGAACCATTGTGGTGATCAGTCAGTTGACGGTATCCAGAACACAATTGTTCAGCACTTAGTGGTGCTACAGGAGCAGTTTTGTGAATATTTTCCTGTAGTGGGCAAAACCAAATGTAGTCAGTGGATCAGGAAACCATTCACCTTTAAGCCAATCACCACAGATATGCTGTCCTCAAAAGAAGAAAGTGTTATCAACTTGTCAAGCGACCAGGAACTGTAGCAGAAATTTTCACAAATACCAGCTATAGACTCTCTTGGTTATTAGAAGGATCCAAGTTTCCTAAATTAACACACTGGGCTCTTAAAGCACTCATTCCTTTTTCTTCTGCCTACCTATGTGAGTCAGGCTTCTCGGCATCAACTTCACTCAGAACAAAGGGTAGGTCCTGGCTTTCTCTCA
Source organism: Gavialis gangeticus (assembly GCF_001723915.1). Lineage (NCBI taxonomy): Eukaryota > Metazoa > Chordata > Crocodylia > Gavialidae > Gavialis > Gavialis gangeticus. Next base: position 660,769 of record NW_017728994.1, on the reverse strand, counting down.
GAAATGACTTGCACCTCTTCCTTTCTATACTGCAGCCCCAAATTCTACTCTGTGCAGCGAGGAAACAAATGCACCCCTCCCATTGATAGGATAGGACTGATGGACTTTATACTGAATTAACCTATCATTGTTTGATATCATGTTTTCTAAATGGTTTAAGTGAAGTTTTAATTTAATTGATTCCATTTATATTGTCCTTTAACTTAATGAATACTTTTGAAACAAACTCCTACCTTGCTGTGATCTGTTGAAAGTCAGCCCTTGACACAAGCTGTTGTCCCGTGTGTGGATCCCCCCCCTCCCATCCCCTAATGCGCAACACTTGACTAGCCACTGCCTCCGAGGCTTATTATGACAGAGTTTGAGAACCTCTGCTCTAGATCAAGGCATCAGAACCTTTTCCTCCTCCTTCCTTTTATCCCTTTTGGGCTGAGATTCAGAAATGGAGAAAAGCCTTCTCTCCACTCTTTTCTATGCACAGCTCAGGTATCAAAAACAGGAGACACTTACAAAGCTTGAGACTGAAGAAGAAAAAATTGAAAGGTTTGGGGCTAGATGAAATGAGCAAGACTTAGCTGAATAAGAGCAAGGGGAAGAGGGGAATTCACATCAGGAATAGCCCAGCCTTTGGGTTGAGCATTTCATTTTAGAAGGGTGTCAAAATCAGTGCTTAGCCCTGCTAGTTCAAGGAATGGAGGTGGCCAGGCAGGGGTGGGCTTGCAGGGAGAAGAATTTAAAATCTGATTTCTGATTCTTTACTGTAGTTTCCACTTGTTTTCTGCCTAAAATTTCATCCCCTGGGTTATCCTCCATTTGTTGTTCTAGTACAGTTTTCTCTGTGTCTGACAAAACAGGGGGCTTTGTTAGGGTAGTTTGAAGCAGGAACGTTTTTTCATTCAGGTGCTTGTCCATACAGAATGATTATGGTTCTCTGCTGTTTAAAAATACACCTAAGAATAGGAAATTTCTGGTTTAAAAGAGCAGGCATGCAGACCAAGAATAAGATAAGGAAAAGTCCAGGTACAAGCAAGATAAATGAAGTATGGAGCAGTCTTTGCCTTAACAAGGAGTAAAATAAGGAATTGTGTACATGCCTTCCATCGTCAGAGAGATCAGGCCAGGCTTTGCTTCACAGTCTCTTTAATTTACATTGAAATATACTTTCTTAGTAGTAACATGCATCTTTCTATGCTCATCTATTATGTGTAATAATCTGTGTTAATGTGATCTATTGTGCAAGCAAGAAAACATCTTTTACTCCAAACTGTGATAGCTTTTTATGATTAGTATAGTCTGTCAGATTCTATTATATAGACAAGAGGCTTTTCACAGGCTGGTTCCAGCCCAGGGGTGGCAACCATGGCCACTGTGGTGGCAGTTGCAAGGGACTTGGTGCTGGGTCCAGAGACTGTATAGAGTCTGGTGGCGGTGGCAGGAGTCTGGGGATAGGGATCTGATAGTGACAGCAGGAGTCTGGGAAGTGGCTACAGCAGCAAGCCAAGCTCACTGCTAATACCCATGGCCAGTGGGGCCCAAGAGCTGCTCATTCCCTGGCAGGCCATGCCCTCCGACTTCCAGTAGCTAGGTGGGCTGGATAGAGAGGAGCTGCCAGCCAGATCTGGTGAATAGGTCCTACATTTGACATGCCTGATACTGAGCAAAGATGTTGAATGTTCATGGTACTTAGAATACTTTGTGGACAAGGATTTTGGGGAAAGGTGAACAGAAGCTTAGTTTTTGTATTTGCAGCAGAATCTGGCTCATAACACTTATTTTTCAAGGTAGAGAAAAAAAAGTAAACTAGATTAGCAATATGAAATATTTGCACATAAAATCTCTGTTTGGCATTATATATGGAGACCAGGGAATCTCCCACAAAGGAACTATATCTAACTTTGGTTTGGGTCATGTCCTCGTTACATTATAACTGATTGTAGCATGCTTCAGAGCTCCATTTTTGTAACTGAAACTTCCTTTATGCCTACTCCAGTTCTGTATTAAAAATATAGCTGTGTTGGTTATAATAAAGAACAAAATATCTAACATTTTTCTATACACTGAATTATCAGTGTCCTTTGTGAGTGGAAGGAACTTTCACGAGGAATTAATTTCACACAGGCTCCTTCATGAATTCAAAGAGCTAGTTATTGTGAAGTATCTTGTATCTAGCAAGTAGTATACCTTTTCTTATCATGTAATGTAATAAATATGTTAGTATAACTCTCAAAGTGTTTTATAATTTACCCTTTCTCTCGTCCTTCTTGATTTATAATCTTCTGACTCAGAAATACTTTCCTATCCAAATGTTGTATTGATTAAATCAACACTCTATGAAACATGAGCTTAGGAAAAAAAGGATTTGTGGTATATAGAAGGTTGAAGTTAGATGAAAATCACATACTGAGTTGTGGGAATTCCTTAAAACCAACTTTTCATTGGAGGATCTTTTGACCCAGTTTCCCTGGACACAATTTCCTGTATCTATTGAGTTTTAAAGCTAATTAGATTTAATTGCACACAGAATGTACTCTTTCCGTTGTTCATTTGCACCACAAAAAGCTATAGTTCATGTTATGTGGAACATCTTAAGCCTATACTATTGTAATTTAAATGGAATGTTAAGAATCTTTTGTGAGGAAAATATTTTTATATATAAATATCTTTAGATGGCTACAAATAAAGATGATCAGAATTTCTTCAATTTACAGTTTTTGCTTCTAGTATTTAACTGAGTAAATCTTCCTTTATATAATATCTAAAACCTTTTTAAAGATTTCAGTCAAAATTCATGTTCTGCTCTTGAATCTCTGTACCTTCCCCTGTCTGTCTTATTAAATTTTAGCCTTGCTCTTTACTAGGGTGGCTATCTTTAAACCTCTCATGCTCTGAGCTGAAGGTAACGGAATGCTTTATAGTCTTCTGCTTTGGGCGAAGTCATGGAACATTGTGGGTTTGTAGACTATGACTGGTGCAGCAAAGGAAGCCAGAACTCAGAGATTATGATTGGAGATGAATTTGGGGCCTGGGAAAGAAACAACCCAGAAGGCCATTTCCCTTTTCTGGAATGACCATGAATTTTTCTGTAACTGATCTGTATTGAGATCTTTGGGCATTGATCAGAATTATTATAGGTGTTAACTGATTTCTAACAATCAATGGGTAGATGAGATTGTGGATTTGGGTAAATTAATAAAGCAAAAGGCTTTAATGGAGGAAGAGTACTTAAAGCAAACATTCTGGCATGGTTTCTCAGATCTGGGTATGAAGCTTTCAGACAACTTTTGTAGCAGGCATTTACTTGTATGTTCCTACAATTTTTGTGAATGAGCATTTACGCTTGTAATATGTGTACTATATTATACAGATTGTACGCTTGTAATATTTGTACCACAAATTAACCCTGTATTCTCCCTGACTGCCACTCTGATCCCTTACCCTTACCTGGTCTGCTGCTCAGCTTTCTGCTCTGTTGCCCTGTATGCCATTGCTCTCTGTCCTGTCCCTAACTTGCCGCATGCCACATAAAGCAGCTGTACGTGCCACTCTGGCACCCGTTCTGTTTGTTGGCCATCCCTGCCATACGTGTTATACCAATATTCTTATTACTTATAGATACTGAACTATTGGATTCATTGCTGCTAAAATTTTTCTTGTGTGTTTGCTCTGTATTTTTGTGTTTGGAAAATTTGGGTCATTTGTCAAATACCCTTGTAATGTGGGTTCAGTTTGTGTTCTAGGCTAGCCATTTCCTTCTCTGTTTAATTTTGGAGAATATCACTGATGGTATTGTACTGGGTCAGTGAAGGCATGATTTCCAGCTCTGAAGCGGTCTGTTAATTCCCAGCTTTTTCTGCTGGTACAGGTTTCTAATCTTTACAGTTTCCTGGAAAACAGTCTTTTATGAATATTTTACATTATTTTTCATCTCCTTAGTTTTGATTGTGCTTTCATATACAATAAGTTCCTTTTGCCTTATCTCATCCTTGCTATGTTTAAAAAATGTGGCAGAAATCTTACGAGCTGGCAGCGGTTTAACTCTGGCCAACAGTTATTTTCATGTATGTAGTCAGGGCTTTTTGGCCAACTGATTTCTCTAAAGAATGCAAATTGGTACCTAGATGGAAGGCAAACTCTTTGGTGGTAAAAGTAGTGTTGCCTTTTCTCATTGGTACACTGACATTCTTTCCAAATTAGTATAATTTCCATTTCTCTTAAAGAAAGCAAGTTTTTTTGGCAAAGACTTGTGCAGGCATGAAACACATGGAGGATATTTACAAAGCTGAGAGATTTCTGCTGGAAACATAGTACATAATGAGAGTTAAATGACGTGTTTTATACTAAAAATCTGAGATACAGAGGGAGAAAACTGAATCATACTGATAGTTGATAAAGATTACCTAATTGTATCATCTTGATATAGCAATAATACAAACATTCTAATTTTAAGCATCATTAATAATATTTAACTTCATTGTATTAGAGATCCTACAACTCTTATGTTGAGTAGTAACATGGGTCCCTTGAACTGAAAAATTTTACTTAAAACGAGTAACAGTAGCAGGTGGGGTTCTCAGCTTTAGCAGAATGTGTTTTCTCTTATTGTGTACAGGTCTCCATGTTCATAGCAAGCTTTATAGGCCTTGTTTACATAGAAGAATTATAAAATATTAGAAAGTGTGTTATGTAGCCTGATAACTCAGTGTAGACAAGTATTTAACAGCATATCCATTAATTCTAGTATATACAGTAAAATCTTTGTTAACGCGGAGGGGATATCTGAAAACCCCTGCCAAGTTATTTCAGATAACCGGAATTTTTACGTAACTGGCAATCCCCTTACCCTGGGGATGGTGTATAACAAAGATTTTACTGTACCGTATAATTCACATTGGCCATCTGACATGTCAAAGGTGGTAGTCTGCAGAATGCTAAGTTGTGTTAAACATTTGTATTCTCAAATTCATACTTTTAATAGATTAAAACTTTTTTTAAAATGTGGAAATGCTCTTAATATAGTTTGAAGTGTGATTTTATTTTCTTCTCAGTTCAGGTAGTTTTACTACTGTGGAAATGCTGAAGAAGGAATTTAGGGTAGTTGCTGTTATAGAAATTGTGTAGAAAAACATGCTTTATTGAACACCTGTAGGTTTCTGAGAGCTACTTCTAATGTTAGTGTCAAACAGTAATGGTAAAAAAAAATTGATTTAAAACAAGGCTATATGAAAATATCTGCATTAACATCTTTCTGCTTACTGCTTTTTTGGGGGGTTGGGGTTTTTTTTCTGCAAAATATTATGTTCCATGGTTTAAAGCTCCCACATAGGAACCTGAGGCACAAGTAGGCCAAAAATTAGTTCCTTACTTTTTATCATTTGTTTTTCTAGATTTTGGCAGAAATCAGACATTCTTTGCTTTAGTTTTTCATTTCCCTACACTTGACGTTTTATATCCCTTAAGACTCATTCTAGTTTGTTTTATATGAACTTAAAATTGCCAAGACAGTATCAAAAACCTTAAGAGGGGCTTCTTTCTGAATCTCAAAAATGGAAGCAAAAAACTTGAATATAGAAATGTTCATGTCTGCAAAACATATAAACCACATAATTCAAAGTTAAGGTTGCCTAACTGCAAAACTATGCTTTTTCTTGTGTACCCATAGCCATTAAGAGAAATGGTTAGCTTCATATTTTCTGTATTCCAGTTTGCCCCACAGGTTGTATACAAATAGAATAGGTTTACTTTCTTGCTTACATATAATATACAAAATATAATTGATTTGACAAATCTTTAAAACTTTTTATTTATTCAAGAACGTCATTGTACTGAGAGAGAGGGGTTTGAGCACTGGAATAGTTAAGAAAATGGAACTATGTAGACGGGTCCAAACTATATTGCCTAGTCTTTGCAGGCAAGGGAGAAGTAGAGAATAAAATCTGAGAGTTGCAGTACTTAATGTTTTTTCCAAAATCTAGCCTGTTTGTTTGTTATCAGTTTATACACTTGTGAGGAAACAGCTTTAGTGTCATAAATATAGAACCTAAAATCCTGCTATGTGGAAGTCCTTAAATCATAATATGATAGCTTTAGATATAGTATCAACACTGCTTCTATAAATCTATCTTTGTATATTATGTATAAATCAGCCATGTTCATAATGGCTAACTTCCAAATTTTGGTAAGAGCTTTATTTCTTAAAACACCTAAGAGACAGTGATAATCACCTATTATATTACAACAGATTGATAGCTGCTACTTTGACTCCTGAAGGCTTTAAATTTGGAATTTGGGGGGTTCAGGCCAATATCCCTGTCAAACAGTCTTTAGGAACCAATTAATATGCAAATAATGTGCAAAGAATTGGTCTGCTGAAGTTATAACAGTCCAAAAGTGCATGCCTGTGCCTTGTACTCTATTCATATGGATTTAGACAGGCCTATACCATGGTTTCTAGCCATCTTTTAGAACAGCTTTGAACAAACATGCACACATCCCCCTTGCATTCCTATTTTTCAGTCAGTTCAACTAAAAGATATGGGGCAGAACCTCAGATATATTGTTTTTGAAGATTTTGCACACTGTATTGTAATATACAAGGCATATAAATACAGTCTCCTTCCTCTAATAATCTCTGATATATTTTCAGTCACAATGAAGACTTTGAAACAGGGATGAGACTGCCACAGTATGTGATTCTCCTATCATTACTTTTTAACTCTTGCTTCCTTTTCTGTCCCATGGAGACATTAGGAAGTTTGCTCTTTGCTGTCTGGTGCCCTCTGCTGATGCATCACAGCTTACTGAAGGGACTTATGGTTCGTTGGTAAGAGCTGAAGTTGCACAAAGAAGTGTCACTTCCATGTTTATTATACCCCATACCAATCTTGGGTCTGTAACCTGGCCTTGGTCAGGCCACATCTGCATCCATTTCCCTTTCTTTTGGTCAGATTCCAAACTACATACAGTGCACCCGTCTAGTTTGATGTAAGTGCTCTCTAGAAGCCTTGGAGTGCACGCCCAGTCTAGGTCCCGGGGTGTGTCCCCGAGACTTGGGTGTTGGGCTGCATTTAACCCCAAGGGAGGCCCTGACATTCACCTGCCATGACTTGATCTGTTCAGTAGCGGGACTCTCCCTCGCGGAAACTTGCTGCCCCTTGTGGGTGTTCTTGGGGCTCCACGTCCCCTACACCCCAGCCATATGCCAGCCTTCAGAATGATCAGGTGATGGGTCACTGGCTTGTTTCTTTGATGCTTCCTCCTGCTCTTGTTCCCTCTGGCCCGTCCCTCGGTGTCTTTCTTCACCCCAGGTATTTACGGGGTATGGGACCGGCCCTGTCTCTACTTCAGCCTTAGCCCTATCTCTGAGCCATCAGGTTCACCAAGGCGGCTTCTACTCTACTCTTCTTGACCCTCTGGGTCAATTGTGGATGCTTCCCCAGTTCGGGCTCTGAGTGCCGTGCAAGGCCCCAATATAGACCAAGAAACCAAAGAATAAAAAGGAGAAAAGAAAGAAACAGCAGGGCTTCAGGCCACAGCCCGCCCCACTTATGGGTGTGGCGTATGTGGTCATCTGGATTCTTCAACGCTGTCCTCCTTATCCTGGCTTCCCTGTCAAGCTGGGCATTTACCCTTTTAAGAGGGTTGGGACCCTTTTGGGCCCCTGTCCGGACTCCCTCCAATCTCTTTCAGCAATGATCCTGGAGCCCGGGGGGCAGCATCACCCTCTCTCCCAGATTTTGCTGCCTCCCTCTTTACTTCCCCACCGCTGGCTTTTAAATCTGCTGGGTGGTGGTTTTTGGTGATGTCATATGCCAGCGTTGCTCTCAGCCACAAATAAAAGTGGCTGACGAACTGTGCCGGTAGTTCTTCTTGGCACGGCATGTCTCCCTGTTGAAAGTAAGTAAGCCCCTTTCTTAGGGCTTTTCCTTTTTTTCCTGGGGGTTTACCCCAGCCTTGGCTCTCACCATGGGAGGGGTCCCCAGGAATTCTGTTCGTGTCTCCCTGGGACATACAGTTATCATAGGTACCTTACAATTTTCTTTTCTGTTTTTCAAGGATCAAAATATATCTTTTGAGTCCTCTCCCTCCTCTTGCACTTCAAGGATTTGAGAAATATGGGCAGCAAGGAGAAGGGCTCAGACTGCACCAGGAGTCTCTGAATGTGCAGAAGAGGCAGGGTCAGACACTGGAATTGCCAGGCTCCCATTTGAAAGAAAGTGTGGCTCAGATGCTTATATCCTAAGTCACATGGGGAAGTGGGGAGGTAAGTTCAGACAGAAGTTGAGCCAGTGACTCTCCTAGATGCCTTGGATATTAACTCTTTCTTGAATAGTATAGTCCGCAGAGCTTTCTGAAAGAGATAACTGGTGACATGAGCTAGCCAGAGAACGTGTCAGGTTGATACCTATTGGGATCCACAGAAACACGTGTTGTGCATATTCAGATGCACAAAAAAGTGATAGTGACTTCAGAATTTGTTCTTTTTTCCTGTGGACTGTATGTTGAGAACCGCCAAGATCCAAGGAATTGTATATTTGGGTCCAGTAACCCTCTGCTATGTGGCCATGAGATGTACCAGATTCTAAGGTAATTAAGTCAGCATGTGGATTTTGAAGCACTTAAAGGGAAATCTAAGAGCTGTGAAGTGATCCATTTATTTCAACGTGATCTTCTAAAAGAATGAGTAGAGACCACGTTGTTGAATGTAATCCAAAACAGTGGCTTGGTGATAGGCTCACCATATGAAAATTGTGGACATTACTTGGGAAAACTGGGACACTGCCTCCCCCTCCTTCCCAGCTCCTCAGAAGTTGATGGGGGGAAATGCCAGGCAGGCAGTGGTGCCTGCCTGCCTGCAAGGCACTCCATGCTGCTCTGACCCCCAGCCAGACTATGCCCTGTGCCTCTACATTTCTGGGATTCCCATTATAATTCTCAGTAGCTGGTCATGATCAGCTTCTGAAATCCAGGACTGTCCTGGCTAAACTGGGATATATGGTCACCCTGTTCAGAGGTGAATGGAGCAGTCAGCTCTCTCTGTGTGTGTTCTTGTCCTCCTTCCCCTGTTCCAGTGTTTGAGAGCTTGTAAAAGGTGTCAGGCATGCTGAGTCCCAGCATGATGGGCTTGATGGTATGCTTCTAGGGGATATGTTCACCACTCCTAAAATGGAGCCAAGGCTCTTCCTAGATGCTGGCTCCCAAGGTGGTCAGGGAAAGTGGTTCAGAGCCCCATAAATCCCAGTTTGGAGGAAGGGGGAGTGGGAAGGTGATTCATACCTCCCCAGGGGTCTCCTTTCTCCTTGTACATGCACCTAAGGGCAGGGGGAGGGGGAGAAGTGGAGCTCAAAAACACTTTATGGGTCAGAGGCTCCCAGATCCTGTTGTGCTCATGCCTTGCTGGTGTAAGTTAAACCAGACTCCCACAGCATCCCTGCATGCTGTCTGGGCTGGGTGGGGCTCTGCTCCACAGCAGAGTTGGCCCATCCCCTCTGCTCCCTGACTGGAGCTTGGTAGAGATGGAGACTGCAGGTGCCTGCTTGGCTTCCCCTTGCTCCTCCTCTTCCCCCCACCCCCCAACACCCTGTTCTGTCTTACACAGACACCTCTTAGCATTAGCTAGCAGAACACATGCTGGCTATGGTCCGTGCTGTGGCAGATGGGACAAAGGCAGAATCAACAGGTAATGTCCCTCTCTTGTTTTCTTAATGGGGTGATAAACAGTTGGGGGTGATAAACACAGTGTTATCAATTCCCTGCTGGGATGGTCAGCAGTGGGGGGAACCCCTGCCTAATCAGAGGTCCTGCCAGCACCTGGCTATGCCCCCCTCAGCTCAGCTCAGGGCAGTGGAAGGGAAGGGAGGGCTGTGCTCTAGCAGCCCCAGCTTCTAGCCTGAGCCACTGCAGGCATGTGGCTGCATTTCTTCAGTTCAGAAGGGATGTCTGAATGGTTACAAACTGGTTTAACTTAGGCTAGCTTAGACTAACCTATCCAGGTTAGACTGACCTGCAAAGATTGAATCAATTCAGGCTCAGACTTTTTGAATGTCTGTCCCTAGCCAAAGAGAGGAAATGTTTCTCTATTCTTCCCACTATCCTCCCCCATTCCCCACCATCCTTCCTACTCTCCTTGTCCCTTACGTAATTTCCACCTACCATTCTCTTCTGTTTGTTAATCTCTCTCCGCTTGCAGCAGGCATTTGCAGGTGCAACTTACTTTTTGAAAATTTGACCATTTTAATTGTTTGTTGGACTAAGATTACATTCCTACTACCTTCTCTCCCTTCTTTCCTCAAAGAAACCTTTGATAAGGGCAGCTTATGACAACATGCACACACATACACACATCTCTGCTAGCTTTCAGATTTAAACTGATACTACCTATGTATGGGTCAGTTTCAATGGCCATTGCATGTCTCTGAGCCAGCCTGCTCATGTGAAAACTGGAAGACTCGAACATCTCTTGCCTCATCAGACCACTTATAATTATTCTGAGCTGTATTAAGCTTGTGCCTTTATTGACAACTAAACTCTATTTGGAGTAGAATTTTTGGATTTGGAGTACCATTTTAATTTTGCTTTTCCAAAGGGAGAGGGGTACTGTGGACTAGCTGGAGTAGATGTCAAGTGAAGCCATTTTGTGCACAGAGCTGTAGTTTGATCGGCAAGTTGTTTTGTTTGTTTGGTTTTTTTTTTTTGTAGAAGGAATCTGTCAGCTTTAAGAAAAGATGTTTTGGGGAAGAAGAGGAGGTTTTGTTGGGAATTCTTTGTTCAAATAACTGAACATTTAGAACTATAACCATAGACTGCACCCCGTGAGGTGCTCACAATTTCAGGACATATGGGGTGCGTCCAGATGAGTGCGCACATGTGGCTTGCAGTACCTCAAAACTGACGCATTGCAAGCTGCACATGGTGCATGTGCAACTGCTCGCTGTACTGCTAACTTGCTGCACAGTGCCAAAATTTGATACTGGGAAATCTTGGTATCAAAAAAAGCCACAGCAAAAAAAAAAAAAAAAAA
>NW_017728994.1:643217-649720 GCF_001723915.1 Gavialis gangeticus | reverse complement strand
AAAAAAAAAACCCCAAAAAAAAAAAAAAAAAAAAAAAAAGCAGCATGGCACATGCACCAGAAGGCACAGAGGCTGGGTCCTCCAAGGAGATGCTCTGGCTGCTGGCAAGACCCATCTCCTCCTCTAGTTATACCCCAGGTCCATGAGGATGCTGGGAGCCAGGTGGAGCAGGGAAACAACCATTTTCCTAAAGTGGGGCATTTTGCCCCACACAAAGTCCCACGTGCAGTGGCAAAAAACAGTACCATAAATTTGTGCTGCTGGTATTTTTGCTGCAGCAAATGTATGCCTCTGCACATGCATGCTCATCTAGATGTACTTTATACGGCTTAGAGCTGTGAATTTTTGGCATCAACGAATTCTTGAGCTTAGCTATAGCACAGCTGGTCTTCTGCTATGTGTTTATACAAGCCCCACAGTGCGTGCAGCTTCTGGTGGAGCTGTTTCTGGTGCGGCTGCAGCTCCCCTTGCGTCCAGCAATGGCTCCTCCTCCCGCTCCTGTCCCTGCTGCACCACTCTGGGAGAATGGGAAGCTTCAGCTGGGTGGCCGAGGTGAGGAACAGCCCTGCGGGGCAGCTGCGAGCCAGATCCAATTGGCTGGCAGCTGGAACTGGCCCGTGGGTTGTATTTTGCCCACCTGTGGTCTGCATACATTCCTGTTTCTCACCAAAGCAGACTGCAAAGCAGGACTGGACCATGTCACGGCAGCTGGGAGAAGCAAAACTTTGCAAATCAGTGCCACTTGCTTCCAGGTACAGAAACCCCTCTTTCTCAGGTAAAAACTTAATGTGGATGTTTTATCCAACATTTTGATGTGGGAAAGCAGAGATGTAGTGACTTATGTGGACAAAGAAGTGCCAGAAATAAAATGGCTGTAAAAGAAGATTATCTTACTAGGGGAAAGGAAAAACCCACAATGGCTGCAGGACCTGTATATCTTCCCTACACATCGCTAAATATAAAAACTTTGCTTGTTCAAATCCCTATTCCTGGAATGGGACATTCAAGAAAAATTGCCTGAACCGTACGGAATTTTTTGGACTTCATCCTGTGGGTGTGGGTGTGGGTTTGAGGTTATGGCGCAGCTTGCTATCAGCTTGCTTGAATCCAGTTTTTCCTTTGTAAAATATTTTTCATTGTCTTACAACAATATACACTTACAGTAAGGGCACACTGGAAGTTTGCATAATATGAACAAACAGTAGGTAGAAAACTTCATGATAAAATCCTTAAGATACAATTACGTGAAAAATATTTCCATTCAACTTGTCCCAGGGCTAAGGTTTTGTTATGGTTCATTATTAATGAGAAAATTGCAAGTTGATTGGTGATTTTATGTTTCCAAATAGGATCTAATTACTCAAGCAACAACATATTTGATCTATTTAAAAGGTGTATTGAAACAAAATTTAGAAACTTTTAAGCGTTCAACTTGGTATCTTAGTGTTTATTTAAAAAAAATTATAAGAGAAATTTAATAGAGAATTGCATGTTGTAGTTGTGTATTTATTTAAGGGTTATTCTCTTGATTTTAATGTGTGAACTAGTAAAGAGAGATTAATGTGGATTTTGAAATCATCTAGATATAGACAGCTGTGAAAATAACTGTTTCACCTCTACCAGAATGGCCTAAGTTTCTGGCATATTTTTGATCACAATCATCATCTTCTTACCTAAACAATGATTTCACTTCCTCAGTGTCTGGAAAGAAGGAAGACCTTGGTGCCATAAATACACTTCTAATTTAGAGGAGTAACTTGATAATATCATGATTTTGTACTAATGTATAGTTTGAAGAAGTTGACCTGTTTATGATATATGTATAACATGGTGAGGAATTAGGCTGATTTGCCTTGCAAATTCACATCTTCATGTTCATTTCCTGTATTGGACTAGCTGCAAAAATATTTGGAAGTATTTATTCTACCATATTGTAATAGGTAGTGGTGGTTATATGTGTGTGTGTGTGTGTGTGTGTATGTATGTATGTATATGTCTGAAGTCAGGCAGAAAGTAGGGCAGGCACCTTGGAGATTCACTGATTCAGAGGTGTGAGCTTTCATAGACAACAACCTACTTCAGATGCTATGAGATTTATTGCTTCTGTGAACCAATTAGTCTCTAAGGTGCCACCTTGTCCCATCTTCATTCTAATAAGTGTAATACATTTTGTTGCACTGCTTTTACATTTTTATTGATGCTTTCTCACATCTTTATAATGTTATTTTACAGTTTTTAAATATGCATAAAACTGATTCAGGCATTAGAGCTATGTATATTACAGAACAGAAAACTGCATTTCTCTTCCTATTTGGAACTATTTTTTGTTCCTTTCTAGTTGTATCTGCTGAATTGATTTGTTAAATCTGGCTAATTCTGTGGATCTCAATAAGACTTGGGAATTATTCTGTTTGGGGCAAGATACATTTACTGCCCTGTTGTGGAACCTCTGTCCCTGGAAATTTTTAAGAACAGGTTAGATATCCAGTTGACTTGCATAATTTAATGAGATATAATCCTTCCTTGAGCAAGGTGCTGAACTAGATGTTCTTGTAAGGTTCCTTTAGGATCATAGGAAAGTAGGCCCTCACAAGGGACCTCACAAGGTCATTTAGTCAAGCCCCCTACTCAAAGCAGGATCACCCCTGACTAAACCTGATCAACCAAGTGTCTGTTCAACTTGCTCTTGAAAATTTCTAAGGATGGGGATTCCATAGTTTCTTTAGATAGCTTGTTCCAGTGCTTGAGCACCCTCATAGTCAAAAGTTCCTCCTAATCTCCAGCCTAAATTTTCCTTGCTGTAGCTTGAGGGCATTGCTCCTGGCCCTGTCCCCATGCAGCCAGAGAGAAAACACCTTCTCTATCTTCTCCATAAATTTCCCTTTATGTGTTTGAAGACTATTATCAAATCCCTGCTCAGTCTTTTCTTTTCCAGACTAAATTGTCCTAGTTCTTTCAGCCTTTCCTTTGTAAGTCTTGCTTCCCAGGCTCCTAACCATTTTTGTTGCTCTGCACTGGACTCTTTCATAACTGTTCATTTCCTTCTTGAAGTGTGGGGTCCATATCTGCACACAGTTCTCCAAGTGAGGCATCACCAGTGCTGAATGGTGTAGGGGAATCTCTCCCCTTGATTTGTAAGTGATACTCAGTATGCTGTTGGGTCACTAGTGCTGAATAGGGTGGACTTTGCTTCATTTGGAAAAGATGTTCCTGTTAATACTGCCCAGTGTGCTGTTACCTCTTTTATTGCAAAAAAAGAGTACACTCTGATCTCATACTCTGCTTATGGTCTATTGTAACCCCCCAGGATGCAGTATTGCAGCCTAGCCAGTCTGCATTTGTACATGTAGAAATTCTGTTCTGAGTACAGGACTTCATACTTGTCCAAGTTGAATCTCATCTGATTGACTATGGACTATTTTTCCAGTCTGTCCAGGGCATTCTGGATACTAGCCCTGCCCTCCAGAGTGCTTGCAACTCTCATCCAACTTGGCATCACCCATGTATTTGCTATGTGTGCACTCTATTCCATCATCCAAATCATTTATGAAGATGTTAAATGATACCGGACCCAGGTAAACCCCACTTGCTACTTCCTGCCAACTAGACATGGAGCCACTGATTACTCACTGAGCATGATGATCCAACCAGTTTTGTATTCACTGTACAGTACTTTCATCTAGTCTGTATTTCCTTAGCTTGTTAATGAGAATGTCCTGGGAGAGTGTGTCAAAAACTTTGCTAAAGTCAAGGTATATCACATCTAGAACCCCCCCATCCACAGAGTCTGTCACCTTAATCATAGAAGGAAATCAGGTTTATCAGACGTGACCTGCTGGTGGTAAATCCATGCTGATCACTTTGTTCTCCTCTAGGTGCTGCACAACAGATTCCTTGAGGACCTGCTCCCTGACCTTTTTCCAGGAACAAGGTCAGATTGACTGATCTGTGGTTCCCAGATTCTCCTTCTTCCCTTTCTTAAAGATGGGCACTATATTTGCCCCTTTCCAATCACCCGGAACCTCACTCAACCTGCATGAGTTGTCAGAGAGGATAGCCAATGACTCTGAAATTCTCTCAGCCAGTTTCTTCAGTACCTTTGGGTTCATATCATCCAGCTTTGCCAACTTGAAAGCTTCTCCTGAGTAATCTCTAACTTGTTCTAATGCTCTAGTTTGTTTGTCATCTTCTTCTATCTCTGCTTCCAGCTGCACTTGTCTTTTGCCCCTATTTGCCTTACAGCCCTACTTTCCTATGATTCTGATGTAGGAGGATAGTATCCAGAATTTTCCAATTGACAATTTTGCCATTCAGAGTTCTCACGCATTTCCTTCTGGTGCAAGTGAAAGACACTAGTGAGAAGAAACAAAATGAGAGTTACAATAGTATCAGTACCCCATCTTTTCACAAGTAAGCTCAATTCTGGGAGGGAGGTTGGTTTGCATTTGTACATAGAAGACTCAACAGACCACATTTCATAAGAAATTGTTCTTAGAGTAGAGGTCACTGTCACTTTCACTCCCATGTGTTTACGTCCATTTCAAAACCCCACAGAAAATGTCTTGTATTTTTTGTTGTTGACTGTTTTGTTTGTTTAACTCCATTATATTTAGAATTGTAAGATTTGCTTCAGAGGGCTAACTTTACTTTCTTCCTAGATCAAAGTGTGTATTAAATTAGTAGAATGTCAGTTTATCTGTTGTTCATCCAAACACTGTCTTTTTAATTATGAAAAACAGCATTTCTTGTGACACAGAACGTGTACTGGAGTGAAACGGGCTTCAACTGGTTGCTTGTATGAAGCTTTGTCTTTTGACTTGCTCTTGGCTTCTGTCCTGTAACTCCACATCTGTAAGTGACTCATAACAAGTAGGACCATCAAAAAAAAAAAAAGTACATTCTCATCCAAATCCTGTAGGGTTTTTGCCTAAACTTTTAAAGCCTTGCTACATTCTTCTCATCTGATGAATCATTGATTATGTATACACATGCTTTATAACAAAGAAGAAATGGTTATATTTTGGGAGAGGGTTGAACTTCAAACAAATGGAAAGAAAATACCCCATGTCATCAGTCTGGAGGATAGTGTTTTGGTGTGCTTGGCAGTTAGAGTAAAAATTCCTCATCTCGTCTCAAGGCCCTCCCCATCCCCTCTTCCCTGGGGACTTGTGGAATTATGCATCTTCACTTGTAAACAGCAAGATGTCTTTTTTTAAATTAAATTTTGTTTTGTTTCCTTAAGACCCACAGGTAGTGGATCGTTCAGCTGGGGACCATGACCAGACTTGTTAGTCACTGGTGGGAGAAGCAGGGCCTATGTCTTGAAATATCTTCCAATGTTGTTTGCCTCCTGCAATCAGTGACCCTCAGACTTCTGTGCTGTATAGTTTCTCTTGTCCTTGTTTTTTTTTTCTTTCTTTTTTTCCTCTCTTCTCTCCCCTCTCTTTGTTTTAATCCCCATTTTCTGTTTTCTTTCTCATTTTCTTTCTCTCTTTGAAGAAAGTGTCAACTGTTGTATATGACTAATGTTTTTTGGCTCAGTAACACCTCTCATGTCCCATGTACGTGCAAGTAGACTTTTGAGGAGATTGTACCCTCAGTTCTGCTTTCCCTCTGAAGCTTTTGGGGTTGCTGGGCTTCCTGCAGCACAATTTTTTATGGCAGCACAAAGTGAAAGCCAGGAGATCCATACCTTCTGTTACACTACAGATGCTCAAATTTGTGGCTGTGAGAGAAGATAGTAAGAAATTGGTCAGCTTTATTGTGGTCCGCATCTGTTTCCTTATGGTGGGAGAGCTCAGGTGGCAGAGGCTGGCATGGACCTTGCACACCCCAGGAATTCCTGTGCAGGATTGGCCCCCTCGAGCCTCTGGAGTACCTGCCTCGCTTTCCCTTCTTTCCCAGGGACAAGTCTGGGTAAGTGGGGAAAGTCAGGACTTTGGGGTACATTTTTGGCAGCAGTGCAGAGCACAGGCTGCAAACATGGTGGGGTGACTCTCCCCCTCACTTCCTACGGGACTCTCCCCCTCCATATTTGCATATGTGCAAGCAGAAATCCTTTGCAGGGGGATTTTATCACGTGTGCCTGCAGATGTGAAGGTGGGATCCCATCTTCACAACTTTTCCCCCCATCCCCTCCTTTCTGCTTGCAGGTACACATGGGATATCCCTAATTTCCAACATAGGGTGAGGAAGGGGGGTGCACAGCTGCAAGTGGGGATTTCCCCCTGTTTGTAGGTATGTCAGGGCATGGCAACCAACACACTGCAACACAGCTAATCATGCTCCACTGAAGAGGTCTAGTTTCAGCTTGTGTTTCCTACTTCGTTCCCATATAGAACTGCTCTTCAAAGAATTTAATTGTCTCTTTTTCCATGTCACAGGCAAATCTGAGTGGGATTATTTTTGCCCTGTGGACTACAAAGGAGCCAGGCAAGATATGAGAAGCTAGCATTGTTAGGTTAGATACAAGGCCAGTCCAGTTGATTTACCTTGTCCTCTCC
>NW_017728994.1:636682-638217 GCF_001723915.1 Gavialis gangeticus | reverse complement strand
GCTTGTGTTTCCTACTTCGTTCCCATATAGAACTGCTCTTCAAAGAATTTAATTGTCTCTTTTTCCATGTCACAGGCAAATCTGAGTGGGATTATTTTTGCCCTGTGGACTACAAAGGAGCCAGGCAAGATATGAGAAGCTAGCATTGTTAGGTTAGATACAAGGCCAGTCCAGTTGATTTACCTTGTACTCTCCCTTCTCAGGCAGAAAAAGCAGCAGCTGGGTCATGTGGGCAGTGTGGGTGGCAAGGGAAAACCAGGGGGGTGGGGGACAAGGTGGGGTATGGGAAAGCCTCTGCATGCATAGCTTCCAACCCCTCCAGTTTCCCTTCACTCCCTTATCACTTACATGAGCAGCAGGGGTGGCAGTTTAAAGATCAGAGGAGTCAGGAGTAGTTACACCAAGGGTAAGTGTACAGAGATTCAGTGTCTTGAAAGAAACTGTCCTGGGAGTGATTTAACCTTGGCTGTTGGTTGGTTATTTTTCTACTTGAACAGCTGTTTTTTGCCTTGGGAGAAAAATCCAGAGCTTCTGTATACTTCTGGCTTCTACTGGGAGAACGGTGATTCTCCTGGTAGAAACTGAACATCTGTACATGGCCTCTATTCCCTAGGTCCTGTGCCAGATGCTGTGCTCCTGACCTGAGCAGGTCAGGCATAATCTTTTTCTCCCCTGCCTCTCCTTATGCTAAAGGTGAAAAACACTGTGGACCTCATCGTCTCAGGGAGTATTGCTTCCAGGTCCACCCTGCCATCTAATCTCATTTTCAGCTTGGAAATGCAGTGGCAAAGCCATTCAGGAGGTATTTTATACACATTTCCTTCCAAACCAGAAGCAACATAGCTGTATGTATGCGTTGCTGAGGTTAATTAGTTCTGCTGCTTTTTCATAAGCTCCAGATACCATTACAGTTCCTGTCCCCAACTTCAGAAGTTACCTGATTGGAAATTATTTCAAATGAGGCCCAGTGTTTTTAAATCACTTTAAGACCAGTGGTCCTCAGAACTGTCATGCTATTTTTTTCCAAAATCAAATTTAAAAACTATTCTTGCTCCTGCTGCACACCAGTTCAGTGCTTAGGAACACTGTTGATCTTAAGACTGAGCAGTCATGCCTTTACTGAGATCTGCTTAGACTGCCACATAGTCATTGATACACACATTCGTTAATATTCATTCACGGGTTATCCAGTCTTCAGCTATTGCCACTTTTGTCCAATGGTTTTTACCAGGCCTTCCTGTGCAAAAGATGAACATTCCTTTCTCTTCCATATTAAGGGGTGAGCCACCTTCTTATCATGGAGAGATACTGCTGTGAAAATTTCATTATGATGGCTGTGTTGACATGAATATAATGCAAAATAAATAAGCATAAATAAAGCTTTTGAATATTTATCTCTTCAACTAATTTATTTCTTCAACTAATAATTTCTTCAATTTTCTTCAGCTTAGGCTAGTCTTGGAAGCTAATGGCTCCTTCAGGAGAGAGATTATGATTGCCATCCAGAGATTTTAGAGCGTTTTTTTTTAATGAGG
>NW_017728994.1:621023-631682 GCF_001723915.1 Gavialis gangeticus | reverse complement strand
TTAGAATTAAAACATTTTCTTTAGAATGAAGCCGATTCTACTTTCCATGAAAACAATCTCTTATTTTCTACGCTGGACCTTTTTTTTGCTGGAACTGAGACAACCTCCACAACCATCCGCTGGGCCCTGCTGTACATGGCTTTATATCCAGAAATTCAAGGTAAAATGGTTTTGGATCTATCCCAGCATCAGAGCCTTCTGGTAGGATTTTGAATGGTGTTCTGTGAAATGCCTATGCCTAAGTGCTTTTTTTTAATGAGGAGAAGCTTTCCCATGCCTCCCCCCCTCCACAAGTGCTATATCCCATTTGAAATGGTTGGAGCTTCTGACATGATATTTGCAAGCCTCTTGCACTGTGCCCTTCTCTCTCACTCATTCCTAGCTTTCTTGGGCATGTTCAGCAGGAGCAGCTTTCATATCCTACTCTTAGACATTTGAAGTTAATAAGATTACTGTAAGATTTGTGTTCAAACACACGATATACTCCAGTTGCTGCTTTTTTATCGCCTTCCTTTCCTGTCTCTCTTCCTTTTTTAGCTTTTACCTATATTACATGCCCCTTCAAAATCCACCAAAATAATCCTCTGAAACTAGAACTAGAAGGCACTTGCTGAAATTAGTCAGTAATAGGTTTAAAACCAACAAGAGAGAGTACTTTTTTTTTTTTAATGAAATGCATAATTAATTTGTGGAATTCGTTGCAGATAGTATAGTCAAGTTCAGATGTATCAATAAATGATAGATTTATTAACGGCTATTGAACAGAATGATTAGGGAGTTTTTTTCTGGCATCTCTAACTCAATACATGGTGGATACCTGGGAGGGTATTGAATAAAGAATAAAATCACTCTAGAGATCTGGTTCGCTGCTCTTTTTGTATAACATCCACTTCTGCCATTGTCAGAGATGGGGTACTGGGTTAGATGGACAGTTGGTCTGACCTAGTATGGCACTTGTCTTATCTTCTGATGTACCTATTCAGCACAAATAGAAAATAATTCTAAAGCCAATGTCTTCAAAACCATATTTAGGCACATATTAAAACAGAACCATACAAGAGACACTAGAGCATAATCAGAAACATTCAATAAACTTAAACATTAGGCAGAGCAAACAGGGTGCTAGGAGACGTACCCAAAGAGACGTATCAGAGGTCTGTTCTTTTATCATGGGAGGAATGTACAACTCATAACTTTAACTGCAAGTGCCTTGTTTTTAAAATATTTTTCCCTTTTACATCCCCATATTCTTATGAGGAAAGCCAGATTTATCAAGGTGAGTAGAACACACTTCTGGTTTGTGTGCTTTGTTTTTCTTTAAAAAATTTTCTTTAAAACATTAACATATACCTTATCCTTTTAAACCTAAGTACTGCTACCAAAAAATGAGAAATAAACTTTCAGCTATTCAAAAAATAGTCTTCTGTTCATCTTCCCTTTCTTTTCTTTTTCAATAGGAAAGCCTAGGAGTACAGGTATTTAGTAGGGTCTATTTGAGTTATTAAAAAGCTGATTTCAAGATAGGGGCATCTTCTGTATGTGTTACAAAAAGTGCATATACACAGTGGTAAAGCTTATTCAGGTTCTTGCAGTATCCTTCATTTTTTAATAAATATACTTGGAATAAGGAATTGTTAATATCGGAACAACCTTTTCAGTTGTGACTATTCCACATCTTACCTTATGTAGGCATTTGTCCTGTGCCAGAACTGTTTCCCCTTGCAGAGACCTTTTTTTAATTAGAAGTGTGGAGAAGGCTTACTGTTGCCTGACAAAATGGATCCACTGCTCATGAGACTTTTCTTTTGAAGTGTTTCTTATTTACACTTACTTTCCATGTAGAAATTGAACTATGGCATCTGAAAATTGGGATCTTACTTTTTGTGTGTGTGTATGTGTGCGCGCGTGTGTGTATATGTGTGTGAGACTAATGCAAAGCCCTGTCCTGCAAATATTTATTCTTGTGCTAATTCTATATACTCTGAGCAGCCTCGTGGACTATGCATTGCTAAAAAGGTCAGCTTGGATGTTGCCTTTGCAGTAATTGGGATCTATATCAGTAGTCACATATTGCAAGATTTGATGAGTGTGCCACAGGGAAGGGCAACAAGGTTGATTAGTGGAAGGAAGGGGTTCCATATGAAGAGAGACTAAAGGGTACCTGTAGACATGTGGGATGTCTGCTCCAGTGCACTGTAATTTAATTGAGTTTTCTTGAGCATACTAATTTAGCACATTCCAGCAACCTTGGCATCTTGTGTATTCAGTGACCCAGTGCTTCAGTATAGCGGCAGGAGTGCTATAACTGAAGCTCATTGAACAAGCTTTAGTTAAAGCACCCTTGCTGCCATTTTGAAGCATGGGATGCTGAATACAGGGAAAGCTGTGGGCTCTTTAATTAAATAGAGTGGCTCCTGAGAGCTCTAATTAAAGCATGCCCCCCTCGTACCTTTAGAGCACATGTAAAGATACCCAAAGAGCCTAGCCCTCTTCAGTTTAGAAAAGAGATACTTGAAGGAAGTCATAATAAGGGCTTACAAAATAGTGAACGGAGAAGAGAAAGTAAATAGGCATTTATTATTTACTCTCTCTTAAAATATAAGGAATGGGGGTTACAAAATGAAGCTAGAAGTTAGGTGGTTGGATGAATGGACAGTAAGGTGGACAGAAAACTGTCTGGATCATAGGCCTCAGAGAGTGGTAATTAATAGGTCGATGTCTAGTTGTCAGCTGGTATCAAGTGGAAAGCCCCAGGGGTTGGTCCAATATTTTCATCAGTGACCTGGGCGATGGCATAGAGTGCACCCTCAGCAAGTTTGCAGATGACACCAACCTGTGGGGAATAGTAGATATTCTGGAGGGTAGGGAGACCTTGACAAACTGGAGGATTGGGCCAGAAGAAATCTCATGAGGTTCAATAAGGAGAAGAGCAACGCCCTGCACTTAAGATGGAACAATCCCATGCACCAGTACAGGCTGGGGACTGACTGGCTAGGCAGCAGCTCTACAGAAAATGACTTGGGGGTTACAGTGGACAATAAGATGACTATGAGCCAACAGTGTACCCTTGTTGTTAAGTGGGCTAATGGCATACTGGGATGCATTGGTAGGAGTGTTGCCACTAGATCAAAGGAAGTGATTATTTCCCTATATTTGGCACTGATGAGACACATCTGGAGTACTGTATCTAGTTTTTCTCCCCCACACCTCACTGCAGAACAGATGCAGAGACATGGGAAAGAGTTCAGGGGAGGGCAATGAAAATAGTGAGGGGGCTGGGACACATGACTTCTGAGGAGAAGCTGAGGGAACTGGGCTTATTTAGTCTAGAGAAGAGGAGACTGAGAGGGGATTGAATAGCAGCCTTTAAGTACCTGAAGGGGAGTTCCAAAGAGGATGGAGCTAGACTGCTCTCAGTCCTGGCAGATGACAGAACAAGGATCAGTGGTCTCAAGTTGCAGCAAGTTGGTTAGATATTAGGAAAAACTTTCATTAGGAGGGTAGTAAACACACTGGAACAGGTTACTTGGAAAGGTTGTGGAATCTCCATCCATAGAGGTTTTTAACACCTGGATAGACGAAGCCATGACTGGGATGATATAGTTGGGGCTGGTCCTGCTTTGAGCAGGGGGTTGAACTAGATGACTTCCTGAGGTCCCTTCCAACCCTAATTTTCTATGATTCTAAGAGGGACTATGGTCTGACCCAGTTTGCTGGCTGCAAGCCCCGCCCCCCCCCGTGGGAAGCTCCACTGCCCCACCAGTCTGAGTCTACCAGTCACACCTGAAATATTGGTTTACAATACTCAGAATAGGAGTACATAATATATTGAGTTTCTAACTTCCATTTTGAGTATTTTAGGCCCCTACATTTAACAGGGAAAGGAAACTAATTTAATCTCTTCAAAATAAATACAGTGCAAAAAGCAGCTGAGAAAATAGAACTGCTTAAGAAACTAAACATAAAAGCACAGTTAAAGTAGAATATCAAATATATCTTCAATAAGAAAATTATATCCCTTATGACAAACAATTCTGGTAATCTTGTATAAAGTACAGAAGCATAGTAAATATAATTGTACTAGCCAATTGCCCGGGGACAGAGTCCCCGTGTTGTTCCTCCTGCCCCCACTCCATCAGGGCCCAACCCCCCCCCCTTTCCTCCTGCCACTTGTGGTCTAGGCCCACATCCCCCTTCCCTGCCTTGGCGACAGGGAGAAGGGAGGGGCAGAGCAAGTCTCAGACCAATGCGGGAAGTGTGGGGTAGGACTGGGCCTGAAGGTGGGGAGAAGCCAGCCCACTGTGGCAGGGCAGAGGGGAGAAGTAGCGGGCCTAGGCCAACACGGCTGCGGCAGGGGAAAGGAGGAGCAGGGTGGGGGAGGCCCGCTCCTTCCCTTTCTCTGCTGCTGCTGCAGTGGGCTGAGCCTGCTGCTTCCCCCCACCCCCACAGCGGGCCCACTCCTCCCTGCCCCTCCCCTCTCTCCACCACTGCTGTGTCAGCCTGGGCCCACTCTTTGTCCCCCAGTGCCAGGGCGTACCTGCTGCTTCCTCCCTCTGCATCGGCCCTGCAGACAGTGATGACAGAAAGGGGAGAGGGGCGGGCTGACGCTAGGGCCGGTGGCTTCATCCCAACTCCACTGCCCCCTCCCGCGCTGCCACCTCTAAGAGGTGGGGGCAGGCAAGCTCTGGTGGCCTCACTCCCCTATCTGCTCCATCGTCGCTGCCTGCAGGGAGCAGGGCAGGGGGGTTGAGGCCTTGCCCCCCATTCCATCTGTTCCATTGCTGCCGGCACTGCCTCTGTCCCCTGTGTCCCTGCCATCATGGCAGCACTCCACCGTGCTGCCATCTCCTGTCCCAACACTGTATTCATAGTCTGGTTGTTTCAGTCAGCCAATTGGAGTGCGAATAAAGCATTATGGACAGACAGACTAAGGCTTTATAATATTAGAGTTGAAATTTATTCACCTTTTTATTAAAACTAAGTAGGAATAAGTTTTGGATTATGTTTTATAGTAGACAAAAGATTACCTTAAAAGCCCTGTTTGTGAATTGTCCGATAATGTAGAAAATAGTATCTAAGGGCATCTATACTTGTATGCCAGGTGGAGGAGGTGGTGCACTTTAATTAGAGCAGCTTTGAGAGCTGCAGCATCGCATGTATTTGGTGTCCTGCACTTCAAAATGGCGGTAGGGGTGCTTTAACTAAAGCTTGCTCGATGAGCTTTAGTTAAAATGCCCCCATTGCTGTTTTGAAATGTGGGAATGCTTAATACATATGACATGGAGGTTGCTAGAGCATGTTAATTATCAGGCTCCAGCAGACTTGCAATAGCCTCAATTAATCGAGCAGAGCTCTGTCACATGTATAGGTTCCCCCAAGTGTTTTTACTTGCAGAAAAAATCTGATTCTGCTTTTGCAAACCACAAATCTTCCTGGGTAAAAAATTATCATCAGATACTAGATTTTTTTCAGAACTTAAAAACTTTATTACAGATAAATATTGATTTACTTGTATGTAAATTAATTTAACATGCTTGACTAATTTATTTTAAAAAGCAAAGCGGTATATTATTTAAAGGTGCATACAGGCATACCTCGTTTTACTGCACTTTGCATTATTGCGCTTCGCAGATATTGCGTTTTTTACAAATTGAAGGTTTGTGGCAACCTTCATTGTTGTCTTATTTTAAGAAATTGCCACAGCCACCCCAACCTTCAGCAACCACCACCCTGATCAGTCAGCAGCCATCAACATCGAGCCAAGACCCTCCACCAGCAAAAAGATTACGACTCGCTGAAGGCTCAGATGATGGTTAGCATTTTTTAGCAATAAAGTATTTTTTAATTAAGGTATGTACATTGTTTTTTAGACATAATGGTATTGCACACTTAATAGACTACAGTATAGTGTAAACATAACTTTTATATGCACTGGGAAACCAAAAAATTCGTGTGACTCGCTTTATTGCGATATTCGCTTTATTGCAGTGGTCTGGAACCGAACCTGCAATATCTCCGAGGTATGCCTGTATTTATAATCAAGAAATGTAACAGCTCTTCTACGGCCCATGTTGCTGGAAATAAATCAGTCTTAATACTGAGTATACGAGACAGTTTATGTATGGTTATAGGCCTGAGCAGGGCAACAGTTTTTTTTGTTCGTTTGTTTTGTTTTGTTTTGCTTTAGATAAGCTTGTAAATATACAGAACTTAGAGATGCACTCTGACCACAGTTCAGATACTCTACTTTACTTCTTCCTTCTAAGCAGGCCTGTGAACTGTGGTCTTTGGAAGGTTTGAGACTTGTTTCATCTTTTAAATGGGTTCTTCACACTTTCAGGAGTCTACAAATGTTGCATCTACTTTTTATGGTGTTTTATGGCCCCATAACTTATCTTACTATTCAGTTAGTTTGCAATTTTAAAATGTGGTCAACATCACTGAATGCACTTTGTGAAAAACGGAGGCTCAGAATTAATTCTAGAGAAAAGTTACTGTATTTGAAAAATCGTATTTTTCTACTTGAGTTTTTGTCTAATTTTGTTCTAGTCTTTATTATAGAAAAAGTGAACTAAGCAGGATTGGTCAGCAAAATTAATATTTAGAGTACATAGACAAGTATGTTTTGCACTTTCCATGTACCAGTGGACATGGGGAAAAAATTACAGAAATCATCTTGATTCATCTTTCTGTTCTTCAGTGTTTATAACTTAGTATAACTGTCTCATCTATCAATATTTCATGCCAGTGGTTCTGAACCCTTTTAGCCTCAAGGCACCCTTTCATAACTGTGTTCTGAAGTTTATAGTATTCCAGTCACTGAGCTATAATTTAAATTCAGAAAAAGATATGGAAGTGTGCTTTGAGGCTAAAAATGTTAAGAGCCTCTGATTTAGCTGGTATCAAGTGAAGGTGGTGGGGACATGATCCAACCCAGCTGCACCCTGCTTTTTGCACCGTCTGCCCCCCCATTCCTGTCCCAGTCTTCTACAGGGTCTCACATGCTGGTGACCATCCTCTTCCCCTGGCTTGGTCCTGGGAGCATGGGAGGAGCAGAGGGGACATGGGAGGAGCAGAGGTTGCAAAGAGTGGCACAAACCCACATCCACATTCCTGCCCGCCTGTAGTGTCCACCTGTATCAGAGTGCATGTTGGGGTGCAGGCATAGGTGGCACAGGAACTGCTGTGGGGCAGGGGATGACAGCTGTGATAGTCTCTGGAGGAGCAGCCACAGGCATTGCTGAATAGCTGGTATAGGGCATCAGATAAGAGGAAGAAAATATTTACCTCCTCTTGTGAGCCTGGCAGCTTGGCAACCATAATGCCATGGGCCCCTGGCCAGGGTCTGCAGACTATGTCCAAGGGATCTGCAAAAGATGACTGAACATTCAAAAGTATGTGAATGCCCACACTTAGAATTCAAAGGGGTCTGACAATTTTTTAGGAGTCCACTAATGGAAAAAAAAATAGAAATCCACAGCTTTGGGCAGTTGTTTGTAAGCCAGTTGCCTTGATCTCACTAGAAGACCATCTTTGTTGATAGAACTTCTTTCTTGCAGCAACAACAATCTATGTGATATTTGTACCATATTTGTGTGTGTGTGTGTGTGTGTGTGGGCGCGTGCATGTGTGTGTGAGACTTGTTTTTATTAAAATACCTTGGCTCATTCTGACCCATCTGTTTTTTTAAGTTAGTGTTACTGTTACTATCTCTTCTTTAAATACAGAATATTCTCAGATTTTGTGCCATGGAGTGTATTGTTACTTTTTGCAATCCCATGTTGTTCAAGATTCTGTAATATTCCCCTTTCTGATGAGATTCACATTTCCGAAAGCGAGGGAATGTTACTTGCCTTTGATTTTGGTGAGTTTTACAGGACACTTTTGGGTGCAAGTTCTAGAGAAGAAAGTCTTTTAATATCTGTACCTGGGGGTACAGATGTTATCTCTTATCATTGCAAATCAGCTGAAGGGATTATTGTGTAATTGCATAATTCAGTAGTTGTGGCATTAAAAAAAACTCACTTAACTATTACAGGTCTTAAGAAAAATAGTGACAGTGGCACCACTGCTGCTCTTCTGTACCAGCTGGCTAGTCTGTCTGTCAGTTTTTCAAGGACATGAATTTAGTTTTAAGGTATAAGAGAGGTTAAATTCTTGTACTTGGTCCAAAGCTGAATATCACCTTAAATGAATTGACATCTAATTCCTTCATAAATCTCAGCAACTTACTTGCATATTTTTACTCTTTCATTCATTCTTTTGAAATACCAGCAAAATCCTTAAAAAGTGATTAGACTAGGTCTATTCCATCAGTGCTGTCTTTTGTTTTTACCTGGCTGTTTTCTTTTAGATATTTTTAAAAATCCAATGCCCTGTTTCTGTAAAATGAGTTTAGTCTACCTTGAGCATTTATACTTCTTTCATGAGGATTTTGCTTGAAAGATTGTATGAATCCATCCACGTAGAGAATAAGAGACCAATAGAAAATAAAAAAGTGATGTAAAGAACTGATATATAGCCAAAAATATAAGTGACATTTTACTGATTTCAGTACTGGGTCCACGTTCATATATGGTTATATGTAGATATCACACTAATCAGTTGATGTGCCATTGATTTGATTTGATTTTTTTCCTGGATGAAGTACTAAGCAATGTTTTAGTAGACATTGCAAGCAGAACAGTATTTTTATGACCCGTAGAATGGGCATACATTATTTCCGAAATAAGACAAGATAGCAAAATGTCTAGATCATGTAAAAATTGAAGCAAAATAACAAAATGAGACAGTCTTAAAACTGCCTCAGAATTATTTGGTTTTCTAAAATCCAACAAACTGAGGTTGGTCAGTACACAATTCAATTTGTGGCTTGGTTGTGCAGCTCTTAGTAATTAAACATTGTATGAAAATGTTGCTCTGTATTTAAAGTAATCAGTCAATAACTTCAGGTCCTGTGCTTAAATGGCAGGTGTGCTTTTTAAGTGTGCTTTTTTTTAATGTATCCTGTGTATATGTGTTTGCTTTTTTCAGACAACTGTAAATACTTTGTTAGAGTAGCAAAAGCACGTGTACTGATCATTTTCTTTTGCAGTCAGTGCCTATTGGTCATAACACGTCAATGTCCTAGTGCTACATTGCTCTAAGTCAGGGGTTCAACTCACCTTGTGCCCTGGGCTGCATCTGGCGTGCAGGGTTCCATGTGGGCCAGATCCTACCTAGGGCTTGCTGTGGATGCAACACTGGTTTCAACCTGGGGCGTATAACAGTGGTAGAGGCCACTCCAGTTCCCACTACAGTGGCATCTCTAGCTTTAGCAGTGATATGGCCAGCTGCCAAGGTCTGAGGCTGGTGGCAGTGGTGATGGGCAAAGCACCTGGAGGGTGACTGGCTGTAGCAGCCTTTGCTTACCCTCCTGACACTGATCAACATGTCCATGGGGGCTAAGAATTTTAAATTCTGTGGCAAGCCATGTCCCCCAACTTGTGGTGGCTTCTGGTAGCCCTGCAGGCTGGACCTTTGCCTCTGCTTTAAGTGACTGTTATGATGGAGGCTGTCATCTGAATACGAAGTATGGAGAATGTTTCCAAAGGAAATATTGCTGGTAAGGGGTGATTACTCTTATCAGATGTTATATAAAATGGGTTTCACCTGCACCATGTAAGAATTGATTGAGATACTGATAGTACATGGCACCCTGGTGGAGAATCACTGATCAGTCTTTATTAAATACTCACTTAAAAAAATCTTTTTCTTGAGATGTATTCCATTTTTAAAGAAAGGGGTAAAATATGAGGGGGGAAGGCAACCGGTATGCAACTTCAGTGTATCAGATACTTACAGGTTATGTCTACATGGCAAGATACAGTACAGCATATGGCAGTTTGGGTAGCTGTAATAGGACAGCCTAAATTTACTCTGCTTCTGCATATAATGCTTCTCATACCAGTGCTAGCTTGTTTAGTTCTATTTAGTATATCTTAGGATGATACTGCGTTGCACAACTTAGATGTGCCCTATAGCTTCAACTGAAACTTTCCTTCTGTCCTTTTCTTCAGTTGCAGCTCCACATGGTTGTTCGAGGAGCAGATGATGATAGGGCTGCATGCAGATATTCATTTATATGTGAAGAAATTGTTTTCAGTAGAAAAATAGCTTGGGACCCAAACAACAGATATTCCTCCAGCCCCGTGGCTGGAGAGCTTCACAGGCTAGCCCTCTACTCCACTAGAGAGCTGCTCCCTGGGACGTGTTCAGGGGAGTCCATTAATTGAGAACCTACCCCAGGGGTGGGCAAAATATGGCCCATGGGCCAGATTCAGCCTGCCAAGGGATTCTATCCATCCTATAGCACAGGAAGAGGTCTGGGCCATGGCATGTGCAGCTGGTTCCACTGTTTCCAGGTGTTGAGTGGGGATGGGGTCATGTGTTGGCTGCACTCTGTTTCCCAGCAGCCCCGGCAGCAGTGGCTGCCACTGCTAGCATCTCCGCTGCCACCACTGGACCTGGCCCTGCTGCTTGGGCACCCCAGCCTGTCTTTCTCACACCACCATTGGGGTTGCTGTATGGAGCAGGTGGACAGGCAGGGTCTTCATGGAGATCAGCCTGGGACTCGTGCAGGCAGGGTGCTGGGAGTGGTTTGAGCGGGCAGGGGCAGGG
>NW_017728994.1:604540-616023 GCF_001723915.1 Gavialis gangeticus | reverse complement strand
CTCCACTAGAGAGCTGCTCCCTGGGACGTGTTCAGGGGAGTCCATTAATTGAGAACCTACCCCAGGGGTGGGCAAAATATGGCCCATGGGCCAGATTCAGCCTGCCAAGGGATTCTATCCATCCTATAGCACAGGAAGAGGTCTGGGCCATGGCATGTGCAGCTGGTTCCACTGTTTCCAGGTGTTGAGTGGGGATGGGGTCATGTGTTGGCTGCACTCTGTTTCCCAGCAGCCCCGGCAGCAGTGGCTGCCACTGCTAGCATCTCCGCTGCCACCACTGGACCTGGCCCTGCTGCTTGGGCACCCCAGCCTGTCTTTCTCACACCACCATTGGGGTTGCTGTATGGAGCAGGTGGACAGGCAGGGTCTTCATGGAGATCAGCCTGGGACTCGTGCAGGCAGGGTGCTGGGAGTGGTTTGAGCGGGCAGGGGCAGTGCCAGGGCTGGGGCTCGAATCACAGAGTTGGTGACAGTGCAGGGCTGTGCGGGGAGCAGATCACAGCTCTGCCCTGGGCGTTGGCTCCATGCTGCCACTGCCTCACCATCCTAGCCACCGTCTTATTCCCAGATGCTCCATGGAGACCCTGCCTGTTCACTCCATCCAGAGCCCGTGGACCAGTCTAGTAGTCTACCGCTTAAGACATTTTAGTGAGCTGTTGCTGCGGGAGGAGGGGAGAACTGATCCCCACCCCTCCCTGCCCACAATTGCTCACCAAAACTCCCTAAGTGGCTCTCCAGCCCAAATAAGTGCCCATCCCTGGCCTAACCTTTCCGCTGCCTGGGAAGTAGGCAGGCTGTCAAGTGGCAGTTGGCAGCTGCTGAAGAGCAGCAGTTGCCACAGATGGGCTGGGGAGAGTTCCTGCCCAAGAAGAATGCCAATCAGTGTCCCTTACTAGGATCCTCCCTGGTTCTCCCCTGCAGGAGAATACCTGAGAGAAATTCAGAGAGAGTAGAGAAGCACTCAGCCACTGTGGCAGTGCTCCTGAACCCTTGTGGCAGAGGCACGGCACCCTGCCTTGCCCAGAGCTGCTTTGAGTCAGCTGGGCACCATGGCTGGCAGGCGTAAGTCAGATGGATCAGGAGCCAGCAGGAAAAGCCTCCATGTTCCTGGCTCCCAGCTCTTCTGGCTTCCCATTGCTGCCCTACCAGTCAGGAGTGGCAGGATAGCAATTTGGGAGCTGGTGGTTGTGGATCCCTACCACTTTTTAAAATCACTTCCCTGCCACTCAGCCAGGCAGCAGGATGGTAAGGAGAAGTTGGCAGGAGCCACAAGCTGGGTTGTGGAGGCTTTTCCCGTGGGTCCCACTCCGGCTTCCGCTTTTATGTTGCAGCTCTGCCATTCAGCTGGGTGGCAAGTGGAGGTAAACGAGAACTGGCAAAATCCCCTGCCTTCTGAAACTAGGGACCTGTCAGTCTGTGGAAGAGGCAAGGAGTGGTGGCTGCTGCTTTTCTAACCCACCAGTTTATGGGACTGGGGGAGGAAGGAGAGTGGGTGACCCCAGTCTTAGGAAGCTGGGGAGCCTTTCCCTGTGTGGCAGACTTACAAATTCAGCCCAGCTTGAATGAGCTTGAAAAATCTTCGTTTTGATTGGTGGAGCCCATTCACCAATCAGGTAAGGGCTGGGTGAGGCTGGCCCCACCACTTACATGGAGATGGGGGGCCTCCCAGACCTGACTGAAGCCTGCATCCTGCAGGTCTGGCAAGCCTTCGGAAGCAGAGCCTCCGGAGTGAATAAAAGGAGCTGTGTGCCCAGCAGGTGGCAGATGTGTTGAGGGACAAAGAAGCTGGTGGAGGCTAAGAGCTGGGGAGAGCTGCCCAGCAGGTGGAAGTTGTAGCCCAGAAGAGCCCCAGAAGACTCCCTTGGTGGGACCAGAGTGGCAAGTGGTGTCAGCCCCAGCTGGTGCACAGTGTGGTGTATGGGGCAGACCCTGGGAGCTGCAGGAAGCAGCTTGGGTCTGCTACCCTTGGCATGCAGCCAAGGACTTGGTATCCAAACTCTGGGAGCGGTGTCAGGCCTCTTGGGTTTGCATCCCCTCCCCAGTATGAGGCTGGGCACCTGGGAGGCACCAGTATGGTGTGGTGGAGGTCTGGTGGGGTCTGGGTTTCAGGACCTGCATGAGGCAGCCCAAGCCCCAACAGAGGACATAAGGCAGGCCCCTGGGTGGCCCTGACAAGGCACCTGTGGCTCCAGGAGCCCCTCCCAGTCTGCTCTCTGGATGCATGAGTACCCAGGGAACGGGTCCCCAGAGAGGAAGAAGCCCTGAGAGGGGGTCCTGAAGGTCAGGGGCCGGGGGGCCTATCAGGGGCTGAGGAGGTACTGGGATGTCTGCAGGTCTGGCAAGCCTTCGGAAGCAAGCCTTCCTTATCCCCCTAGGAGTGGTGCCAGGGTTTGGCACCCTAGGGGAATGCCCAGTTCTCAGCCACGTGAGTACCTGGAAGAGGGGACTTGTGCCTCATATTTTGTAAATATTTATTTATTGTTATCCTTTAATGTGACCGGGGTTATGTCATCTATCTGAGGTTTATCTTTATTTACTTGTTGTTCATGTCAGAACTTACCTGTTGATACCTGTTGTTTATCTGCCTTTCTTGTACAGCTGTTGGAGACAGTTGCTTATCTACATAGGGACCCATGCCCTTTTCAGGTGGTGGTCCCTTGGGCCTTTGATTATAGAGCATAATGGTATTTGGGTGATCTGAATATTGTATATATTTATCAATGATCTCTTATAAATCTGTAAATAGAATTTATAAATCTATAAATTTGGTAGCTTGATAGACACCTGGCTGTGGCATCTGACCTCGGTCCTCTTTCCTGCTAGGGGCAGGGGGGTCAGATTTATATTTATAAATCTGTAAATAGAATAAACCTGTATACTAATAAACCTGTAAATAGTTAAGTTGCCCTGGTTTGACTCTATAGAGCATTAGAGGGGGGCTGTCCTGGACAGCAGCTCTCCTGCCTGGCCACCTATCCCTTCCAATTTAAGGGGGGAAGCACATACTGCAGTGCACCCGGGTTACACCTGGTTCCACTCTTCCTCATCTCTAGTAAGAGTTAAGTTGGGGGAAAGTGGACAGATGTTCAGTCTTCCAGAAGCAATTTTCCCCAAAGTAATTTAAACCTGGTGGTTGCTGGTTTATTTGCTTCCTGGAGTGGCTGTCTGCTCCAGGAGAAAAAACCTGAATGTTGATGCACTTTAGGTTTCTGCTGGGAAAACAGCAATTCTCCCAGTACCTGGTCTGAGCCCACACTGAAAAGATTTTTTGTTGCTAGTTCTGAGTCACCCAAGGGCCTCTCTTCCTATATTGCAAAATAAAGGTGCAGAAGCTTAGCTAGTTTCTACTGGGCCCAGAAATCTACCACATTACTATCTTAGTAGACAGGAAAATTTTCCTTGGAGTCAACCATGACTCCCAAGATCCCTCTCAGCTGGTGAGCTGCTGAGGAGGTCACTCCCCAATCTATACGTGTGCTGGGGATTCCTCCTCCCTAGGTGGAGTACCTTGCATTTATCTTTCTTGAATTGCATCCTATTTTGTTCTGCTCATTGATCCAACCTGTCCAGATCAGACTGTATCTGCTCCCTGCCCCGGTGTGTTAACTTTGCCCCGTAACTTGGTATCATATGCGAACTTGGAGAGGGTACTCATCAATCATTGATGAAGATATTAAATAACGCTGGTCCAAGGACCGAACTCTGTGGGACCCCACTGCCCACCTCATTCCAGGCCGAGAACGACCTGTCCACCACCACTCTCTGGGTGCGGTCCCTAAACCCGTTGGCCACCCACCTGACTGTAAGTGTCTACCCCAAAGCCTGCTGGCTTTCCTATGAGAATAGGATGTGAAACTGTGTCAAAGGCTTTCTTAAAGTCCAGTTAGATGACATCAGCCTCAGCTCCTGTGTCAAGGCAGTGTGTGACCAGGGTATAAAATGTGAGACCTGGAGAATCTGGAGAGGGTTCAGAGGAGGGCCACTCACATAAAATACCATACGAGGGGAGGTTGAGGGATTTGGATCTCTTCAGCTTTCACAAGAGACATCTGAAGGGAGACCTTGTAGCCGCCTATAAGGTTATCAAGGGATGTCAACAGGGAATTGGAGACGTACTATTTACCAGAGCACCCCTAGGAGTAACTAGGAATAATGGGTGCAAACTAGTGGAGAGTAGATTCAGGTTAGACATTAGGAAGAAGATTTTTACAGTAAGGGTGGCCAGCATCTGGAATAGGTTTCCAAGAGAGGTGGTACTATCACCTAACTTGGAGGTCTTCAAGAGGAGGCTTGATTAGACACCTGGCTGGGTTCATCTGACCTTGGTCCTCTTTCCTGCTAGGGGCAGGGGGTCAGATACGATGATCCTTTGTGGTCTCTTCCAACTCTACAATCTATGAAAAAATTAGGCAACTGTGTTGTCTATGCCTACATGGTCAGAAGGGTCACTAATTGGCTGAAGGGCTGCACCCAGAGAGTGGTGGTGGATGGATCATTTTCAACCTGGAGGGATGTGGACAGTGGGGTTCCCCAGGGCTCGGTCCTTGGGCACTGTTCAACCTCTTCATCAGCGACTTGGACGAGGGAGTGAAAAGCACCTTGTTCAAATTTGTGGATGACACTAAGATGTGGGGAGAAGTGGGCATACTAAAGGAGAGGGACAAGCTACAATCAGATCTGGACAGGTTACAGGTGTGGGCAGATGAGAACAGGATGGGTTTCAATACTGACAAGTGCAAGGTATTACACCTGGGAAGGAAGAATCAGCAACATACCTACAGGCTAGGGAACTCCCTTCTCATCACCACAGAGGCAGAAAAAGATCTTTGAGTCATTATTGACTCCAAGATGAATATGGGCTGCCAATGTGGGGACGCAGTTAGGAAGGCTAACCGCACCTTGTCATGTATCCATAGATGCATCACGAGCACGTCCAAGGAGGTGATCCTCCCCGTCTGTGCAACATGGGTCAGGCCACTGTTGGAGTACTGCATCCAGTTCTGGGTGCCGCACTTCAGGAGGGATGAGGACAGCATGGAGAGGGTCGCAACAAACCGAAAGTCCAATTATTCTTATTCTGGGCATAAATGCTTGTCTAACTCTTGGTCATTTCCACCCTTTGCAATCTTTTTTTCCCCTTTTTCTCTGCATTGTTCCTTTCCAGACTGAAATAATGCAACAGTTAAAATTATTTTCCTTTGATCATTTGACTGTTCTTTTACATATCTTCCTTATTGCCTACCATTCTCAAGTTTCAGTTACTTTTTTGCTTACAACGGTCTACATATCTCGCACCACATCTTAGATCTTACTTGCATCTTGGATCATACTGCACCGTATCTTTCCTCCTACTCCTCATTTGTGATGTTTTATGGTGCAGTTGCCCAATTCTGTTGCACAAGCCCCTCCTCTGCTCACTAACATTCAGTTTAAAGGAACTATTCTTTCTTGAGGCCCACACTTAATAGCTCTGAATAATTGAATGACTAACTTTTGATATGAGATGAGATCATAAATACCTATTTTGTATAGTATCTGTTTTATGTTGCATGTTATATATATGGTAATGTATGTATAATATTAACAATTTCAAAGTGGGTCTCTTTCACTAGGTTTTCCAATAAATACTGTTTTACTTGAGTTGAGGTTTTCTAATACCATTTGAAAAAGTTCCAACACAGGCTCCTTATTGTCATAAGGACATTTTGACAACAGTTGCCTTTATTTTATTTTATTCAATATATATGCTGTCTCTACCAACATTGTGCACAGTCCCATTTGAAAGACAATTTGATGGTTCCCTTGGCCTTAAGGAGATGGTCATAATTCAATACCTTGGTAATTACAGTATTACCAACTTTGTTTCATATTCTAGCCCTTTTTAAGCACCATAAATGATAAATGGATTACATTTCCTGGAGTTTTTGTTATAAGATGTTTTTGCTTATTTTAAGTATAATTTTAATTTTCATAGATTTCATAGACTGTAGGGCTGGAAGGGACCTCGTGAAATCATTAGGTCCAGCCCCTTGCCCAAGGGGGCAGGAAGTCAGCTAAAGTCAAAAGATCCCAGCAAGATAGGCATCCAAATATTCCTGAAAGTGTCCAGAGAAGGTGCTTGCACCACCTCTGTGGGGAGTCTATTCCAGGCCCTGGTGGCTCAGACAGTGAAGACGCTTTTCCTCATGTGCAGCCTAAAATGGTCTTGCAGGAGTTTGTGACCGTCGGTCCTTGTCTTTCCTTGGGTTGCTCTGGTGAACAAGCATTCCCCCAGATCCTGATGCACATCTCTTATGTACTTGGCTGCCACCAAGTCACCCCTGAGCCTATTCTTCTCCAGGCTGAAAAGTCCCATGGCTCTTACACTCTCTTCATAAGGCCTGCTCTCCTGCTCTCTGATCATGCGCGTGGCTCTCCTCTACACTCTCTCAAGCTTCTCCACATCCTTTCTGAATTGTGGAGCCCATAATTGGATGTGGTACTCCAGCTGTGGCCTCACTAAGGCCAAGTACAGTGGGAGGATGATTTTCTAGATCTTGCTTGAGATGCATTGGTAGATGCAAACCAGAGTTTTATTTGCTTTTCCAACTGTGGTATCGCATTGGTGGCTCATGTTGAACTTGTCGTCAGTCATGACCCCCAAGTCTCTTTCAGCCATTGTGCTAGTGAGCCTGTAAGTGTGATGCTTTTTTTTTTTTCATGAGGTGTGGAGCACCTTGCATTTCTTTGTATTGAATGCCATCAGGTTTTCATCCATCTACCTTGCAAGCTTATCACCAGTATATTCTCCAGTGTGAGCACTCTTTCTCATAGTGTGGTGTCATCAGTGAACTTAGCCAGTCCACTTCTGACACCAGAGTCCAGATCATTTATAAAGACATTGAAGA
This sequence comes from Gavialis gangeticus, assembly GCF_001723915.1. Lineage (NCBI taxonomy): Eukaryota > Metazoa > Chordata > Crocodylia > Gavialidae > Gavialis > Gavialis gangeticus. The sequence continues at coordinate 609,136 of NW_017728994.1, read as the reverse complement.
GTACAGGTCCGAGAACAGAGCCTTGGGGGATACCACTGGTCACTGTGTGCCATGTTGATTCAGTTCCGTCAACTACCACTCTCTTAGTCCAATTTTATTGTTGTGTACTGAGCATTTCACTTGGACATGTTCTTTAATGAACATTTTTGTATTGGCTCATTCTGTTAGTAGAGTGAGAAAATTTTAATTGGTATGGTTGTGTCATAATAAGCTTCAGTGCACAGGAACAGAATAAAGAATCATAATTGTACAAAAACACTTGCATATGTCTTTGCTAAAATTTGATCTACCAGGTGTCCCAAGCATAGATTAGTTTGACTTTTACTACAGTGTAATAGGCTTAAGTCAGGGCCGATGAAATGTTTCATGACTGAAAAATACCTAGGAAGACAAATTAATGTCAAATTTGAAAGTCCTTTGGTGTTTGTTGCTCTAGCTGTTCTAAGTACCTAGTAACTCGGTGTTTAAGGAACAAATAAATTACAGAAGTCTGCCACCATATATCAAGTAGCTTGAAACCAGACCATTGTCAATGAACTGCCACCGTAATACAAGTTCCTATTTTGGCAGGACAGTAAGAAAATACTGTATTCTGAGTCTGTCAGGGATGGTATAATATTAGCTGTTTAGGTTTGTCAAAAGTTAAGCACATCTGGCCATCTTTTTATGAATATTTTTTTAATATTTTATATATCCAGTTTTCTAAAAGGAAAAGATGCAATTCACCCCATAATGTCCTAATAGGCTAGTTATTGCCTCTGATTGAACAAAATAAAACTATTGCATCTTGCTTTAGTTGGCTATCGTATAACGCAAAGATAGTTTTAAAAAACCTGTGTTTTTAAACTTAGTTTAAAAAAATCTTTCCTTAATTTGTTAATCATTTGATACTCTTATTTTACTTTGACTTAAATCCTATGCTTGCAAAATATATATATACAACCTGGATGTTAGTGTAAAAATGATTCACTACGTTTGAACAAGTATATTTTTGTGATAGATAAAATATTATATTTTTAATATTGTTAGTCATCAAGGCAGGTTGGGCAAGTAGTTTTTTATGTCTTTGTTGGTGAGTCTTTTCTTTGGCTGTGTTTTTCATTGTGCTCTTAGTTCAAGTTGTCTGTTGTTAGCACTGCTAAAAACTGCAACCCCCTTTTTTAGGTACTTGACTTAAGTTGTAAGCTATTGTGAAGCCTACATCTTGCCTCAAGAACCTCCACAGGATCATCTTGCCTTGCTACCTTGAAAAATAAAAAACCCTACAACTACCATTTTCATGGAAAATGTAGGTGATTTTTCAGTACAAAGAATATTAAATTTACATTTCATTCATTATAAAAATAATTGTTTCATATTCATGAAATCAATTTCTGTTGACCTTAGAAATCTTGGCTTTTGAGAGTTCTCCAGTTTGCAGAAAATTCACTTGGAAAGTTCCTTTATCCTCCCAAGCCCTGATTTGACAGTGTAATTTTGTCTGTTGTGAAAGGCTTATGCTAAGCAGCCAAGCTTAGATCTTTGGTCAAAAGAAGGGATGGCAGTTTTGAAGCCCTTATTTTGGTATCATACTTTGAAACTTTGTTGCGTTAAAGCATTTTGTATGCTGAAGGCCCTTGGTGCAACACGTGTAATGGGATCTGAGCCCTGATCTCAATAATAGTGTCTCCTGCCATGCCACATGTGCATGCCAGGACACGTGATTTTGGGATGAAGGTTCAGATCCCAGTGGCCTCATTACTGCTTGCCAGTGCATGGGAAGCCTGGAATCATGATCCTGGGCTCCCTCTTTAGCAGCAGTTTGAAAGCCGGGTGCCTGCAGGTAATTGGTGCTTGCCGTAGGACAGTGTTGGGGTTTGGGACTGTCTTCAGTGCAGTCCTGAGGCTGGGACTGACAATCAGCTAATCTTCAGTCCCAGCCCCAAGACTACATAGGATTTTGTAACTGGCTTTGGTTTGTCCCTATCCTGTTACACATTCAGTTTAAGGTGCTATGGAAACCAGCCACAAAAATATTACATCTTTTGTAGGAGTCAATGGCATGACAAAATTGTAAACCAGCCACAAAACTATTCTACAAAAGATGTAATATTTTTGTGGCTGGTTTACAATTTTGTTATGCTATTGACTCCTTGAACAAGTGGCAGGGTTACTATTTACAGCATGATTAACAAGTTAATCATTATCTTGTGTCTGTTCTTACTGTACAAAGAAACCTTTCATCTGCATGTCACTGGCAAGTCGCCTGCAAGCCTGGGTGCCTAATGGCAAAAGGTCATTATTATCTGTTATCTGCTTGGTAACTTAAATTAAACAAGTTTGGGTTTTTCATGTTATGAAAGTCACTGTCCATACAGCTATATAGCTGGTACCCTTATGACAGTTTTGGAAGAAAGATTGTATCTAATCATCATGAGGACCTTCATAGTGTAGCTATGGAATAGGAATGTTGCATTTGTAGCTTCATTTTACTAAGTGAGGGGAGGAATGGCAAAAATCTATTCAACCATCTGTTAATAATACTTATTTCAAACCTCACAAAGTTGACTATTTTATACTCTCAAATAAGAGCTAGTTAAATTATTATATCTTCTACGGACACTATATTACTAGAGAATTCTGCTTCAATTTTAACCATCTGTACTGAGATTCTGTCCCTGTGTTGCACAGGAAAACTAATAAGAAGGCAAAAATATTGTGATTAAGTGTGGTTTGAGTATTGATTTGAAACAAGGGGAGAGAATAAAATAATGAGCAATGGTAGACTCAAGTTTTGCTGTTAGTGTATATTACATTAAGCCCCTTGAAGTGGAAATTACAATGATTAAGAAGATGAGGAAGATTTGAGCTGATGTGAAATTGACAAAAACAGTCCATGGCACCTCTGCCTTTAAAAAAAAATTTAAACTTAATCTGTGTATCTTGGGGTTTTTTTTTAACTGTAAAACATGTCCTGTATTTTAATAGAAAACTCTGCAAAATTAAAATAACATCCAAAGCAAAAGTTTAAATGAACTTTTCCATGGAATCTAGGAAGAATTTACAATTGTGCTTTTTCATGGTTAAGTAATGAAGTCAACAAAACCTTTCATTCAGTGGTATCATAATAGTTAACACCTGTTTCAACTGCTTAATGTTTTCATTGAACATAACATTTGCAATTCCGTTTTTCTTGAACAAGGAAAATAGGATATAAGATATTACATACTCAGGAGAACCATAATAAGTATAAGAGTTCAGTTTAAAATTTGAAATACTTACTATGCAATTTAAGCAGGCATGTTTCAGTAGTTTACAAATTATTACTGGCATATTGTATAAAATGAAAATAAATTTTATTAAGGACCCACAGGTTGGTACGTAGGAGGATATAGATAGCCATTTTGTATTCTAGGTGGAGATACATATGTCTGTTAGATTAAATCATGTGGCTCCAGTCACCTAGAGTAGCTGTAGTGTAAATGTTATAAAATGAAATATGTTTTCTGTGCTTCCTTTAAATTTGTTTGAGCGTTAATTACATCATTTAATAAATGGGATCTTTTGAGCCGTGCTCTGCATATTTAACTTCCAAAAACTGCCAATGTGATATTCAGAATTGAGATTTATTTCACAAGTCAGAATATGAAAGGTTAAGATTCTTTCAGGATTTTTTCTAGGTTAAAAAGAAATTAAGGTTACTCTGCATTGATATAGTAAACTCCACTTTTCTTTAAGTGTTAACAGAAATTAACACTCAATTTGTCTCAGTTTAATTAGGTGAAGGTGGGGTTAAGTATTCAGGGTCACACAGGGGGAATTGTGCCCATGTGCCACAGTGTTTGGGGGGGAGGGGTTACAGGTTTGTGTCGAGGGGGAACTGCACATGAACGGAGCACGGTGGTGATGGGGTACCTGCATGAGGGCTCAGTACAGCAGTGGGTGAATAGAGCACCGTGCTCCCGGTGAAGTGTGCATGGTCTGCAACCTGTTGGGCATCTGGCCTCTGGGGCTAAGAAGTTGGGCAGCCCTGTCTTAGACATTATTGCTGTTGGTGACAATTGTTTTGCCACAAATAATATTTGCTCTTCATTTTCAGATCAGTTGCACTCTTGTATAGTTTTAAACTTTTTGTCTGCTGTGATTCAGAACATGTCACTCATATGTTTCTGTTTTACATATGGAGCAGTGCTCTTGAAATTTCTGCACGTTTCATACACTCTTCTTCCTGCGTAAACTGAAAGTGCTTGTGAATCAGCCACTGTCAAATTAAGCAACTGTCTGAATGTCTGTCTTTTTTTTAGCCTCTAACCCCATATTCAGACAGTAGGGCTGTGCAAAGCTTTGGGTGGTGATTTGTTTCGGAGGAAATTCAGCTCGATCTGGTGGCCGAATCTTTGAATCGAATCAGGGGACCAATTTAGAAGTCCAAATTGATTCAAAGCTCTCCGAATGTTTGGCAAAGATTTGGAGTGCTTTGATTTGGGCAGTCCCCAGTGGCTGCATCAGGGAGCTGCAGACACTCTGAGCTGGTAAGTACTAGGGGCAGGGGAGGGGGGCTGGAGAAGGGGAGAGGGGACCATAGAGAGGACCCCTGCCAGCCCCCCCCCCCCCCCC
>NW_017728994.1:588059-604310 GCF_001723915.1 Gavialis gangeticus | reverse complement strand
GGGGGCCCAAGAGAGAGCCCCCCTGCCAGCCCCCCCGCCCCCTCCTGCCCCAGCCCCTTATTTTTAAAAAAAGCTCCGATGCTCACTGGGTGCTGCTGGAATTAGTTTTGCTGAAATTTAGCATGGATCCGGTATCTAACAGAAAAACGGCATTAGGTGCCCCTCCTACCCAGCCCTGGATCCAGGGCCTCCTGTCTTGATTGAACTGGAACGGGAGACTTTGACTGGAACCACAGGAGGTGTGGTTTCAGTCTTGAAGGGGCATGGGCAGACTTTCAGGCTTTGCAGTGAAGGTGAGAACCTGAGGTGTTAGCCAAGGGGTGCCACATTTGAAACATGTCATTTTGTTGGGAAAGTTTATTGCAGGGCACACTCCCTGGGGGCACTCCCAATCCCCTGGCCTGCGCAGTTGGGGCACTTGCCATTGTTACCTCTTTGCTTGCCCTCTCCGTGACCAGGATTTTCAGCATGTGGCTTGGTAGCGGAACTGACAAGCTTAGCTGATGATAAATCTTCTACCATGTGTTCTAATCAGCGGAGCTGCGACTTGGACTCTGCAGTCCCTTGATTCTGCTGGGCTTGGTCAGTCTGTTGTAATCGCCATCAAGCTTCAGCCTGCTTGAGGTAGTGGTGCAACTGGGCAGCGCATAACATCCCCTCCTGCATCTTTAGCATAGTGATTGGGTCTGGTGGGCCAGCTGTATCTATGTGTCAAGTAGATGCCGGGCCCTTTCAGGATCTGCCTCGGGTGGCAATGCCCATTGCATAGCTAGAGGATCCTGCCATACTCGGGCCCAAGCCTGCACTCGTTTGATTATATCTCGGGGGTGTTCTTTTGGGAGTGGACGCATTTGACTTGCGCCCTGGTCCATGGTATAGATTCCAAAGAGCTTTCAGGCAATATCTGTCATATGGGCCTGCCACTCTCCAGTTCCTAGAAGGACAGGACTGATTCCTTTTGCTAGCCTGGGTAAAATTTCAGCCAAATCCATGCTTGAAAACAGAGAGAGATTTTTCTCAGCCTTTACTGGCCATTGGGTCCAGGCATTCTAAAGACATAGGGCCTAATTGAGCTTTTAATGCTTTTTACTCCATGGGGCTAGGGCAGGTGATTCTAACATGCTGCATCTGAGTTGTCTCTTCAGGCAGGGTTACACCAGGTCAGTGCAGTAGCCTTTGGTCAGCGGGAGCAGGAGCCCTACTGGCAGGAAGGTTTAGGTGTACAAGTTGCTCAACAGTGTGTGCTTCTGCTGAGTAGTTGGGGCGGGGATCAGGAGGGATAGGTGGAGAGGCAGAGGATGGGTAAAAAGGGGGGACAGATGGCATTACCACGGGCAGCATTTTGCCCCTTGGAACAGTGACGCTTTGGGAATCGGCTGTATTTCATGTTCCACCTGAATCTTATCAATAAGAGACTTGAGAGATTCAATCTCACGCTTTGCACTTCACAAATCATCTGTCTCTCTCTCCTTTATTTCAGCAGCTAGCACTGAAGCACAATTGAATAATTGCTGCTAGTCTACAACCTCAGGTTGACAAATAAGAGCATCCTTTTCCTGACACAGCCTTTCCTATTCTTGGCATTCGAGCCATAAGGCCTGAACACCCCAAGAAAACCCTTGGAGGGCAGCTGCTTTCCAGAAGGTTTGCTTCCGAGGTTTTTCACTCAAAATTCCCTCGGTCCAATCCCGGGTCATACTCCAAGTTGGGCTAGATGGAGTCTCCTGTGGCGCCTGCAACGGACCCCCATTCCATTTAACCCAACTCTCAATAAAATTATGGAGGTCACCCTGACCCCACACACACACACACAGGAAAAGCCTCTGAACCCACTGCCATGCTACTGGGAAAAGGTAAATGATGGGGTACAATAGCTGAGACGGCCCAGGAGAACCTAGTTCACACTGAGGTGGCCACACCCAAGAGAACCCAGTATGCCTGCTAGGCCTTACCCTGGCAGGATCGGGATGATCAGTCCCCTCCAAATATGTGTCAAATCCTGCCGACTACGCCAAGATGTTAGAACCCCACTCCATACAGAGCCCAATGACTAGGGAGACGACGGTCCAATTGCTCATGGATCCTGGTACTCATTAGCCAGAGCAAGCAGGGAGCAAACACCAGCACATATTGCTCACAACAGCTTTATTTAGAATAGAGACAGCTTGGGACCAGCTCCCTCACAGACACCCAGTCTATGAACACGGGGAGCAGCCCTGAACAATAATTCTTTTCACATTTTATACACCTTGGTTCATACATATTAACATTCACTCCACCTATCTCCCTCCTTGGGTTCCACCCATTTCTTCTCCCATCTCAAGCTCCTCCTCTGTTTATTATTTGTTTCATTAACATATGATTGCCTATGCATTTCTTTCATTTACATGCCTCTTTGCTAAGAGCGCATGCATAAGGCCATGAACCCAGCTACTCTCGGTCAACTACTGGTTCTTTCTAGTTTTCTGCTAACTTCAGCAGCCTGTCTAAGGTCTGGCCTCTGCCTTATCTCCTAATGATAGCTGGTTCACATCATGTTTCTTTTTGCCCAGTGTTTTATTTTATTCTGCATACTATTCCCTTTGTTTAAAAAAAACCTACTCGCCTAAGCATTTGCTAGATTATTTTAATACACCATTTTGTCTTGTGATCAGCAGCTTTTCGCTGAGACACAGGTTAAAGCCTTGTTCCAGCTGCAGATCCAATGCTTCCTAATAATCTAAATTCTTGTCACCCTAACAATCAGACCAGTGATTTGAATCACCAAATCGAATCACTGTCTCCTGAATTAGCTGAATCCAAAGTGAATACTAGCTGCTTTGCACTGGCCTATCAGACAGGATATGCTCTTCCGGGAAGAATGAGATCCATGACTTGGATCACTTTTTGTAGTCTTGTGTGTTCTTTGAAGAGATAAGAGGGAAATGGATCTCTCCATTAGTGGAAAATATTAACTACTGGGCTAAAGCATTAAAAACAATTTGGCTCCTCTCTAACAACTTACAGCCTGTTCTATATACTCTATTGGCATTTGTAAACGTGCTTGTGGTGCAGCGCCGGGCACTTGGCACTGCGTTGCATGCATTTGCATAAACGGCGAAATGTGCATCAGCATTGAGAAAATGGTGGCGATGTGCTTTTGAGCTAAAACGCATCGAGGGTATGTTAGTTCAAAAGTGCACTGCCATCATTTTCTCAGTGCTGACATGCATTTCGCCATTAACAGTCTGCTCTGAGTTGGAGCAGCTACACCTATATTTGTGGGCATTTATATGCATACGTTTATTTGTACTGGGGTGTGTAATACAGGTTGTATTTGATTCAGATTTGGTCCTAATTGGGGACAGTGATTCGATTCGTTGATTTGAATTACTGTCCCCGATTCAATTTGGCCAAATCTGAATCTGAAGATTTGATGCTTATTCTGAGAATCAGTGATTTGGCCATAGACACAACTTTAAATGTTTTTTCTACACGCATCGAGGTACCAGGCGTGGCTCGTGAACACTGTAATGCTGGGGCAGATGGAGCATCCCACAGGAGTGCGCGGGGGCGGGGGGAAGTGCTTGGCAGTGAACCCGGAAGTGGACCAGAAATTCTTCTGGTCCATTTCTGGGTCTGCCACAGAGCTCTCAGGCCCCCCTTCTCCCCCCCTGCCCCGCACCTTCCCAGCTCAGGGATTGGCTGCGGGGGGACCCCAGGAGGAACCAGTCACCAAGGCCTGCACACTCCCTGGAAGACCCAGAAGTGGACTGGAAGTGCTTCTGGTCCACTTCCAGGTCTGCTGCTGAGTGTGGCCCTCCATCCACCCCACCATTGTAGCATTCATGAGCTGCCTGGTACCTTGAGGTATGTAGAAAAATCATTTAAAACTGTGCCTATATCCGAATTGTCAAATCTCTCTGAATCAGTTTGGAGGGATCTTATTTTGATTTGTATAGATTAAACGGTCTCCTGATTCGATTCAGAATCGGGCCAAATCAAATTGGGGACTAAATCTTCACACAGCCCTAATTCGTACTACATTCACAAAAGTAAGGGACAAAATCAAATAAAATTCCCTGTTTTTAATTTTCTGCTTCCTTCTGCTTTTAATATTGCTTCACTCTATTTTTGTATCATCATATATTATGCTCAATTTTACTTTTGTTTAAATTAGCAGAATGTGGAGCTTCATTGTGTGCATTTACCAATAACCACACATTATGTAATTTTTTATTTTTATACCATATGTAATAGTATTGTTCATTCTATCTTCTTGTTTTAGCAAAAGCTGTAAACTACTATTACTAATTTAGCCTCCTTGTTTGAGGCCATGAAACATTGTTTGAATCTTATCCAGAGTTTCAGCTCTCGAGCTTCTAACTGCTCCATTCTTCAACTATGTTGTTGTTGTAGAATTAATAAATCTAATAATAATAATACTGTCTTATTCCCATCATTGTGATATTCTGGAATCACTATTAAGATAAAGTGCCCAACAAGTCTGCTTCATTTAGCTTCATCCTGTGTCTCATACCAAATTGAAGCTTTTTGTGGGAATGGTGAGATGAGAAAGAGGTTATTCTCAGGACTCTGAAATATAGGATGAAATATTGTAACTTCTTGGCTACACTAGAAGGGCAGGCTGCATGGCTGGATGCAGAAAGGGAAAACAGAACTTTGAGTTTACTGCAACTTTCTAATGTAATTTAAGGAATACATATTTCTATCTAGGACTCCATCGTAGCTGTGTGTTCATCTGCAAACAGTTAACTTAGTTAAGGAAGATCCAGCATATTTTCAAGTAAAGTTGTCAGCTGAAGCACAGAGAAGCTATAAATATATTCAAATAAATTACATACTAAATAAAAATGTAAAAAGGGATTATTTACACTTCAAATAAGTTTATGATCTTCATCTTTAAATAGGTCTTTTACACTCTCTACTTCTGTTGGAAGGATGTTTTAGAATCCTACTGCTCTGAAGGTTAGAAACTTGGTTTCTAGTCTCAATTTATTCATGGCCAGTTTATATCCATTTGTATTGTTGTCATCATTGTTCTTTAGAATAAATAGCTCTTCTCCATCCATGGTCCTTATCCTCCTAGTCTAGCAAAAACAAAGCTTCATTCATCCCCCTTGTTGCTTTAGAAGCCTTTCTCTGTGTTTTAATCTTTCCTGATACAGGTGACTAGAATCATATCCAGTATCCCAGTGCCATACCAAGGTTTACTCAATCTCTGTCCTGATAAATCATGGGATTGCATTTGTCTCTTTCACACTGACATAACATTGACAGCTCATAATCAGTAATTGTGTTGCATTTTTAACCTCAGAAAGCTGCTAAACAAACATGACTGGTTCATTACTTGTTAATGGCACTGATGTTATGAATTGTGCTTGTATCTTCAAAAGACTTTTTTCTTTGTTTTTCTGGTGATGTATTATTAGGCAGTTTCACTGAATCAGGAAGTATCAAGAAGATTGCATAATGGGCAAATATTTTAAATTAAGGTTAATATTTTGAAATTGTTACAACCACTTACTATGAATTTTTTTGTGTTTATTGGTTTGTCAGTGTTGATTATTGCTTTGCAGCTTACCTTTACCTTGTCTGTCTAAAGACTAGCAAGTGAATCTGTAATTCTCAGAGAAATGCTAGATTAATTTTTATATTCATGGAGGTTACAAACTCTTTTCTTCAGAAATTGAACCTAAGTTTCCAGAAGCAGTGGAGTGCAATGACTCATTGTTATAGAAACAAGTCCTTTTTATCAGACTAAAGAATATGTTGGATAAGAAAAATGAATAGTGATTTCTCAATTATGCAAAATGTTTATGAGAAATGTACACATGTATAAACATACTTTACAACTACCCTGATTAAATAATGTAAAAGTATGCTACTGCAAACTTAATCATCGTTTCTCAGGTTTATTTTGTAAACCATCTTTTTTTTTTTTTTTTAGCTGCTGCTGAGGGCAAAGGTAAAAGCGGAGAAGACTTTTTTCAGAAGGTAAGTGATTTTAAGTATTTGATAAATACAATAATTCATTGTAGTGTTATAGAAAGAGTTGCACTCTGTTTAATTCGGGAAAAATTAGTTTAGATTACAGTAAAAGCTTTGTTATCTGGCACCCATGGGGAACGGAGGGTGCTGGATAACTGAGCAGCTCGAACAGGCGTCTTTACCTGTTTGGGCCTCTGCCTGTCCCACCACATCCGGGGTGTTGCCACCCCTCCTGCGGGCCCTGAGGGACAGGGAGGCGAGATATACGCAGGCTGCTGTGCCCTGGGCTGTGGTGGCTCGGCAGTGCAGGCTGCTTTCCCCTGGGCTGTGGGGGCTCTGCAAAACTGGAAGTGCCACGGTGAGCACTTCCGGTTTCACTTTTCCCTTACAAGCCGGTATACCAGTTAACAGAGCATGCCGGCTTGTAAGGTGCTGGATAACTCAGCTTTTACTGTATTTTAATGGATGTTCTTCTGATGTCTTTTCCTAATTATTGCAATTGTTTAAAATAGTCTGGTCAGTTATATTTATTTTCTAAAGTGAATCACAGTTCTGTGGAATAGGTATTAATATCTCATATTAATAGCATCTTATAATAGATTTTATCTTAACATAGTACAGGGTATATATATTAAAGTGGGTAGCACTTAAGTGGTATGAAAGAGGATTAATAAGCATACTTGTTGATGACCAGATGTGTATGTGTAGGAGGGGGGAGGTGAAACTACGTGAAAGTAGTTGCAACATCCAAGAAACTGGTGCAGTACATATACTATTGTTGGTAAAGTTATCCTGACCAGAATTCTTAGATTTTGTGCCCTCTTCAAGGCAGCTTACAGTAGCATGAAAAAAGAATATTTAATTATCCCTGGCCTTCTATGTATTTATTTAACTGATGGACGTATTAGCTTTGTGCGACTCTTCCTGACAAAAGCTCAGGTCAGCTTACAGAAGAGAGCAAAATAACTTATAAAACAAGCAAACAAGAGAACAAAACAGGAGGCACAAAATACTTTTTATAAGGCCAATAGGACATTAAAATAACATATAAAGCAAGCCCCCTTAAACCAGGGATGTCATACAAATGGCTTGCTGGCTGGATCCCAGCCCAGCTTAGTCCCTCTGGAGCTTTCTGGGAGCGGAGGGGTGAACACTAGGTCTGTGCAAAGCGGCTAGTATTCACTTCGGATTCAGCTGATTTGGGGGACAGTGACTTGATTCGGTGATTTGAATCAATGTCCCGATTCAAATTGGCCCAATCTGATTCAAAGATTTGGTCACAGCTGAATTGGCCCCACCCCCTCCCACTGTCCTGGCCCCAGCTCCTGGCTCTTTAAATAAAATAATAACAATAAAAAAAAAAATGCCCCAACTCACTGGCTGCTGCCAGTTGGGGTGGTGATCCCCACTGCCTCTCACTACATGGGGGACTCTACCATGAGCCCCCAGAAGCCCTGAGGCTGCTGCAGCAGCAGTTGGTGAGTGTGGGGCTTCTTTGTTTTTCCTCCCAAAGAACTGGGAGCTGGAACCAGGTGGGCAGCCATGGGCAGGGGGGTGGGGGCTGGGAAAGTGGGCAGGGGTTGGGGGATGCTCAGGGGGCTGGGGGAGCAGGCAGGGAATGGGGCCTGGCAGGGCAGATCTGCCACTTCTCCAATGTAAGGCAAAGCAGCAGGGCTGCTGGCGTATAACTCGTTAAAGTGGCACTTTATGAGAGGGAGGACCCTCTAACATGGCATGTTCAAAGCCAATGCCTGCAGGGTTCTTTAAGTTCCATGGAGGGAGGAGCTTTCTCCTTGTGTGATATGGTCCAAAAAGCCCCCACAAAAGCCTAAACCCTTCACTAGGAGCAAAACCCCCAGCCTGTTACCCAGACCAGGCAGTCCCTGGTCTGGGGAGGAGGTGGAGAGCATTATCCTGTTGCCACCCCCTGGCCCTGGACCAGACCAGGAGGGGAGTGCACAAGCATTCATTCTTACAAGATAAACTCTCTTGCAAGGAAGATCTTCCAGGTTGACAACTGGAAGATCTTTCTCCCAGAAGGGACACATTTTCCCTGGGAGAAACAGACTGCTTGCATGCTTGTCACTTCTACTGGAACAATGGCACTATAATTGACTGCACACATGCTTGATTAAAATTTCCCCTTGTTGCCACTTTTGTGTTTACACTTAGACTAGTCTGTGTTCTCTCCAGATTTAAATGATACTGTTCAAGTTGATACTGGTCATCTTGTGTGTTCTCCAAGGCAACCATTATACATTACCAGATTTTCCTGATAATACCAGAGGGCTTCTTTATCTGGTGATGTTGTGAGGTCTTTTCTCTGAATATAAAAATCTGAGGTTAAATTATATCTGGAGCATAAACCTGGTCCAGTGCTTTTAGTTATCAGAGCTTTGAGAATACTTGGAATTGTTTCTGGGATAATTGAAAACATGGATATTTTCACAAGAGCTGCAGTCTCTAATGATGAAATTTGCTGACTTGGAGCAAACGTGAGGTTAAACGGAGACTTTATGGTATTGGAATAATCTGACAGTATTTGAATTGGTTTATGATGACTATTCAATTGTTTATACACCTTTCTTTAATTAAAGGTTACGTATATCAGTACACATGGATCTAAAATGCTTTTTTATCATGCATTTGTAGAGAACACACAGGTTTTAGTCTTTGAATTGTAAATTACTTAAACTTCATTTGGCTATCTGTCTTTCTTTCAACTAGTAAATATATTATTATTCTGCTTTTTCTTGGTTGTGATACCTAATTAGCTGATGTGGTAGAACTGGGAACTATTAACAGATAAGAGAACATGGTGGACAATGGATCCAAGAAGTGGGTTATTTTTCTACAAGTTCTTCATAAAGAATAATGTTGTCTAAGATCTGTCCAGAATTTTTACCTGAGTTAGGCTTAGATTTTTTTTTTCACTTAAATTTTCTTTGATGTTGTGTTTCCTTGTCATCTTCAAGGTAAACTTGACCATATGCTTTTTATTTACAAGGGTCTGTCGGTACTGATTTTTCTGATGGGACAAAATTTTCTTAGCAACCTTAAATATTATGGCTTCTGATTTTAAAGCTCAGGTGTAATCCATTTTAGTTCAGATGTAGTCTGAATACAAAATCACAGTAACCAGATTGTAGAGAAACCAGGTGACAGCTTCATAAACACAGTTGGTGCTATTAACCATTCTTTGAAAAAATTTAACAAGTCGTCATTGTCATCTTAATCCTATTTCTTTAATATTCACAATTTACTTGAATATTGCGCTTTGTTTTTTAGAACATTCTTATAATATTTAGAAAGAACAAATCTTAATGTTTGTCACTGATATAAATGTAGTTAATCTTACTTGAGGTTTCAATTAAAAATATTGGCATCTGTAAAAAAAAACAAACAAAAAAAACCACAAAGAAAACAAAAAACACAAACCAAAAAACCCCTGTTTTAATAACAAATACTTCTTGAGATTCCAACAGAACCTACATTTTTGTTCAGTTTGCTGAACAAAAACTAAGCTTTTGCAGCAGCAAAGCTAAGCCCTAGTAATGTATGCTTAACCTAACACTTCATTAAGTTTACCGCACTGCTTTTTTCTACACTTCTTGCTTCTTGTACAAAATAGCTGAAAGGCCCTTGAAGCTATACATAGACTATTTCCTCTGCATGGCTGATTGAATTACATGTTTTACTTTTATATTTGTATGCTTTCCATATGGTGGGTCACAATATTAAAATGAATAAATACAGCATACCTATATGTACTATAGTTGTAATCAATTTCATGGTTGTTATGCATTAGTCAGTAGTATAAAATACCATGTGAGGGGTTTGATTAGAATATGAAATACAAGTGAGAAATTAACTCATCTCTGTACATAGATATGTATGATTTGAATATGTGGCTATTAACATAACATATATCACTTAATTCCACATATTTAAAAAATACCACATGAGTATTTTAGGTGATTTAATAATAATTATGTACCAGAATGAATCCACTATTTTTTCTGTGGCTTTACAGTAAAATGTGAAAAATAAATATTATATATCTTGTGTGTACATCTACATTATGCTATATCTAATCAAAACACATGGAAGTAATCTTCTTTGAGCTTGTTTTCTTTGTTTTTTACTGTTCTTTGGGCAGTTGCTCATAGCTTACTCACTGTCTATGTCTGTCCAACGTCCTTTAATCAGTCTTAGTCTTTTTTCCTTTCGCTCATCTGAAATGAGTAAAGCAAGTTTGTGGAGTTGACTACAAAAATAATATTTTGTATGTTATGATGTATGGGGTGAAGGGGAACTACACTTGAGAGAGATATTAAAAGCACGTTTCAATATTAGACTTCAAGATACTTCTTGACATTTCTTAATGTAAAATATAAAGCTATACACATAAATTTGAAGACATATAGGCACAGAACTTTGTGAGGAATGGAGTAAACTGCATTTCTCTGCATTGTAAAATAGTAATGTCAGGATCTGATAGATATCTCTGTTTTTATGCAGCCTTACTTTATGTAATGTCTTTCCTGTGAATTATATACCCAAAACCCCTTTTGAATTTAAAAACAAGAGGGGGAGAGAGAGGAAGTGAGAGATTATAAGGAAGAGAGAAATGCTTTTAGCTGAGTGTTCAAAAGAGATAGAAACAATGAGGCAGAAACACAGGGACGTTTGTTCCAGATGTCTGGACCTTCAGAGGAGGAAGATTGTGTGGAGTGGGAGAGAAGAGGCCAGGACTGGAGGGAACGAGACAGCACTGATTTGTTACAGATGGCTGCACAAGTGGCTGCAGGGTTATTGCTTGAAGACTGAGGAAAGGGGAACAGTACCCAATATCTCTCTGCTCATTAGTTGGCCAGGTTTAGAAGATTTATATCCTGTGTGTACCCATGACCCTTGTGGGCTTATTTTCAGTAGTATTTTCTCTTTTGGTTTAATTTGAAGTTTCTAGTGCCTGTACTTACGATACTGCTCTGTTAAATGTGATCTGGTGCATCGCTGTCCTCATCAAACTTCTGCTGAAACAGGAGTGCTCATCAGGCATAAACCATCTCAATCAGATTTAACTTCTAAGGTTTAATGATGGGGCTTAATGAAGACAGTTTAAATGTCAACATGAATTATTTCTCTGAGTATTTTAACAGAAATTTTCACATGTTCTCGTATTGCTAGCAGTACTTGGGCTTCTATCATTTTCTTTCTTCCCCTTCAGATGCTTGGCTATGAGGATCAAATTAAGCTGCCATCCATTTCATGTTCTGAGGGGAGATCAGGTCATGCTTAAGTTCCATTCCCTCTTGACCTGAACTAGTATGAGAAAGAGAAAACTTAAACAGATTTCTTTTTACAAGGCTGCTATTTTTCCTGTAAATAGGCCAGTTAAAAATATCAGAGATGTACATTGCTATTTGCTATTTAGAAACCTGGAGCTTCTGGGGAAATTTTTTATTTCTAGGGAACTCTACCCTAGATTCCCTCTCACTGTACCTTGTTCTGTACTATGATATCTTCTGGCAGTTAATACTATAGTTAAGAGTCACAAGAAAAAATTCATTATGAACTAAGCAAGATATATATATTTTAAACCCTGAAAAATTCTCTTTTAGGACTGACTCTTACTTTGCTCTTCCATCATACATAAAAACTTGATTTTCAGTCATTTTCAACCTGTAACATTGGCTAAAACTAGCACCACTACAGCCACAACAGCCTTCTCTCTCCTGCCACCCCCAACTAGAGTAATTTGTCTAAGTTTTCTGTCCTTAATGTTAGAAGTTGATGATGTCCCAAAAAGAAATAAGTAGGTTGTGGATGGAACTGGAATGAGGTGAAAGATTTCTCATTTAAGCTCTTGCTACCACTGTGAAGTTTTTTTAGTGGTTATGATCTGCAGCTTAATTACCACCATAAACTTTTATCTAGCCACCACATGATTGGTGTTTTCTTATATGTTTCTCATGCAAAAGACTCTTATGGATCTAGGTATACATTATTGTGCATTAATTAATTTTTTTACGCACGGTAATGCAAATAAATAAAAATGTCATGCTATAGGCCCAATTAATAGTGGAATGAACAGGAGTTTTTCCACAGACTTTAGTGGCATCTGGCTCATACCTCTGTAATTTTAAGGCACTTCTCAGGGAAATCAAAGTTATTGGTTCAATGGGCTTATTTATGTAGCATTCTAGATACGCCTGGTATTTTATATAAACATAAGAAGGCAGTATGTCTCTGGCGTGGAGAGTTTATAATCTAAAACAGACGAGGTTTAGCTATGTGGAGAAAAAGAATGCAATACAACTTTACTGTTTCCTTTTAACCCCTGAGTATTTGCACTTTAATCAATTCTTGCTCAGTTTTTCATGTTTTTAGCACTTGATAATCAAGTATAGTGCAGCAACCCTTTGGAGTAGTGGTTCTCAACCTTTTTCTGTACTAAGATCCATTTATAAGCATTGGCCAGTCCTGACCCACTGCCCCCTGGCCCCAGCCCCTCCCCCCCACCATTTGTGAGGCAGGTGGTAGGTGTGTGGGACAGAGGGGGCCCCAAGCAGCCCCTTGCAAGCTGGAACTCTGCCAGCCTGCAAGGGAAAAGTCATGGTTTCCCACATTTTTCTTCTTTCGAGGAGAATCCATTTAAAGTTTGTTCGCTACCCTTTTATATAGTCTTGCGATCCACTTTTGGGTTGTGACCCATGGGTTTAGAAATGCTGCTCTAGAGAAGTCAAAATGGACAACAATAGAAATTGTGACATGAATACTATGCATTTTTTTTACTTGTTCTATTTTTTTTCTATGCATCTTTTTTTACTCGTTAATCAACTATATTTAAAAATGCTGTAAGTTTTTTGTGGCTAAAGGTAAAGATAGAGAAGGAATGGAGCAGAGCTTAGTGTAAAGGTATAAAGTGCAGTATAAAGTTTCGGACATTTTCAGCCATGAAAGTATAAAGTGAATTCATACTGGCACTGTTTAGTGAACTTTTTGTGTACTTCAAGCAGAAAAACAGAACTCAGCTGAAATGATATAGCTGTGATTGTGAGGTTCAGCTTCAAATTTGTAATTTTCAGAGAACTATAAATAACTTAAATTGGTTGTGTTATAAAAAGAGTTTGATTTAACTTTGGAAAAGCTAAACATTGTAAGTTTTCATTTTCATTTGTTGAATAAATGGGATGGCTATGTATCATGGACATGTTCCTGAGATTTGAATCAGTGTCTTATTACTGTTCTTATTATTAGTCTCATTCTAATTTAATAAGGAGGTAGAATTAAGCCTTATAGAACTTGTTGCTTGCTCATCACAAGTCTTCATGCAGTTTGTTAATATCAGAGTTCATAAGTTGTTTGGCCATATTGATCATTAATGATTATGTGAAGGTTAGTGTGGTCTTGGTTTAGGTGATGGATAACTAGAGGTATTGGGTTAGATTTTGTCATGTAGAGGTGCACTGATACATCAGTCAATATTGTATTGGCACCAATAAAAGAAAAATCGACATTATCAGCAATTGGCTTTTTTTGATGTAGCCAATGATGTCTCCACTAAGTGCCGAATGCATGTGCACAACTGCAGAATGCGTCCGGTCAGGCTGGCAGCCTGGAGAGCAGTGTCTGGCTGATAAGTCTGTTTCAGGGGGCAGGAGGGAGAAGGGGCACCAGGAAGGAAGAGGTGTGTGGGGGGGCAGAATACTGTCCATCAGTATTCGTGGATTTGACACACAAAACCTAATAAACTATTTAAAAACAAACAAAACCTGGCTGTCAGTACAGTGAAACTGGTCTAAGAGGTAAACTGCCAAAAAGGTGCTGAAAACCTGCTCAAATTGTAAAAATCCACAGTCCTAGCATGAGTTATGGGGAATTTAAATATATTTAGTCAATATAAGATGAAAAATAATGCAGAAATGGAAATGAAATTTAAGGCATATTTGTAGAATCATCCTGTATATCACAGAAAGTAATGATATATTTTGTGATTGTAGGATTCAAAAAATTTGTGAAGATATGGATAAGAATCTGTGAAGGAACTTGAAATATGTTTAATCATAAAAAACATACAAGTGTTGTGACTGGACGGATTGGGATTTGAACTTGGGGCCACTAGGGTTATGTTGGCATTTTGTGCACCATGCTTGCATATAACAAGCTTATAGTACAGTGACACGGGACCATAGAATAGACAGTTTGATGTGTGATGGTAGGTAGGAAAACAAATATGCTAGCATTTAGGCAAAAGATTGAAGTCATTGAAGCTAATGAACAGGAGAAGATAAATGCTTAAACCAGTGGCTCTCAACCTTTTCATATTCCAGGCACTTTCCATTGCTTTTGTGAACTGAGCAGGACCCCATTTCAAAAGCTAACTTACTGCAGTGCTTGCTTCCTCACCTAGGGACCAGGAGTGGAGGTGGGGAGAGGAGCAAGCACTTGCCTTCTTGCATAGGGGTCAGGTAGGAATGAGTGTGCGCTCACCCCCTCTTACAGGAGCTGGGCAGAGATGAATCTAAAGTCCTTGCACGGAGGCTGGGCAGGGATGATCGTTGCACCCTGCTGCAACCTTACAAGGATCTCATAGTATCCTGGTTTAGGATGATGGGGATAAACAGTTGACAATGAAGTTTCAATGTGGGAAGACATGTACTTCCTTAGAACATCCTGCTATGCTAGCTGTTGGTATTGCTGCTGTGAATATTAATTGAGGTTTGCTGACCTAAACTCTATAAGATGACAGCCAGCCCTGACTTCTGCCTACCTTCAGACTAATATGATTAGCTAACTCTCTCCTTGGCATTCTAGGTTATGAATGAAGCAGTTAAAAGTAACACTAGGAGGATGCAGCTTTGGGCAAAAGGCTTTGTCTAATTTAGTTAAATGTCCCCAAGGAAGGGGGCAAGTGTTTGGATGGAACCTCTTTGTTTTAAAAAGGAAAATACTCAGTACAACATACTCTTAAACATTTTGGCTTAATTCACTAAGGGGGTGAACAAGTGTTCACAGGACCTGGCTCAGATTTAGGCAGTTTAGCATAAGTTTAGCAATCTTAGTCAGGATCTGGTGCATGGCAGTCAGTGTTCCCTCTAAGGAGTAGTGGTCTGTGAGCGTGCTGCTTCAGTCCTGCCTCCCTCTTTCGGCGTGGTTCGCCGATAAGTGTCCCACAGTAAGTGTCCAGTTGGGAGTGGGCAGGGTTCGGCCACCACCCTTCTCCATGCTAACTGCTGCCCAGAACAGCGTAGTGGAGTGCTGTGGGGCAGCCATGGGCCAGACATAATCAATTGGTGAAATTCAATTGATAGAACTGAAAGGGAGGCACTGGGGCTGGTGTGGGATGTTTACCGAAGGTAAGCTCCTCACTCCTCATACAGGGCAGGCAGTGGCTCCTTCTCGAGGTGAGGCAAGGCAGGGCTTGGGGCTGGCGCGGGCTCTGCCGACTCTGGAGAATGGCTCCAAGGGCTCCACTGGCTCTGGGGAACTGCTCCACTCCCCAGCCTTGACGCCATGTGCCACCTCACTCCCTGAGGTGATGCAGGGGTGGCGGAGCAGTTCCTTGGAGCTGGCGGAGTCTGCACCAGCCCCTGTCCTTGCCTCGGGGAGGAGCCACTGCCTGCCCTGCATGAGGAGTGAGGAGCTTACCTTCAGTAAGTGTCCCATACCAGCCCCAGTGCCTGTGCCACACTCCGCGCCTGGCTCCTGTCTGGGCAGGTGTGTGGCATTAAAAAGTTGGTGTACAGCAAGATTTTTAATTGTGCACAGCTGCGCACGCATGCAGCTTAGAGGGAACCTTGATGCCTGTGTTTGCCACTTGCCTTAAGGAGGTGTGGGTTGCTGGAGGTAAGTAAGTATGGGGGGATAGAAAGGGCTGGTGGGGCTGGTGAGTCTGGGAGGGGACAGGGCCTACTTGGGGAGAAGGAGTTGGAAAATAGCTTGGTCAAAGTTGCAGGAGTTAAAACAGCAGATCCCAGATCTGTGACAAGTGAGTGGGTTTTCTCCTCGGGCATCAGGTTAGCCCCATTGCATGAGGGTTCAGATGAAGGCATTTCATAGTTTCATAGCTTCTAGGGTCGGAAGGGACCTGAGAAGATCATCTAGTCCGACCACCTGCCATGGCAGGAAAGAGTACTGGGGTTAAACGACCCCAACAAGGTGTTCATCTAACCTCTTCTTAAAAACCCCCAGGGTAGGAGCCTGCACCACCTCCCTTGAAAGTTGGTTCCAGACCCTAGCCGCCCTGACCGTGAA